>NC_044032.1:2798313-3098313 GCF_901765095.1 Microcaecilia unicolor | reverse complement strand
TTTTTCTCAACCGCTGCTGCTTCTCCCAATGCAGCAGGAGCGGCAAAACAACAACAACAACAAAAAAGCAAGCACAGGGCTGTAATAGCTGTCAGTTCTGCCGGTTCTCTGCCCCCGGAACTTGAAGTTGATGTCAGCGGGGGCACAGGATTAGCAGAGCCCACAGTGCATGTCTGACGGCTGCCGCGGTCTCGCGTTTGCTTTTTGTCACAGCTGCTGCAGAGGTTGCATGAAAACAGGAGGGAGATGGGTTTAAAAATCAAAAGCTGAAGCTGATTGGTTAGTCTCTGTTTCCCCTTCAAAACAAAGCAAGCAAACCTATGAGCTGCTGCATCCACATTGAGGGGCATAATCGAACGCGAACGCCCATCTCCATGGGCGTCTATCTCCGAGAACGGGTACGTGAAGGGGCGGGACAGACCGTATTTTCGAAAAAAATGGGCATCCATCTTTTTTTCGATAATACGGTTTGTGCCGGTCAAATGCATTGGATTTGTGCGGATTTGAGCTGGGCAGTTTCGTTTTTCAGCGATAATGGAAACCGAAGGCGCCCGGCTCAAAAACGAACAAATCCAAGGCATTTGGTCGTGGGAGGGGCCAGGATTCGTAGTGCACTGGTCCCCCTCACATGCCAGGACACCAACCGGGCACCCTAGGGGGCACTTGTAACAATAAAAAAAAAAAAGTAAAATACCTCCCAAGTCCATAACTCCCTCCCCTTGGGCGCTGAGCCCCCCAAATCCCCCCCCCCCAAACCCACTGCCCACAACTCTACACCATTACCATAGCACTTATGGCTGAAGGGGGGCACCTAGATGTGGGTACAGTGGGTTTTGGGGGTGGTTTGGAATGCTCCCATTTACCACCACAAGTGTAACAGGAAGGGGGGGGGGTGGGCCTTGGTCCACCTGGGTGAAGTCCACTGCACCCACTGCTCCAGGGACCTGCATACTGCTGTGATGGAGCTGGGAATGGCATTTGAGGCTGGCATACAGGCTGGAAAAAAAAGTTGTTAAAGTTGGGGGGGGGGGTTTGGTGGGAGGGGGTTAGTGATCAATGGGGGAGTCAGGGGTGGTGATCCCCGATTCCCTCCCATGGTCATCTGGTCATTTAGGGCACTTTTTTGGGACTTGTTCTTGAAAAAAAAGGGTCCAAAAAAAGTGACCCAAATTCGCGGTAAAAACGCCTTTCTTTTTTCAATTAATGGTCGAGGGCGTCCATCTCTCCTCGGCTGATAAACATGCCCCGGTCCCGCCTTCACCACGCCTCTGACATGCCCCCGTCAACTTTGTTCGTTCCCACGACGGAGTGCAGTTGAAGACGCCCAAAATCAGCTTTCGATTATACCGATTTGGGCGCCTTTGCGAGATGGGCGCCCATCTCCCAATTTGGGTCGAAATATGGGCGCCCATCACTTTCAAAAATAAGGCCGATTGTCATTCTTTATTGCTGGTAGCCTTTAAAAAAATTTAATCTCACTTTCAAACATGCCGGCATGTGCAGCGACCGCACCTGGAGTATTGTGTTCAGTACTGGTCTCCGTATCTCAAAAAAGATATAGTAGAATTGGAAAAGGTACAGCGAAGGGCGACGAAAATGATAGTGGGGATGGGACGACTTTCCTATGAAGAGAGGCTGAGAAGGCTAGGGCTTTTCAGCTTGGAGAAGAGACGGCTGAGGGGAGATATGATAGAAGTGTATAAAATAATGAGTGGAATGGATCGGGTGGATGTGAAGCGACTGTTCACGCTATCCAAAAATACTAGGACTAGAGGGCATGAGTTGAAGCTACAGTGTGGTAAATTTAAAACGAATCGGAGAAAATTTTTCTTCACCCAACATGTAATTAGACTCTGGAATTCGTTGCCGGAGAACGTGGTACGGGCGGTTAGCTTGACGGAGTTTAAAAAGGGGTTAGATAGATTCCTAAAGGACAAGTCCATAGACCGCTATTAAATGGACTTGGAAAAATTCCGTATTTTTAGGTATAACTTGTCTGGAATGTTTTTACGTTTGGGGAGCGTGCCAGGTGCCCTTGACCTGGATTGGCCACTGTCGGTGACAGGATGCTGGGCTAGATGGACCTTTGGTCTTTCCCAGTATGGCACTACTTATGTACTTATGTACACAGAGGAAGTATAATAAGGGAATAACTTTTCATAGGTAAGAAAGTGTAATCAGTGTGTCATTTGGAGGGGCTGGTTATAGGGACTCCCTAGCTCTGTTATATTCGTGCAGAGATTTTTTTTTCTCCTGGTAAAGGGCCATTAAAACAGACATCATGTTATGAGAATCAGGTGCTCAACATTCAGAGTTTCTATTTACTAATTTACTTATTTATATGATTTATATCCCACATTAAACATGAACTGGGTTGAAACCAGGGAGCATTTTAAATCTTTTTTTTTCCTATGCCTACATCAAAAGAAAAAGATGACGTGAGGTAGAGTGGGCAGAGCGGAGGCGTATATTAAAGTCTCCCTGTCAAAAATCGGGACCCCTTGGCAGCTCTGCAGTTACTCATTACTCTTAAGAATAATAGATTATTAATAATGCTGCCCAACACTGCACTGTCCCACCCATTCTCCACTCACAATTACACCCCCTTTGCAAGTACACACTATTCCTCTCATTCTGTAAATGGTGCTTCAAGTTGCGCCACGCAACTTAGTTGAATAACTAGCCAATTAGCGCTGCTATTTGCCATCCTAACAAGTAATTAGTGCTAATTGGTTTTAATTAAAAAGTGTATGCATGCAAATTTAGGTGCAGGATCTATGCCTAAATTTTACGTGCGAGTCTGAAACAGGGGTGCGGAAACGGGAGGTGATGGGCAGTTCGGGGCATTCTGAGAATTTATGTACCTAATTTATAGAATAAGGGGGAAACACACCTAATTTTAGGCGTGAAGATTTGCACTACATTTCAGTTGGGGCAAACAGCCACGCAGAAAGTTAGGTGCGATTCCTGGCCGTAAGTGCTAATTGTATAAGCTGAGCCTAATTTTAGGCACAGCTTAAAGAATACCCGCTTTTTTTGGTACCATATATTGAATCTAGTCCTGTATTAGTTAAACAAGTATTTGCAGAATAGCACTGAGGTGCCCTGCTGGCAGTTTTACACATGCAAGGGGCACTTAAATGCGAGCGGGACCAGAGCTGAACGAGGGAAGGGAAAGGAAGGCTCCCGAAGCGCTGCCCAGCAGCTCGCATGCGTTTCACGGCTGCTGCTACCTGCCGGCCGCTCCGACGTCGACGACGAGGTAACTTAAAATTCAGTGGGCGGGGGGACTGGAGCTGGGGCGGTCGGGGCGAGGCGACTTCAGGCGCGCCTTGCGGGGCCCCCTTGAGTGCGAGGCCCTATGCGGTCGCCCCGGTCGCCTCGCCCTAAGACCGGCCCTGCCTCCAATGTTCTACATCTGGATGCCTGGGTTAGTAACACAATTCCCACTGGTCCGCACTCACGTCTGAACGTGATGACGTCAGAGGGCGGATCAATGAGAGGGACGGGAAACCAGCACCAGCCAGCCACAGAATGTTGGAGGTGAGGATACAATCGCGGGAGAACCGCCCCCCTCCCTCCCCCCTTTGTCCTCCGAGTTCCAGGCCCACCCCTCCCTCCCTCTCCTCCCCTCTGAGTTCCAGACCCCCACTCCTCCCTCCCTCTCTATCTCTCTCTCCCCTCCGAGTGGCAGCCCGACCTGCGTTGCCAGCCACAGAACGTTGGAGATGAGGATACAATCGTGGGAGAATCACCCCGTCTCTCCCCCCGTCCTCCGAGTTCCAGGCCCCCCTCTCCTCCAAGTTCCAGGCCTCCACGCCTCCCTCCCTCTCTCTCTCTCCCCTCTGTGGCAGCCCGAACTGCGTTGCCCGCCCTCTTCTCCCAGTCCTCCGCCTGCCCCTCGCCTTCCTGCGTGCCGGCCTGAATTTAAAAGTTCTTACCTCAGGGTCCGGCGGCAGCAGTGAAAGTCGAGCAGGCACGGCGCTTCAGCCTGCCTTCCCTTCTGTCTCAGCTCTGCCTCTGGTCCCGCCCTCATTTCCTATTTTCGGAAGGGCGGGGCCAGAGGCACAGCTGTACTTACTCTGCTGCTCCCCAGTATCTCTCCACACTCGTCCTTCCCTACACCCCTTCCCGTGCACTCCGCTCCCTGGATAAATTCTTCTTATCTGTTCCATTTTCCACTACTGCCAACTCCAGACTTCGCGCCTTCTGTCTCGCTGCACCCTACGCCTGGAATAAACTTCCTGAGCCCCTACGTCTTGCCCCATCCTTGGCCACCTTTAAATCTAGACTGAAAGCCCACCTCTTTAACATTGCTTTTGACTCGTAACCACTCGCCTCCACCTACCCTCCTCTCCTCCTTCCTGTACACATTAATTGATTTGATTTGCTTACTTTATTTTTTGTCTATTAGATTGTAAGCTCTTTGAGCAGGGACTGTCTTTCTTCTATGTTTGTGCAGCGCTGCGTACGACTTGTAGCGCTATAGAAATGCTAAGTAGTAGTAGTAGTAGTAGTAGTAGCTGAGACAGAAGGGAAGGCAGGCTGAAGCGCCGTGCCTGCTTGACTTTAACTGCTGCCGCCGGACCCCAAGGTAAGAACTTTTAAATTCAGGCCGGCATACAGGAAGGCGGAGGACTGGGAGAAGGGGGCGGGCAATGAAGGTCGGGCTGCTACTCGGAGGTGAGAGAGAGGGAGGGAGGGAGGCACGGGGATCTGGAACTCGGAGGAGACAGATGGAGGGAGGGAGGCCTGGAACTGGGATGAGAGGGGGGAAGGGGCCAAGCTGGAACTTGGAGGATAACCTTGCTAGCGCCCGTTTCATTTGTGTGAGAAACGGGTATGTTTTACTAGTGGATAATATTCAGTATTATAAAAATACCTTTTTAATATGTTCTGCAAATGTATAAAGATTCCATTCAGTTCTCTCCTTTTAGAGAATTTTGTGAATCTCACCACAGATTCTCTCACATCCCAAAGAGCAGCTATAGACAGTGGCATATTTAGGGGAGGTGAGTTAAAAGCATATGCACCCCCTGTCAGATCCGCCCCCCCCCCCTGTATCTTAAAATCCTGTCTGCTTGTTTATTGCAGTCTTCACATGGGCAATGGCACTCATAGACTGCCCGTGACCCACAATGGGGCTTCCTTCCTGAACAGTCCCTGCCCCTGAGGGAGAAAGTAACAGGCAGCCTAGGAGTGCCTCTACCTGTGTGAAGACTGCAACAGACAGGCAGACAGGATTTTAAGGTGGGAGGAGGGACAGACTGGGGGGGCAGTGGTGGCTCAAGGGAGGATGCACCCCCTGTAAATAGTTTCTGCCTATGCCCTTGCCTATAGATAAGCAATTGCTACATATACAGAAGCATAAAATCGAGTGTAGTACCGGAAGACTGGAGGGTAGCCAATGTTACTCCGATTTTTAAGAAGGGTTCCAGAGGAGATCCGGGAAATTATAGACCGGTGAGTCTGACGTCGGTGCCGGGCAAGATGGTGGAGGCTATTATTAAGAATAAAATTGCAGAGCATATACAAAAACATGGACTGATGAGACAAAGTCAGCACGGATTTAGTGAAGGGAAGTCTTGCCTCACCAATCTAATGCATTTTTTTGAGGGGGTAAGCAAACATGTGGACAATGGGGAGCCGGTTGATATTGTATATCTGGATTTTCAGAAGGCGTTTGACAAAGTGCCACACGAAAGACTCCTGAAGAAATTGCAGAGTCATGGAATCGGAGGTAGGGTATTATTATGGATTAAGAACTGGTTGAAAGATAGGAAGCAGAGAGTAGGATTGCGTGGCCAGTATTCTCAGTGGAGGAGGGTAGTTAGTGGGGTCCCGCAGGGGTCTGTGCTGGGTCCGTTGCTTTTTAATATATTTATAAATGACCTAGAGATGGGAATAACTAGTGAGGTAATTAAATTCGCCGATGACACAAAATTATTCAGGGTCGTCAAGTCGCAGGAGGAATGTGAACGATTACAGGAGGACCTTGCGAGACTGGGAGAATGGGCGTGCAAGTGGCAGATGAAGTTCAATGTTGACAAGTGCAAAGTGATGCATGTGGGTAAGAGGAACCCGAATTATAGCTACGTCTTGCAAGGTTCCACGTTAGGAGTTACGGATCAAGAAAGGGATCTGGATGTCGTCGTCGATGATACGCTGAAACCTTCTGCTCAGTGTGCTGCTGCGGCTAGGAAAGCGAATAGAATGTTGGGTGTTATTAGGAAGGGTATGGAGTCCAGGTGTGCGGATGTTATAATGCCGTTGTATCGCTCCATGGTGCGACCGCACCTGGAGTACTGTGTTCAGTACTGGTCTCCGTATCTCAAAAAAGATATAGTAGAATTGGAAAAGGTACAGCGAAGGGCGACGAAAATGATAGTGGGGATGGGACGACTTTCCTATGAAGAGAGGCTGAGAAGGCTAGGGCTTTTCAGCTTGGAGAAGAGACGGCTGAGGGGAGATATGATAGAAGTGTATAAAATAATGAGTGGAATGGATCGGGTGGATGTGAAGCGACTGTTCACGCTATCCAAAAATACTAGGACTAGAGGGCATGAGTTGAAGCTACAGTGTGGTAAATTTAAAACGAATCGGAGAAAATTTTTCTTCACCCAACGTGTAATTAGACTCTGGAATTCGTTGCCGGAGAACGTGGTACGGGCGGTTAGCTTGACGGAGTTTAAAAAGGGGTTAGATAGATTCCTAAAGGACAAGTCCATAGACCGCTATTAAATGGACTTGGAAAAATTCCGCATTTTTAGGTATAACTTGTCTGGAATGTTTTTACGTTTGGGGAGCGTGCCAGGTGCCCTTGACCTGGATTGGCCACTGTCGGTGACAGGATGCTGGGCTAGATGGACCTTTGGTCTTTCCCAGTATGGCACTACTTATGTACTTATGTACTTATGTACTTATATTTTATGTTCGTCTGATAATTTTGCAGCTGAGATAAATGCTAATTAATTCTATGTTTTGCAATGATGGTGTACAGTCTGTGGGATTCTCATGTGTGAAAATCCCCACAGCCTCAACCAATAGGAATGTGAATTGTGTATGCCGTGACATCACTGGTCACCGAGTAAAACAGTGCTCTGGTGATCTCTCAAGCCCAATTCTATCCCTATGAAGCAGGAGTGTCTGGGAGCCTCCAGATTGACCAGTATGCAGATTAAGGGAGGAGTTATTCCTTGGAGGGAATTTTGCAAAGCTATAATAAACCCAGAAGCAGAATTCAAACTATTTTGATTGGTAGGGTGTGAGGATTCCCACCAGCCATCCTACTCCACCCAACTGGTTCTATTTGCTATTTTGGGCCCCTTCAAATTCTGGTGACTCAGTTGACTGCAGAGGCGTAGCCAGACCTCAAATTTTGGATGGGCCACTGGGCAAACTGGCTGGGCACATGTGGTCTCCACAAACTCAAAACACTACAAGTAAAGCCCCACCAGATGAAGGTTCTCCAGCGGCAAAGAGCTCCCTCTCCTTCTTGCTCCAGCCACCGGCACCGTCCACGCACTGCCGCTATCCTGCCCCCCGTGCATGCTGTTTTTACACATGCGTGAAAACAGTGTGTGAGGAAGGGGGAGGCCACTGCAACAGTGGAGTGGAGGAGTGGCCTAGTGGTTAGAGTACCGGTCTTGAAATCCAGATGTGGACAGTTCAAATCCCACTGCTGCTCCTTGTGATCTTGGGCAAGTCACTTAACCCTCCATTGCCTCAGGTACAAACTTAGATTGTGAGCCCTCCTGGGACAGAGAAATATCCAGATTACCGGAATGTAACTCACCTTGAGCTACTACTGAAAAAGGTGTGAGCAAGATCTAAATAAATATATGGAATGTTGCTACTATTGAAGATTCTACATGGAATGTTGCCACTTTTTGAGATTCTGGAATGTTGTTACTATTTGAGATTCCACATGGAATGTTGCTGAGTGGAGGAGTGGCCTAGTGATTAGAGCACAAGTCTTGCAATCGAGAGGTGGCCAGTTCAAATCCTGCTGCTGCTCCTTGTGATCTTGGGCTAGTCACTTAACCCTCCATTGCCTCCAGGTACAAACTTAGATTGTGAGCCCTCCTGGGACAGAGAAATATCCAGATTACTGGAATGTAGCTCACCTTGAGCTACTACTGAAAAAGGTGTGAGCAAGATCTAAATAAATATATGGAATGTTGCTACTATTGAAGATTCTGCATGGAATGTTGCCACTTTTTGAGATTCTGGAATGTTGTTACTATTTGAGATTCCACATGGAATGTTGCTGAGTGGAGGAGTGGCCTAGTGGTTAGAGCACAAGTCTTGCAATCGAGAGGTGGCCAGTTCAAATCCTGCTGCTGCTCCTTGTGATCTTGGCCAAGTCACTTAACCCTCCATTGTCTCATGTACAAACTTAGATTGTGAGCCCTCCTGGGACAGAGAAATATCCAGATTACTGGAATGTAGCTCACCTTGAGCTACTACTGAAGAAGGTGTGAGTCAAATCTAAATAAAATAAATAAATAAACAGCAGTAAGTAGACAGTGCCACTGGCTGAAGCAAGTAGGAAAGGGAACTGCTCTTGTCTCCAGAGGACCCCCCTGCAGCTGGTGGGACTTGGGGATCCTCACCAACCAATAAGAAGGGCATGAGAACTTTGGGTGGGCCCGGGCCCACTCAGGCCCACCTGTGTCTACGCCACTGATTGGCTGTCCAGTTCACCTAGTGTTAGGGATGGCGAGTGTTTAGAACTGCCTGTCCTTCTATGCTGATACATGTGTCATTATTAGAATGAAATGCTGGAACCTGAGCTTACCAGAAAGAATGGTCACTTTCACAGGATGTCCGGAATCCCACCATGTTTCCTTTATCCCACACCAGTACGTCCCACTGTCTGCCGCAGTGACGTTCTTCATGGTCACTGTGAATTCGAGCGCTGTCTGATTGTCTGTGATAGAGATTCTGTCATTTTTAATAAACTCTGTGTCAGCAAGAATGTCACAGGACCTCCACCTGTCTCCCCTACACCAGTATTTAACTTCAGTCTTATCATCTCTTCCATACCAGCACGTCAGAGAGAGCGATTCTCCCACGAACCCTGTTTCTTCCCTTGAGTAAGTTTGGAACCTCAGATCTACTGTAAAACGACAAGAGGTGAAATAACTTAGGAATACTGCCACTGTTCTCAATCTAAATAGGTAAATAAACAAACAACTTATTTATTATATCATTACATTAAATCAAGTTTTCTAGTCCGCCACTAGCTATGCAGTTCAGGGCGGATTACAAAACCAGAACATAATATCCTGGAACTATAATATTGAAACATCAGATAAAACATATACAAATAATCAGAATTTCAAGACCCAAAGCCAACTTTTTAGCAATTTTCTAAAATTTAAGTAATGACTACACAATCTCAGTGGCGGGGAAGAGAATTCCAGAATGTGGTTAGTTGGTAGTGCGTTGAGGAAGTAAAATGTTTAACTGATTTAATCTTGCTGATACAGTATCTGGAAATCTTAACAAAATGTGGTTCCAAGCAGTGGCGTAGCTACGTGGGGCCACAGGGGCCTGGGCCCCTGTAGATTTGGCCCTGGACCCCCCTGCCGATGACCCCCCTCCTGCCGCCAACCCGCCGTCGCCGTCGCCCATCTTTGCCGGAAGAAGAGGATCTCGGCTGGCAGGGGTAGGGGTCCCCCTCCAGCAAAGATGGGCGATGGCGGCGGGGGGGAGGGTTGGAAGTGGGATGGGGGGGGTCGAGAGGGTCGTCGGCGGGGGGGGGGGGATCTAGAGCTGGTGAATCATCATCTGCTTTCCGGTATTAAATATAAAAGGTCATTATAATTATTCTTCTCTTACCAAGCTGTCCAGTTTTGGTGTTCTTTACAACTGACACTTAGGGCTATGCACACTTACCTTCCTTTCCGTAAAAGTCTAAAGAGCTTCCTTTTCCAGAAATCATATCTGTAAATCGTTGTCACTGTTTAGATTATATGTGGAATCCGCATTGAAACTAATTGCTGGGAGTTGGCGGAATAGAAGGAATATATCACATCACATCACACGTTAAAAGAAACACAAAACTGGCTTGAAATTGCCATTGTCCTAACCATGACTCTCTTACTCAGTACCCTCACTTATTGCCCTATCCTTTATCCTCACCTTTTTATTCCCTTACCCTTAATTGTTCTGTCTGTTTGCCTGTCTTATCTAGATTGTAAGCTCTTTGAGCAGGGACTGTCTTTCTTCTATGTTTGTGCAGCGCTGCGTATGCCTTGTAGCGCTATAGAAATGATAAGTAGTAGTAGTAGTAGTTTTAAAACTAACATTCTCCGAGGACAAGCAGGCTGCTTGTTCTCACTGATGGGTGACGTCCACGGCAGCCCCTCCAATCGGAATCTTCCTAGCAAAGTCCTTTGCTAGCCCTCGCGCGCATGCGCGGCCGTCTTCCCGCCCGAAACCGGCTCGAGCCGGCCAGTCTTCTTTCGTCCGCACTCGGTACGGCTGTGTTTTTGTCGTGTCGAGCCCCGGAGAGTCGACCTCGCGCGTCCGTTTTATAATAGACGTGTTTTTTCTTCGGAAAAGTTCTCAATTTGTTCGGGAAGTGCTCCGGAAACCCCCTTGGGTTTCGTTTGTCCCTTCCCGTGTTTCCAGTTTTTTGCCCCGGTAAGTTTTCTTTCGTCGTCGGGGTAGGCCTCTTTTCGGCCTCGGTCGAGATTTTTCTCCCTTAAAGTTTTGGTGCTCCAAATTCGTCATTTCGGATTTTGATTTCGCCGGCGTGATTTTTCCGCCCATGACATCGAAGCCTTCCAGCGGCTTCAAGAAGTGCACCCAGTGCGCCCGGGTAATCTCGCTCACTGATAGGCACTCTTCGTGTCTTCAGTGTCTGGGGGCCGAGCACCGTCCTCAGAACTGTAGTCTGTGTTCCCTGTTACAAAGGCGGACTCAGGTAGCGAGATTGGCCCAGTGGAACGTTTTGTTCTCGGGCTCTTCGTCGGCATCGGCACCGGGGTCATCGAGTGCATCGACGTCATCAGCGTCCAGACCTTCATCCTTGGCCGCCAGTGCATCGAGTGCATCGAGGCATCGGCCCTCTGCATCGGCGCCGAGACATCGGATAGCTGCATCGACGTCGGTGGTACCGGGACCTCGTCTCCTGATGTCGTCGGACGGTGGTGCATCGGGTGGAGTGCAGGTGAGGGCTGTCCATTCCCCTGCTGGTGGCGGTGAGCCTTCGGGTGGGTCTCCCCCTACCCTGAGGGCTCCTGCGGTACAGCCCCCCCAGGATCGACCTGCTTCGACCTCGGCCCTGAGGAAGCGACGGATGGATTCTACGTCCTCCTCGTCGGTGCCGGGGAGCTCCGGTGACATGCTTAGGAAGAAGTCGAAGAAGCATCGACACCGGTCTCCTCCCCGCGTCGGCACCGAGAGCTCTGGGTCGCCGAGGGAGTCGGCACCCAGCAGGCATCGGCACCGAGAGGACCGCTCACCCTCTGTTCAGGAGGTGTCGATGCGCTCCACTCTGGACAGCCCGGAACAGCCTCCACGCCCGGAACAGGTTCTGACGTCGACGCCTGCATCGACCTCCATGCCTTTCTCTGCAGCCGCTCTGAACGAGAGCCTCCGGGCCGTTCTCCCAGAGATTCTGGGAGAGCTGTTGCGCCCTACCCCTCCGGTACCGGCGGTGCTTGCGCCTCCGGTACCGTCGAGCGTGGCGCCGGCTGGCCCATCGCCCGGGGTGAGGTCCCCGACGTCGGTACCGCGTGCGGTGCCGACTGCGGCCACCTCCCAGGAGGGCTCCCCTACTACGTCGGCGGAGGGAGCTTCGCCGATGCGGGTGAGGGAGGCTACCTCTCGACGCCCCCATCGTGGACGTGGCTCCACGGAGTCGAGCCGGGCGAGGTTGCAGACACAGGTCCGTGAACTTGTGTCTGACACCGAGGGTGAGGCCTCGTGGGAAGAAGAAGAAGACCCCAGATATTTCTCTGACGAGGAGTCTGAGGGTCTTCCTTCCGATCCCACTCCCTCTCCTGAGAGACAGCTTTCTCCTCCCGAGAGTCTGTCTTTTGCTTCCTTTGTCCGGGAGATGTCTATGGCCATCCCCTTCCCGGTGGTTGTGGAGGACGAGCCCAGGGCTGAAATGTTTGAGCTCCTGGACTATCCTTCTCCACCTAAGGAAGCGTCCACTGTTCCCTTGCACCATGTCCTGAAAAAGACATTGCTTGCGAACTGGACCAAGCCACTAAGTAACCCCCACATCCCCAAGAAGATCGAGTCCCAGTACCGGATCCGTGGGGACCCAGAGCTGATGCGCACTCAGTTGCCTCACGACTCTGGAGTTGTGGATCTGGCCCTAAAGAAGGCTAAGAGTTCTAGGGAGCATGCTTCGGCGCCCCCGGGCAAAGACTCTAGAACCTTAGACTCCTTTGGGAGGAAGGCCTACCATTCCTCTATGCTCGTGGCCAAAATCCAGTCTTACCAGCTCTACACGAGCATACACATGCGGAACAATGTGCGGCAGTTGGCGGGCTTGGTTGATGCTCTCCCCCCTGAGCAAGCCAAGCCTTTTCAGGAGGTGGTCAGGCAGCTGAAGGCGTGCAGAAAATTCCTGGCCAGAGGGGTGTATGACACCTTTGATGTTGCGTCCAGGGCCGCTGCTCAAGGTGTGGTGATGTGCAGGCTCTCATGGCTGCGTGCCTCCGACCTGGAGAATAGGCTCCAGCAGCGGATTGCGGACTCGCCTTGCCGTGCGGACAATATTTTTGGAGAGAAAGTCGAGCAGGTGGTAGAGCATCTCCACCAGCGGGATACCGCATTCGACAAGTTCTCCCGCCGGCAGCCTTCAGCATCTACCTCTACAGGTAGAAGATTTTTTGGGGGAAGGAGGACTGCTCCCTACTCTTCTGGCAAGCGTAGGTACAATCCTCCTTCTCGACAGCCTGCGGCCCAGGCTAAGCCCCAGCGCGCTCGCTCTCGTCAGCAGCGTGCGCCTCAGCAAGGCCCCGTGGCTCCCCAGCAAAAGCAAGGGGCGAGCTTTTGACTGGCTCCAGCAGAGCATAGCCGACATCCAAGTGTCAGTGCCGGGCGACCTGCCGGTCGGGGGGAGGTTGAAAGCTTTTCACCAAAGGTGGCCTCTCATAACCTCCGATCAGTGGGTTCTGCAAATAGTCCGGCAAGGATACACCCTCAATTTGGCCTCAAAACCTCCAAATTGTCCACCGGGAGCTCAGTCCTACAGCTTCCAGCACAAGCAGGTACTTGCAGAGGAACTCTCCGCCCTTCTCAGCGCCAATGCAGTCGAGCCCGTGCCATCCGGGCAAGAAGGGCTGGGATTCTATTCCAGGTACTTCCTTGTGGAAAAGAAAACAGGGGGGATGCGTCCCATCCTAGACCTAAGGGCCCTGAACAAATATCTCGTAAAAGAAAAGTTCAGGATGCTTTCCCTGGGCACCCTTCTCCCCATGATTCAGCAAAACGATTGGCTATGCTCTCTGGACTTGAAGGATGCCTACACACACATCCCGATACTGCCAGCTCACAGACAGTATCTGCGATTTCAGTTGGGCACACGCCACTTCCAGTACTGTGTGCTACCCTTTGGGCTCGCCTCTGCGCCCAGGGTGTTCACAAAGTGCCTAGCTGTAGTAGCAGCGGCACTTCGCAGGCTGGGGGTGCATGTGTTCCCATATCTCGACGATTGGCTGGTGAAGAACACATCCGAGGCAGGAGCCCTGCAGTCCATGCAGATGACTATTCGCCTACTGGAGCTACTGGGGTTTGTGATAAATTACCCAAAGTCCCATCTTCTCCCAGCGCAGAGACTCGAATTCATAGGAGCTCTGCTGGATTCTCGGACGGCTCGCGCCTATCTCCCAGAGGCGAGAGCCAACAACTTGTTGTCCCTCGTCTCGCGGGTGCGAGCGTCCCAGCAGATCACAGCTCGGCAGATGTTGAGATTGCTGGGCCACATGGCCTCCACAGTTCATGTGACTCCCATGGCCCGCCTTCACATGAGATCTGCTCAATGGACCCTAGCTTCCCAGTGGTTTCAGGCTGCTGGGGATCTAGAAGATGTGATCCACCTGTCCACGAGTTTTCTCGAATCCCTGTATTGGTGGACGATTTGGTCCAATTTGACTCTGGGACGTCCTTTCCAAATTCCTCAGCCACATAAAGTGCTGACCACGGATGCGTCTCTCCTGGGATGGGGAGCTCATGTCGATGGGCTCCACACCCAAGGAAGCTGGTCCCTCCAAGAACGCGATCTACAGATCAATCTTCTGGAGTTGCGAGCGATCTGGAACGCTCTGAAGGCTTTCAGAGATCGGCTGTCCCACCAAATTATCCAAATTCAGACAGACAACCAGGTTGCCATGTACTATGTCAACAAGCAGGGGGGCACCGGATCTCGCCCCCTGTGTCAGGAAGCCGTCAGCATGTGGCTCTGGGCTCGCCGTCACGGCATGGTGCTCCAAGCCACATATCTGGCAGGCGTAAACAACAGTCTGGCCGACAGACTGAGCAGGATTATGCAACCTCACGAGTGGTCGCTCAACTCCCGAGTGGTGTGCCAGATCTTCCAAGCGTGGGGCACCCCCTTGGTGGATCTCTTCGCATCTCGAGCAAACCACAAAGTCCCTCAGTTCTGTTCCAGGCTTCAGGCCCCCGGCAGACTGGCATCGGATGCCTTCCTCCTGGATTGGGGGGAGGGCCTCCTGTATGCTTATCCTCCCATCCCTCTGGTGGGGAAGACTTTGTTGAAACTCAAGCAAGACCGAGGCACCATGATTCTGATTGCTCCTTTTTGGCCGTGTCAGATCTGGTTCCCTCTACTTCTGGAGTTATCCTCCGAAGAACCGTGGAGATTGGAGTGTTTTCCGACCCTCATCACGCAGGACGAAGGGGCTCTTCTGCATCCCAGCCTCCGGTCCCTGGCTCTCACGGCCTGGATGTTGAGAGCGTAGACTTTGCCTCTTTGGGTCTGCCAGAGGGTGTCTCCCGCATCTTGCTTGCTTCCAGGAAAGATTCCACTAAGAGGAGTTACTTCTTTCTATGGAGGAGGTTTGCCGTCTGGTGTGACAGCAAGGCCCTAGATCCTCGCTCTTGTCCTACACAGACCCTGCTTGAATACCTTCTGCACTTGTCTGAGTCTGGTCTCAAGACCAACTCTGTAAGGGTTCACCTTAGTGCAATCAGTGCATACCATTACCATGTGGAAGGTAAGCCGATCTCAGGACAGCCTTTAGTTGTTCGCTTCATGAGAGGTTTGCTTTTGTCAAAGCCCCCTGTCAAGCCTCCTACAGTGTCATGGGATCTCAATGTCGTTCTCACCCAGCTGATGAAACCTCCTTTTGAGCCACTGAACTCCTGCCATCTGAAGTACTTGACCTGGAAGGTCATTTTCTTGGTGGCAGTTACTTCAGCTCGTAGAGTCAGTGAGCTTCAGGCCCTGGTAGCCCAGGCCCCTTACACCAAATTTCATCATAACAGAGTAGTCCTCCGCACTCACCCTAAGTTTCTGCCAAAGGTCGTGTCGGAGTTCCATCTGAACCAGTCAATTGTCTTGCCAACATTCTTTCCCCGTCCTCATTCCTGCCCTGCTGAACGTCAGCTGCACACATTGGACTGCAAGAGAGCATTGGCCTTCTACTTGGAGCGGACACAGCCCAACAGACAGTCCGCCCAATTGTTTGTTTCTTTTGATCCCAATAGGAGGGGAGTGGCTGTAGGGAAACGCACCATATCCAATTGGCTAGCAGATTGCATTTCCTTCACTTACGCCCAGGCGGGGCTGGCTCTTGAGGGTCATGTCACGGCTCATAATGTTAGAGCTATGGCTGCGTCGGTAGCCCACTTGAAGTCAGCCTCCATTGAAGAAATTTGCAAAGCTGCGACGTGGTCATCTGTCCACACATTCACATCTCATTACTGCCTGCAGCAGGACACCCGACGCGACAGTCGGTTCGGGCAGTCAGTTCTTCAGAACCTGTTTGGGCTTTAGGATCCAACTCCACCCCCCGAGGGCCCTGTTTGTTCTGTTCCAGGCTGCACTCTCAGTTAGTTGGTAAATTTTTTAGGTCAATCTCAGTTATGTCCTCGCCGTTGCGAGGCCCAATTGACCTTGGTTGTTGTTTTGAGTGAGCCTGGGGGCTAGGGATACCCCATCAGTGAGAACAAGCAGCCTGCTTGTCCTCGGAGAAAGCGAATGCTACATACCTGTAGAAGGTATTCTCCGAGGACAGCAGGCTGATTGTTCTCACAAACCCGCCCGCCTCCCCTTTGGAGTTGAGTCTTCCCTTGTTTCTCTTGTGCTACATACGAGACTGGCCGGCTCGAGCCGGTTTCGGGCGGGAAGACGGCCGCGCATGCGCGGTGCGCGCGGGCGCGCGAGGGCTAGCAAAGGACTTTGCTAGGAAGATTCCGATTGGAGGGGCTGCCGTGGACGTCACCCATCAGTGAGAACAATCAGCCTGCTGTCCTCGGAGAATACCTTCTACAGGTATGTAGCATTCGCTTTATGAAGACTGTAACTGTTTATGTTCCCAGTTTTATTTTGAACCTGGTATCACAGCACGGTGCTACCCCCTGCTTTCATTAGGGATGTTCATTCCTTATTGTGAATTTAGGGGGTCTGCGCTGAACGTTAGAGACGCCAATGCATTCCTATGAGCGTCTGTAACGTTTAGCACGCACACAATTTTAACACACACTGAAAACGTGAGCGTGCCTTAGTAAAAGACGCCCTCAGTTCTTCCAGGTGCCTTAGAAAATTCAGTGTGAGTAAAACTGATTTAATACTGATACCTGCAGGTGCTGTATGTCAGACTGGCAGCAACCCTGTCTATTTCTGAGGAATCACAACGCTGGAGACCCACAGACAGACAGACTAACAATCTTATTCACCCCAGTTACATAATGCTGAAATAAGACTTCATGAGGAGTGAGTATTCATAGAGGAAGTTATCTTATTACTAAGGAATACAAGGATCTGGACTCACCTGGAAGAACAGTCACGTATACACGGTGCAAGAGATCAATGCCATACTTGTTTATCCCACATTCGTATGCCCCACTGTTTGTGTTGCTCAGCTGCTCCATGGTCACTCTGAATGTGAGCACTGCGTTGTTGTCACTGATAGAAAGTCTGTCCATCGTCACAAAGCTGTTTGGTTCTGTCTCAATAAGCTTCTCACAGGATGTCTCTCCCCTACACCAGTATTTCTTGTTATTCTTATAATATTCATTATACTGGCACTGCAGAGAGAGTGACCCTCCAAGGAAACTTTTCACTTCCCGTGGTCCCCTTAGCCCCCAAGATCCTCCTATGAAAAGAACAGGGAGAACAATATTAACAGTTTGACCTCACCCAAATAACTGAAACTTGGTTACATTCTAAAGAGAGTCCCATTATTCACGATATTTGTCCATCAGGTTCCCACATCTCACACCTAACTAGAATTTAAAAAAAAAAAAAGGAAGGGGCTATAATCTAGGAATCTTTCTTCCAAGTGAATGTGATCTCAAAACAATTATCACCTCATCTTGAAATCCTTCCCTGTCTTGTTTCAGATGAATCTCTATCAAAACAATTCTGTAGTATCCTACTATATCGTCCTCCTGGTAAATGGAATCTATCTGAGGAGGATGTCAGGTCTGTGAATGTTTCCTTGTGGGTGCTCATCTCGCCCTCTGGTGGCCAGAACCGGTGGCTGCTATGAACTGCCATAGACTGTCTTGCTGTTCCTACCCGTTCCAGACTTCAGCCCAGTCCGGTCCGGATCTTCCAGACTACCAGACTTACTCTTCTTGTTTGTCCCTGAACAGCACCTGTAGTTTCCCGATGATTGCTGCAGCTGAGCCGCTTATTAGCTAGTTTGAAACCTTTCTGCTTTGCCTTTGCATCGCCTAAGGCCCTGGTATGTTGGGGTGCTGTTGCACTTCTGCCCAGTCTGGCTCCTTGCCTTGCTCCTTGTCTGTTTTAGTTATTCAGTGGGTAGTTAGATTAGGTTGTTTGTTTGCTAGTCCTGTCTCTGGGTTAGTCTTGTGTTAGTCTTTGTCTGTTTGTGTCTTAATGGCTGTTCTGCATCTCTCAGTTCTGTGTCTTGATTGTTCTGTGTTTTGTTCCCTGTTTTAGTGGCTGCTTGCAGCTTTCTGTCCTGTCCTTTAGCTTATCCTTTCCCTGCCTTGCTGTCCCTGTATATTTTCTTTCCCCTCTGACCCTCAGTCCTGGCTCCGCCTAGTGGGTATCCAGTCCTGCCTTGCCCAGTAAGTCCTGCTGGCCACCTGCAGCCAGGGGCTCAACTCCTGGTGAAAAGTGGCCAAGCGCAGGTGAAGTTTAAGTGTGCCTGCTCTGCTTTTTCCTGCTTGTTTGCCTCTGCTGCAACTGCAGTCCGGCTCAAGGGGTTCCAGTCCTGTTCTGCCTAGTCTCTGGTGTGGGGTAGTTTTGCCTGCCACTGCCATTCCTCGGCAGTGGCCCAAGGGCTCACAAACCCAGTTTCCAGCTTGAAAACCTAACAGAGGAACTAAATGATTTCATTTCAAATACTTATGTCAATTTCGATAATATATTATTGGTAGGAGACATAAATCTTCACTTAGATAAAATTCATGATCTCAATACAAAAAGTTTCTCAGATTTTCTTAATGCCTTGCAATTTATTCAACTTGATGGAACATCCTCTCATATTAAAGGCTATCCCGCGGGAGGTGGTGGAGATGAAAACAGTAGCGGAATTCAAGCATGCGTGGGATAAACATAAAGGAATCCTGTGCAGAAGGAATGGATCCTCAGAAGCTTAGCCAAGATTGGGAGGCGGGGCTGGTGTTTGGGTGGTGGGGCTAATTCTGGGCAAGACTTCTACGGTCTGTGTCCTGAAAATGGGGCTAGTTCTGGGCAAGACTTCTACGGTCTGTGTCCTGAAAATGGCAGATACAAATCAAGGTAAGGTATACACAAGAAGTAGCACATATGAGTTTATCTTGTTGGGCAGACTAGATGGACCGTGCAAGTCTTTTTTCTGCCGTCATCTACTATATTACTATGTTACTATGTAAAGGCTATCACCTGGATAGACTTTTAAACTCTGACAACTTCCTTATTTCAGACCCAAAATGGTCACGTCTCTCTCCTGTTCAATCTGTTCAAAATTCTGCTGTACGACTAATGTTCCACCAGTGTTGTTATGCTCATATTAGCCCTCTCCTCAAGTCACTTCACTGGCTTCCTATCCATTTCCACATACAGTTCAAACTCCTCTTATTGACCTATAAGTGCATTCACTCTGCAGCTCCTCAGTACCTCTCCACTCTCATCTCTCCCTACATTCCTCCCCATGAACTCCGGTCACTGGGTAAATCTCTCTTATCTGCACCCTTCTCCTCCAATGCTAATTCCAGACTCCGTTCCTTTTATCTTGCAGCACCATATGCCTGGAATAAACTTCCTGAGCCGGTACGTCAAGCTCCATCTCTGGCCGTCTTCAAATCTAAGCTAAAAGCCCACCTTTTTGATGCTGCTTTTAACTCTTAACCCTTATTTACTTGTTCAGAACCCTTATTTTATCATCCTTACTTTAAATTCCCTTATCTCTTGTTTGTCCTGTTTGTCCTAATTAGATTGTAAGCTCTGTTGAGCAGGGACTGTCTCTTCATGTTCAAGTGTACAGCGCTGTGTACGTCTAGTAGCGCTATAGAAATGATAAGTAGTAGTAGTACGTCCATGGTCTGACCATAGTAAATGTATGTTCTCGTTAAACTGGAAAGAAGCTTCCAACACCACTAAATCAGATACCAATCTACCAACCTTTAAAAGCAGAAGTAAAATTAATATTATTTATTTTTGATCTAACCTACCTCTGGACCAATTAATCCCATTATCTCATTCACCAAATTTTACCCAACTTTGGGACAGTATGAGTAATGCGTTACTAAACGAGATAGCACCTGTAAAAACTATTTCTAGACCCAATAAAAAAACTAACCCCGTGGTTTACCCCTGACAATTTTGAAGCGAAAAGACTCTGCAGACATCTAGAGAGAACCTGGTCTAAAACAAAAAAAAACATTGATAACTGGACTAATTAGAGAAAAATTTTAAAAGAATAAAAATATAAGATTAAAAAGGCCAAATCAAAATATTATGCAAAATTTATTGGAGGACACTCATTAAATACCAGGAAACTTTGCGCTTTAGTAGATAAACTACTAAATACAAAACTCGTAATGATTACTAATGAACCAGTGCCAACTGCTGACCAGTTAGCAAAATACTTTGAACACAAAATTATAAATATCAGAAAAGATATGAAGCACCCTAAAACCAATACATATAAATATATATGAAAGCTGTATAATCATGAGCACAGGTCAAAAAGGGCAGAGGCTAGACTCTATCGGAGATTGAGAAGCCTGTAAATTATTAAAGAACATGAGCCTGTGTAAACTGAGGAATTTATGATCTATTATGATACCCTTACTACTAGTATTTAACATTTCTAGAGCGCTACTAGGGTTACGCAGCGCTGTACAATTTAACATAGAAGGACAGTCCCTGCTCAAAGAGCTTACAATCTAATGGACAAATGTACAGTCAGTCAAATAGGGGCTGTCTAGATTTCCTGAAAGGTATAAAGGTTAGGTGCCGAAAGCCACATTGAAGAGGTGGGCTTTGAGCAAGGATTTGAAGATGGGTAGGGAGGGGGCTTGGCGTAGGGGCTCAGGAAGTTTATTCCAAGCATAGGGTGAGGCGAGGCAGAATGGGCGGAGTCTGGAGTTGGCGGTGGTGGAGAAGGGTACTGAGAGGAGGGATTTGTCCTGTGAGCGGAGGTTTCGGGTGGGAACGTAAGGGGAGATGAGGGTAGAGAGGTAATGAGGGGCTGCAGACTCAGTGCATTTGTAGGTAAGAAGGAGAAGCTTGAACTGTATGCGGTATCTGATCAGAAGCCAGTGAAATGACCTGAAGAGAGGGGTGATATGAGTATATTGGTTCAGGCGGAATATAAGACATGCAGCAGAGTTCTGAACGGATTGAAGGGGGGATAGATGGTTAAGTGGGAGGCCAGTGAGGAGGTACAGCGAAGGGCGACGAAAATGATAGTGGGGATGGGACGACTTTCCTATGAAGAGAGGCTGAGAAGGCTAGGGCTTTTCAGCTTGGAGAAGAGACGGCTGAGGGGAGATATGATAGAAGTGTATAAAATAATGAGTGGAATGGATCGGGTGGATGTGAAGCGACTGTTCACGCTATCCAAAAATACTAGGACTAGAGGGCATGAGTTGAAGTTACAGTGTGGTAAATTTAAAACGAATCGGAGAAAATTTTTCTTCACCCAACGTGTAATTAGACTCTGGAATTCGTTGCCGGAGAACGTGGTATGGGCGGTTAGCTTGACGGAGTTTAAAAAGGGGTTAGATAGATTCCTAAAGGACAAGTCCATAGACCGCTATTAAATGGACTTGGAAAAATTCCGCATTTTTAGGTATAACTTGTCTGGAATGTTTTTACGTTTGGGGAGCGTGCCAGGTGCCCTTGACCTGGATTGGCCACTGTCGGTGACAGGATGCTGGGCTAGATGGACCTTTGGTCTTTCCCAGTATGGCACTACTTATGTACTTATGTAGGTTGCAGTAGTCAAGACGAGAGGTAATGAGAGCGTGGATGAGAGTTCGGGTGGTGTGCTCAGAGAGGAAAGGGCGAAGTTTGCTGATGTTAAAGAGGAAGAAGCGACAGGTCTTCGCTGTCTGCTGGATATGCGCAGAGAAGGAGAGGGAGGAGTCGAAGATGACTCCGAGGTTGCGGGCAGATGAGACGGGGAGGATGAGGGTGTTATCAACTGAGATCGAGAGCAGAGGAAGAGGAGAAGTGGGTTTTGGTGGAAAGACCTTTACAGGCAAGCTAGCTGGCGTGGGAAAGGTGCAATTATGGATGGACAGAAGAATGTGATTTAGCAACTTACGGGAAAAATATATTGTGAGAACAGAGAACAGAATGATCTCTCAGGAAGATAAGTGCTGAAGTATGTGAAGTCTTGCTTAACACAAAAGGTATATAAACAATTGAATCAGAGCATTGCGTTGGAGAGGCAGAGGCAGACCACATGTTTGTGTTCCCTGCTCTCCACATGAGAAACTAGCTGAAATTGTAACCTTCTCTTGGTAAGAAATTAAAGAATTGCTTTTCTCATACACTGGCCTTCCTAGTCTTTTATCTCTCTAAATTGTGGGTGGTTGGTGAGTACTAATTTGGGAGGGGATACAAGCAGCCTAAAAACAAAGCTCAATCCAAATTTACTACAGGTATAACAGCAGTCAGAATCTGGTCCTCTTTTGCCCAACCCATGCCTGAATTAGTTTAGCACTTTCTCAATAAATATGCATCCTCTCAATGTAACTTAAACTCCTGTCCCAGTTTCCTCCTGAAGGTTACACCTGAATATTTTATCAGTTGCCTAAATTCTCACATTTCCTTTATGCTATCTAATGGTCTGTTTCCTATTGAGAAAGGTAACATCATTCTAACTTCCATCCCAAAAAGTACTCAAATTAGTAGAAGTGAAGCATCCAACTACAGACCGGTAGCTTCCTTTACTTGTCGAGGTGATGGAAGGAATCATCACACAACAGCTGATGGAATACCTTCAAACCTACTCCATATTACATAGTCCGGTTCCAGACCATCTTATAGTACTGAAACTGTCACGACCATCCTCCTGGATAACTTCAGGAAAGAACTGAGTTTAGGCAAGAAGATAATCATCCTACTATTTGATATGTCGAGCACTTTTGACATAGTCAATCATAAAATACTACTAAATTTACTGGATTAATTTGGAATCTGCGGTAATGTCCACCAATGGTTTGGTTTAATGGCTTCCTGAAACACAGACGCTACCAAGTAAAACAATCTGGTCATATTTCACTATCCTGCCAGCTCATTTTCAAAAGTGATTGTCGGCCATCTTCCGACATAAATCGGGAGATGGCCGGCGATCTCCTGAAACCGGCAAAATCGGTATAATCGAAAGCCGATTTTTTGACACCTTTGCCGCTTTCCCGTCGCGAAGCTGGCGAAAGTTCAAGGGGGCGTGTCGGCAGTGTACTGAAGGTGGGACATGGGCGTGTTTAAGAGATGGCCGGCTTCGCCCGATAATGGAAAAAATAAAACCGGCGATGACGAGCATTTCGCCGGTTTCACTTGGTCCCTTTTTATTCACGACCAAGCCTCAAAATGGTACCCCAACTGACCAGCTGACCACTGCACAGATTCGGGGATGACCTTCCCTTATTCCCCCAGTGGTTACCAACCCCCTCCCACCCTTAAAAAAAAACTTTACAACATTTTTTTGCCAGCCTCTATGCCAGCTTCAAGTGTCATACCCAGCTCCATGACAGCAGAATGCAAGTCCCTGGAGCAGTTTTTAGTGGGTGCAGTGCACCAGGCAGGTGGACCCAGGCCCCCCCCCTACCTGTTACACTTGTGGTGGTAAATGTTGAACCCCCCCCAAAACCCACTGTACCCACATGTAGGTGCCCCCCTGCACCCCAGGGCCGGTCTTAGGCAGAGGCGGCCGCATAGGGCCTCGCACTTAAGGGGGCCCCGCGCGGCGCGCCTCAAGTCTGCCTCAATGCCTTTCTCTGCTTCCTCTCCTCCCGCGCGAGTCTTGCACCTTGCCCCGCTCGCGCCCATCCACGTCGTCGCTCCTTTTTAAAGCCCTGAGGCGTTCTCCCTCCAAGTCCGACACCAGCGATTCACACAGCCTGCCTTCTGCCAGTGTCGGGGCGGGGCCTCTCCCTCAGACGCGTCCCACCTCTGCGCAAGACAGGAAGTTGCATTGAGGAGGCAGGACGCATCTGAGGAGAGGCTCCGACACTGGCAGAAGGCAGGCTGTGTGAATCGCCACTGGTGTCGGAGGGAGAATGCCTCAGGACTTTAAAAACGACGACCACACGGATGCCTGTGAAGAATTATTGATGTCATTTCTCATGACCATATTATCAATGAAAAGATCCTAAGATGTGACTAATGGAGGCTCCAAGATATTGTAGTTGAGCAAAGGATCCTACTGACTGGACATATTTATTTTATTGCATTTGTATCCCACATTATCCCACCTATTTGCTAGTATTGTAAGATTAAGTAGGGAAGAGAGAGGAGAGAAGGGATTGATTAGGGTAGTTATAGAAGGTGGGCTTTCATAACTGAGTAGGTTGGTGGGGTGGTTTAGTGAGGTTATCGGTTCTCATTGTAGGTTTTGTTGAAGAAGTGTGTCTTCAGAGATTTGCGAAAGGTGGTTATTTCGTTGATTGTTTTCAGGTCTGTAGGTAATGCATTCCAAAGCTGCGTGCTCATGTAAGAGAAGGCTGTGGCATGCACCAGCTTGTATTTCAGTCCTTTAAAGCTGGGGGGGGGGGGGGGGGCATAGGTTGAGAAATTTGCGGGATGCTCTTGAGGCAAACAAAGAGCAGAGATGGCCAAGAGGTGAACTGAATACAAGACAGGCTTGTATACACCGCTGACAGCATAATTTTTACTGACATTTGCTCTGAAGATTTGAGAACCTTTAATGGTGTTCTTTCTCTGTTTCTTGGATTGTGAGTAAATAGCTCCGACACTCAAATAAAAGTGATTCTTTGGACTCGGATACAGGCACATCTTTGTGAGTAATACAGCCAAAGAGTTAGAATGAAAAGTTTGCCTTTGACAGATAACATGATGACTTGCAACAGAGTGGACTTCCTGGAGGGAGTGAACATGAGAAGTGAATTACAAAAATAATGGTATAATGTTTGGCAGTTAAGATTTAATGTGAAAAAGTGCAGAGAGATGCACTCGGGGTGCAGAAACCCTAGGAAGTGACATGCAATAGGGGGTGAGAGGCTGATGATGTGCATGGACCAGGCAAGAGACCTCAGGGTGAGAGTGCCAGAACATTTCAAGGTGGCAAAATGACGTAACAAGGTGGTGGCCAAAACCAGAAGGATGCTAGACTGAATAGAAAGAGGCATAACCAGCAGAAAAAAATGAGGTGATTATTCTCTGTACATGTCATTGGTGAGGCCTCACTTTGAGTATTGTATTCAGTTATGTGAACTGTATCTCACTGAAAGGATATAAAAAGATGTAGACGTCCTTTTTCTATGCGGCAGTAGGCACTAACACATGCTTACCATGTGGAAAAATGCACTGCCATGGGGCACACTCAAGAATCCCGCAGTAGTTTTGGCATCTGCGCAAGCTTCCCAAGTGCTAAAACAAATGCTGGACATGGGTGGATGAAGCGGAGGGGAGGGCAGGGGGAGAGGAGGGGTTGCTGGACATGGACGGATGGAGGGGAGGGAAGACTGGAAGGAGATGCACATGGATGGAGGGGAGGGAAGAAAGGAGAAATCTGGACATAGATGGAGTGGAGGGCAGGGAAGAGAGGAGAAATGTTGGGCAGGAATGGAGGGAAGGAAAGAGGAAGGAGATGCACATGGATGGAGGGGAAGGGAGAGAGGAGAAATGCCGGACATGGATGTAGGGGAGGGGAGGAAAGTAGATGCACATGGATGGAGGGGATGAGGAGAAATGGTGGATATGGATGGAGGGAAAATTGCTGAATTTAAGGGCTGGATCGGGACACTTTGAAGGCAGATGCTGAAACTGGAGAAAGGATAGGGACAGGGCTACAGATGGTAGACAGGACACATAAGGACACAGGAGAATGGGGACTTGTTGAGAGAAAAAATATCAAATGGAAAGAAGACACTGCATAAAACAGAAGCCACTGGGACCAAAGCGAATAGAAAAACTAAATGACCAGACAACAAAGGTAGAAAAAAGTATTTTATTCAGAATTTATTAATTGGAATATGTCAGCTCTTAGAAATGTGCATCTGTGATATTTTGCATGTAAGTTTCAATTTTTATAGTATTGTTGCATGCCGAGTCTAACTTCTTGAGGTAACTTTCCAGTTCAGTATTTTGCCTTCATAATTTTTTTATTTCTAGTTCCATGTGTCATATCTGTTGTGTCATGTGTTTTTCATGTGTGATCAAGGTGCAGTATTCTGCTAGCATGTAGTATTTGCAGCCCTTTTTGTTTTTTTCACTAGGTTGTGTACTGGTGTTTTAGAGCCCGGAGTAATTACAGTGGTGCCTTTCCACGCATAAGGTTGTAGCTCGTCCTGTCCTTGGAATTAGTGCTGTTATGGTTTAGTAAGGATATGAGTGTGTTTTTGCACAAGTTTGTGTATAGTGTTTTGCAGTGGAGAGATTATGTGTTGGCCTTACTGAGGTGGCACCAAAATATCAGAAAGGGTGTAGAGCCTAAATCATGACACACTACCTCTTGAAGGATCTACATATGGTCGTTAATAAAAGGAGCTCATTGTGAACACTATCCACCCTAAAAGGGTGTTTTTTGGCTCTACACGTATCATGATATTATGATCCCTTGTTTCATATTGTTGACGGTCTGCATTTTCCGTATGGGTGGTATATTGGTGTATTAGGTTCTGCACAGTGTAATATTTATGGTACAGTAAGGTTCTGAGTGTGTTTTTGTACAAAGTTGTGCATAGTGTTTTGCAGTTGAGCAATTGTGGTTAGTATATGCTTTGAGCAACCACTTTATTCTTTGTCATATGATACATATCTAATATCTAAATTTAATTAAAAGTCTATCTCTAATATAGCTGATTTATGGAAACATTTGGTACTGTAAATGTGTTGTGCTTTTTTTTTTTTAAATGGGAACCTATGCACTTACATCTTTTTTGGCTACTTGGGGTTGGGGATCTCTGTGTTGCCTCTCTGGTTTGATGGGTTACAGAGTAATAGGGGAATTTGAAAGTACTGGATCTTTTCTTCTTAATTAATATTTTTCCTTTATTCTCCTTTGTTATGAGAATTGGAACTACTAATTGTAGTGGACTTGAACTGAATAATTTCGGGGGATGGGGGGTTTCATGATAGCATTGTGCTCATTATTTCAATCAGTTTTTCTGTACAAGTTTAGCTTCATTTGTCTTTATTTGAAATTTCATAAATAAAAAATTGAATAATCTTATCAATGGGGTGGAGCTAGGGTGGGGGTGGGGCTAGGGGCAGGGCTAGGATGCCCCCCCCCCCCTTGGCCTGCACAGGGCCCCGCACTTGCTAAGACCGGCCCTGCTGCACCCCTTAGGGCTATGGTAATGGTGTAGAGTTGTGGGAGTGGGTTTTGGGGGGAGGGGCTCAGCACCCAAGGTAAGTGTGCTATGCACCTGGAAGCTATTTTAAATTTTTTTTTTTAATTTTTTGAAGTTCCCCCTAGGGTGCCCGGTTGGTGTCCTGGTATGTCAAGGGGGCCAGTGCACTACAAATGCTGGCTCCTCCTACGACCAAAATGCCTTGCATTTCGCCAGGTTTGAGATGGCTGGGACTGTTTTCTATTATGGCTGAAAACCAAGGCGCCCATCTGCTCTACACCCGGCGATCTCAGCATTTGACCTAAATGTTGATTTATTTATTTATTTTATTTTACAGCACTTATACCCCACAATTTCCCACCGCCGGCAGGCTCAATGTGGCTTACAACATTTAAGTAACAAATTAGCGAGTACAATAAATGGAAAGGGATAAGTGGGGTGGAAAGGTAAAGGTAAAAAAGTAGGTAAGTGAAAAAAAAGGGGCCAAGTAAAGCCGGCGAAATGCTCGTCAAGCCTGGCCTTTTTTTTTCCATTATCGGGCGAAGCCAGCCATCTCGTGAGCATGCCCCCTTCCCGTCCCCGTCGTGCCTTCACTACCCTACCAACACGCCCCCTTGAAGTTTCGCCGGCTCCGCGACGGAAAGCCAAAATCGGCTTTCGATTATACCGATTTGGCTGGTTTCAGGAGATTGCCGGTCATCTCCCGATTTGTGTCGGAAGATGGCCGGGGATCTCTTTCGAAAATGAGCTGGCAGGCTTCCCAAGGCAGATTACAACAACATTTAAGATGAACCCATCAGGAAACAGGATATCCTCACTGAAATCTGGACATCCGTGTTGTATAGAACAAGAACAGTGAAGAAAAATGAGCTCAACTGAACCTATAGAGTTTATAATTGTGGTTTCTACTAGCTACAATATTTTTTGAAGCAGTTTTAGTGATATTCAATTGTTATTTCTTTTCTCCTCCCGCTTTAAAGGTACTGCCTATCTAACTGAAACAGCTTTAGACTTGCTACAGATGGACCAACAATAAAAAATCAAGGTGGAGGCAGCAGCTCATAAGTTCGCTTGCTTTGTTTCGAGTGAACGGCAATGACGGCTGCGCGGGGGAGTGGAAACAGATTAACCAAACCGGCTTCCTTGCTTACAATGGACTAGATAGGCTCACTTCCACTCATGTCTATTAAAGCCTCCTTGGGCAGCTCTTTCTCCCTTCTCCACCCCCCCCCCCCCCCCCGAGTCTTACATCTTTCGCGTTTCGCTCGCAGCCTCTCTACAGTCGGCGTGGTCATTTTCAGTGCCCTGAAGCGTTCTCCCTCCGGCACCGGCGATTCAGACAGTCAGCCTTCTGCCAGCGTCGGGGCCTCTCCTCAGGCGCGCCCCACCTCTGCGGAAAACACGATGTTGCATTACAGTAGGCAGGACGCGCCTGAGGAGAGGCCCCGACGCTGGCAAGAAGGCTGACTATCTGAATCGCCGGTGCCGGATGGAGAACGCTTCAGGGCTGTAAAAACGGCCACACGGATGGGAGAGGCAGAAGAGACAGGAGAAGCTCGCAAGGGAGGGAAGAGGACAGAGGTAGAGAACGATATTGGGATGTGACGGCGGCGCATAGGCACCATTTTTTTCTAAAAGTCTGTTTGGGGGAGCAACCGCTCCCCCTGCGCCCCCCCCCCCCTAGCTACGCCACTGGCTGATGGTTCTTCATATAAAACAAAAATTGAGGAGAATGAATGAGGATACCAAAAAATTATTTATTCACATGAAAAATAAAAATTAAAAAGTAACATAATGTACATAAAAATGACCCATTATGTACATTATGTTACTTTTTAATTTTTATTTTTCATGTGAATAAATAATTTTTTGGTATCCTCATTCATTCTCCTCAATTTTTGTTTTATATCTCACGGTTCCGTGAGGGTTTTTACCTCCTTTTTTGTTTTAGTTTCGATTTTTTCGGAGGTTATCATATGACCTTTGAACAGTGGGACAATGTTCTTAGCATTAGCGACGAACGCTTACAAAGATTGCTACAAGAACCGCCTGTATTCTCAGATAATGAAAATACTACAGAATCCCTCGAAGACTCTTGGTTTAATCTGACGAATATGAGGAAAAATTTCATCAGAAATGAAATGCATTTCATGACTCTCATCGATTATTGTAGAAACAAACGGATCCCACGAGGCCTAAGGATCACCAAAGCACCCACTATGTTTACAGATGATCAAGATTTTTTAGATCAGTGGTGTGCAATTTTGAACAAATGTTCATTAGACCTAATGATACTATTGGCAGAAACTTCTAAGAAAAGAAGTGATAATCTTAAAACCGAATACAATGGATCAATCGATATATTAAAGAAAACAGACAGCAATTTTGAACAGATACATGAAGATTTTAACAAACGCATGAATTCCTTTAGATCTGAAATTAAACAAATTAAAAAAGATAGGGTCATTTTTATGTACATTATGTTACTTTTTAATTTTTATTTTTCATGTGAATAAATAATTTTTTGGTATCCTCATTCATTCTCCTCACTTTTTGTTTTATATCTCACGGTTCCGTGAGGGTTTTTACCTCCTTTTTTTGTTTTAGTTTTGATGGTTCTTCATGTCAGAGGAGGCAGACCTGGCAGAAGCACAGTGGTAGACTAGAGAGTGGGCCTACAACACTGTACTGGTTTTCATTCAGTACTGTAGGTCCTAGTAAGTAGTGAGGCTGATGTGGGGGGGGGGGGGGGGGGGGGGGGGGGGGGGGTGCTGGACCTGGGGCCCTGACTCTACTACTACTTAACATTTCTAGAGCGCTACTAGGGTTACGCAGCGCTGTACAAAATAAACAAAGAAGGACGGTCCCTGCTCAAAGGAGCTTACAATCTAAAGAACGAAATGTCAAGTTGGGGCAGTCTAGCTTTCCTGGGTAGAGGTGTAGAGGTTAGTTGCCGAAAGCAACATTGAAGAGTTGGGCTTTAAGCAGAGATTTGAAGATGGGCAGGGAGGGGGCCTGGCGTATGGGCTCAGGGAGTTTGTTCCACGCGTGGGGTGAGGTGAGGCAGAAAGGGTGGAGCCTGGAGTTGGCGGTGGTGGAGAAGGGTACTGAGAGGAGGGATTTGTCTTGAGAGCAGAGGTTACGGGTAGGAACGTAAGGGGAGATGAGGGTAGAGAGGTAAGGAGGGGCTGCAGATCAAGTGCATTTGTAGGTTAGTAGGAGAAGCTTGAATTGAATGCGGTACCTGATCGGAAGCCAGTGAAGTAACTTGAGGAGAGGGGTGATATGAGTATATCGGTTCAGGCGGAAGATAAGACGTGCAGCAGAGTTCTGAACGGACTGAAGGGGGGATAGGAGCCCAATTGACCGGCAGGGTAAATAGCAGTGTTTGAGTCAGAGTTGGCAGAAGGATTTGAAAGACTGGAGTACTGAGCCTCTAAATGGAAAATGAAATGTAATGTGAACAAGTGCAAAAATAGAATCCAAAATACTGTTACAGGATGTTGGCGTCATTGTGGACAATATATTTAAAATTCTCAATATATTTAAAATTCTCAACTCAGCGTGCAGCAACGGTCAAAAAAGCAAGGAGAATGTTAGGGGTTATTCAGAAAGGAACGCAGACTAAAAAAAAGTGTCATAATCTCTGTACTGCTCCATGTTGTAATTGTATGTTGAGTATTAATGGCAGTTTCGGTCATCCCATCCCAAAATGATATCACAGGACTAGAAAAGGTAAAAAAATGATAATGGGGATAGAACAGATCCCCTAAAAGGAAACGCTAAACGGATTAGGGAAAGAGATGAGAGATGTGAGTAAAATGTGTAACAAAGGAATAGTTATTTACCCTTTTAAACAGTACTGAGACTAGGCGATGCGCATCATTAAACTAACAGGTAACATAGTAACATAGTAGATGACGGCAGAAAAAGACCTGCATGGTCCATCCAGTCTGCCCAAGACAAAGTCATATGTGTATACCTTACCTTGAATTTGTACCTGTCCTTTTCAGGGCACAGACCATATAAGTCTGCCCAGCACTATCCCCGCCTCCCAACCACCAGTCCCGCCTCCCATCACCGGCTCTGGTACAGACCGTACAAGTCTGCCCTCCCCTATCCTCGCCTCCCAATCACCACCCCCTCTTCCCCCCACCTGCTCTGCCACCCAATTTCAGCTAAGCTTCTGAGGATCCATTCCTTATGCACAGGATTCCTTTATGCACATCCCACGCATGTTTGAACTCCGTTACCGTTTTCATCTCCACCACCTTCCGCGGGAGGGCATTCCAAGCATCTACCACCCTCTCCGTGAAAAAATACTTCCTGACATCTTTCCTGAGTCTGCCCCCCTTCAATCTCATTTCATGTCCTCTCGTTCTACCGCCTTCCCATTTAAAACAAATTAGGGAAAATATTTGTTCATTCAATACACAGTGAAGCTGTGGAATTGGTTGCCTAAGGGTTTAAAAGAGGGTTGAATTAGATCCTGGAGACAAATACATAAAACCAGTATTAGAAATGTGGTCTCTGAAAGCCACTGATTAACCCTGGAGGTGAACCACAGGAAATGGATGTTCTCTTGGGGATTTGCAAGGTGTCTCCTAATGACTTGCATTTGCCACAGTTAGAGATGTGATGCGGACTTGATTGGGTTTTGGTTTGAGCCTGCAAGGTACCACTTACTTTCTTATATTCCTGTCCCTAATCGTTCACTGTTCCCCTGGGTTTCTAAACTCCAACTGCATTTTGACATACTAGAATTCAATTGGTACCTCATCTGCCTTTAATCCATAAATAAACTTAATCCATTAAGCTCTTACCTGGGCAAAGAATCATCAGACTCCAGACAGGGAAAATCCTCATTAACATCTTCCTTGTTTGAATCCCTTGTTCTTTAAAACATCCTTTAGCTTCTGATAATCTTCTCTTGAAAGCTCTGTGCGCTGTAGTGTCTCAGGTGGGTCACAGCTAATTTATTCTCCCCAAAAGCTGGTTTCTCTGTCGGCTCAGGGATAAAACAAGCCCCTGTTCTTGCCTATAGTCAAACTGACCATATCTCTAATGACGCGTTTCCTCATTTGACTGTTACAGAAGCCTTGTTTTCTTATACCCACAAAAAAAGGGGGAAGTGTGTTTTGCTTTCCTGTGTGCTTGAATTTTTTTTGGATGATAAGCATCTTTTCTGAAGACATTTGACAAACTCCCTCTCGAGAGATTAAATAGTCATGGGATCAGGGCCGGTGTCTTGCTAAAGGTGGCAGCATACAGGGGTGGGGGTGGCATGTCCAGCATTCCCTCCCTCTCCTCTACCCCCACCACCGCTGCACTACTTTTTTCTGGACCTGGGCAAAAGTTGAAATAGACTTACAGTTTCAGGACCTTTAAACACACGCTCCTGCCATGTCCTGCCTTATCTCCTGACAAGAACTGTGTTGTGGGTGAGGGGAGTGCTTAATCCTGAGCCTGTGTTTAAAAGCTCCCTGCTGGTGTTCAGTCAGCTTCCAACTTCCACTTATATCTGGGTAAAGACAGAGCAGTGGAGGAGCAGAGAAGAGGGGCTGATGCTGGACAGAGGATGAAGGTAGTTAAGGAAAGTGGAGATGCTAATTAGGATTAGGGAGTGAAAAAGAGGATGTTGGCCACCTGAGGGGATTAGATAGTAATATAGTAAACTAGTATAAAAGGCCCGTTTCGGTAGGCAATGAAACGGGCGCTAGCAAGGTAATCACCCCCTGCAGCGTCCTTTCTGTCTCCCCTGCCCCCCCTGCAGCCACCCATCTGATCTCAGGACCCCCTCCCCACCAACCCTCCTCTGCCCCTGCAGCAACCCATGTCCAGCGACTCTCCTCTCCCCCTGCACCCACCCATGTCCAGCAACCCTCCTCTCCCCCTGCAGCTACCCATGTACAGCGACCCTCCTCTCCCCTGCCCCCCTGCAGCCACCCATGTCCAACGACCCTCCTCTCCTTTCCCCTTGCCCCCCCCTGTAGCCACCCATGTCCAGCGACCCACCTCTCTCCCCTGCCCCCCCTGCAGCCACCCATGTCCAGTGACCCTCCTCTCCCCCTGCACCCACCCATGTCCAGCAACCCTCCTCTCCCCCTGCAGCTACCCATGTACAGCGACCCTCCTCTCCTTTCCCCTTGCCCCCCCTGTAGCCACCCATGTCCCGCGACTCTCCCCCTGCACCCACCCATGTCCAGCAACCCTCCTCTCCCCCTGCAGCTACCCATGTACAGCGACCCTCCTCTCCTTTCCCCTTGCCCCCCCTGTAGCCACCCATGTCCAGCGACTCTCCCCCTGCACCCACCCATGTCCAGCAACCCTCCTCTCCCCCTGCAGCTACCCATGTACAGTGACCCTCCTCTCCTTTCCCCTTGCCCCCCCCTGTAGCCACCCATGTCCAGCGACCCACCTCTCTCCCCTGCCCCCCCTGCAGCCACCCATGTCCAGTGACCCTCTTCTCCCCCTGCCCTCCCCTGCAGCGACCCATCTGGTCTCAGGACCCCCTCCCCACCAACCCTCTTCTGCCCCTGCAGCCACCCATGTCCAACAACCCTCCTCTCCTTTCCCCTTGCCCCCCCTGTAGCCACCCATGTCCAGCGACCCACCTCTCTCCCCTGCCCTCCCCTGCAGCCACCCATCTGGTCTCAGGACCCCCTCCCCACCTCCCTCTTCCCTGCCCCCCCCCGCAGCCATCCATGTCCAGCAACCCTCCTCTCCCCCTGCAGCTACCCATGTACAGCGACCCTCCTCTCCCCTGCCCCCCTGCAGCCACCCATGTCCAACGACCCTCCTCTCCTTTCCCCTTGCCCCCCCTGTAGCCACCCATGTCCAGCGACCCACCTCTCTCCCCTGCCCCCCCTGCAGCCACCCATGTCCAGTGACCCTCCTCTCCCCCTGCCCTCCCCTGCAGCCACCCATCTGGTCTCAGGACCCCCTCCCCACCTCCCTCTTCCCTGCCCCCCCCTGCAGCCATCCATGTCCAGCGACCCTCCTCTCCCCCTGCGGCCACCCATGTCCAGCGACCCTCCTCTCCCCCTGCAGCCACCCATGTCCAGCGACCCTCCCCTCCCCCCTCGGCACATCACCCAAACCCCTACCCCCCCAGCGCATCACCCAAGCCCCTACCCCCCCCTCGGGCACATCAACCCCCTCGCCACCCGCAGCCACCAATACTAATGCTGTCCGGCTGCTGCTGCGTCTCCTGTTGAGCAGCAGCGGCTGGTACAAAAAGGAAAAAGCCAAAAAAAGATTTTAAAACTGAAACATGGCTCCGTAGACAGCCATCTGGCAGCCGCTTCTCCTCTCCCCTCTGACGTCGCTGCGCTCCTCCAGGGTTTTCCTGCAGGGACAGTGATGTGGAGAAGGGGTAGGGGCTTTGGTGATGCGCCGGGGGGAGGGTCTTGGGTGATGCTTCGAGGGAGGGGTAGGGGCTTGGGTGCTGCACCGGGGTGGAGGGGCTTGGGTGTTGCGCCGAGGGGGGGGCACTGAGAGCTGATTGGTAGGCAGGGGGAGGAGTAGGGAAACGTGTGTTTCCCTACTCCTCCCCCTGCCTGGCTCATGGTTTTGCAGGGCAGGGGCTTGGGTGTTGCGCCAAGGGGGGGGGGCACTGACAGCTGTTTCCCAGGCAGGGGGAGGAGTAGGGAAACACTCCTCCCCTTGCCTTGGAATCAGCTGTCAGTGACATCACTGACGTCAGTGCATTCTAAACTGCCTAGCAGACCACCTCCGAGGGAGCCACGGTACCAGGCACATTAGAACGTTGGAGGTGAGAATTATTATATAGGATGAAGGCAGATAAAGACCTGAACGGTCCATCCAGTCTGCCCAACAAGATAAACTCATTTTACATGGTATGTGATACTTTATACCCAAGTTTGATTTGTCCTTGCCATGGGGAACGGGCAATGCTGGTTACCTTGGGAGGAGGGAGGATAGGGAGGGAAATGGGATGCTGGACAATAGGGACAAGGAGAAACGGATGGGGAAATTCTTGGCTACAATGTAGATGCGGCCTTGAGTTGCTCCAGGGGAGGGGGTACATGTCTGAAGGTTTGCCTAGGGCGTCAGATACCCTTGAGCTGGCCCTGCATGGGATACAATCTGACTAAAAAGCAGGAAACAGAGGGTAAGACTAAAACATGGAAAAGGATCAGTAGTGGAGAGTCCCAAGGGTCTAAATTTGTACTGTGCCGTTTAACATATTCATAAATGATCTGAGGTAGGAGTGGCAAGTGAGGTGATCAAATTTGTGGATGACATATACCTCCCTTCCCCACTGTCCTACCCCTCTTCAAGGTCATTTAAATAGCTGTATGTTTGCTGGCATCCTTACAGTGGTGGAAATAAGTATTTGATCCCTTGCTGATTTTGTAAGTTTGCCCACTGACAAAGACATGAGCAGCCCATAATTGAAGGGTAGGTTATTGGTAACAGTGAGAGATAGCACATCACAAATTAAATCCGGAAAATCACATTGTGGAAAGTATATGAATTTATTTGCATTCTGCAGAGGGAAATAAGTATTTGATCCCCCACCAACCAGTAAGAGATCTGGCCCCTACAGACCAGGTAGATGCTCCAAATCAACTCGTTACCTGCATGACAGACAGCTGTCGGCAATGGTCACCTGTATGAAAGACACCTGTCCACAGACTCAGTGAATCAGTCAGACTCTAACCTCTACAAAATGGCCAAGAGCAAGGAGCTGTCTAAGGATGTCAGGGACAAGATCATACACCTGCACAAGGCTGGAATGGGCTACAAAACCATCAGTAAGACGCTGGGCGAGAAGGAGACAACTGTTGGTGCCATAGTAAGAAAATGGAAGAAGTACAAAATGACTGTCAATCGACAAAGATCTGGGGCTCCACGCAAAATCTCACCTCGTGGGGTATCCTTGATCATGAGGAAGGTTAGAAATCAGCCTACAACTACAAGGGGGGAACTTGTCAATGATCTCAAGGCAGCTGGGACCACTGTCACCACGAAAACCATTGGTAACACATTACGACATAACGGATTGCAATCCTGCAGTGCCCGCAAGGTCCCCCTGCTCCGGAAGGCACATGTGACGGCCCGTCTGAAGTTTGCCAGTGAACACCTGGATGATGCCGAGAGTGATTGGGAGAAGGTGCTGTGGTCAGATGAGACAAAAATTGAGCTCTTTGGCATGAACTCAACTCGCCGTGTTTGGAGGAAGAGAAATGCTGCCTATGACCCAAAGAACACCGTCCCCACTGTCAAGCATGGAGGTGGAAATGTTATGTTTTGGGGGTGTTTCTCTGCTAAGGGCACAGGACTACTTCACCGCATCAATGGGAGAATGGATGGGGCCATGTACCGTACAATTCTGAGTGACAACCTCCTTCCCTCCGCCAGGGCCTTAAAAATGGGTCGTGGCTGGGTCTTCCAGCACGACAATGACCCAAAACATACAGCCAAGGCAACAAAGGAGTGGCTCAGGAAGAAGCACATTAGGGTCATGGAGTGGCCTAGCCAGTCACCAGACCTTAATCCCATTGAAAACTTATGGAGGGAGCTGAAGCTGCGAGTTGCCAAGCGACAGCCCAGAACTCTTAATGATTTAGAGATGATCTGCAAAGAGGAGTGGACCAAAATTCCTCCTGACATGTGTGCAAACCTCATCATCAACTACAGAAGACGTCTGACCGCTGTGCTTGCCAACAAGGGTTTTGCCACCAAGTATTAGGTCTTGTTTGCCAGAGGGATTAAATACTTATTTCCCTCTGCAGAATGCAAATAAATTCATATACTTTCCACAATGTGATTTTCCGGATTTAATTTGTGATGTGCTATCTCTCACTGTTACCAATAACCTACCCTTCAATTATGGGCTGCTCATGTCTTTGTCAGTGGGCAAACTTACAAAATCAGCAAGGGATCAAATACTTATTTCCACCACTGTATGTATATTTTACAAGTCTCAGCAGATCCGTCTGCAAAATACCAGGGGAAATCTGTACATCCCAACTTAGGGACCAACTTTTGAAAATGATTGGGGGTGCTGAACTCATAACTCACAACAAATTTCCCCTCACCCAGCAAAGCAAAAAAAGGAAGACAAAAAATTACATCTGGTATTAAGTGATCAGTTTGGAGTTAAATGTCAAGAGAAGGGCGTGTAATGTGCACACGGGGAAGATTCATGTGGCCAAATCAAAAGCTAGGGTCCTGCTGGTCTCTCTTTCCTCCCACCCCCTGCTGCTAGTCAGAATCATAATCAATCTGTCCCCCCATTGCAATTTTCCCCCAATCATTCTCTTTTTCCCCTCAGTCCATCTACATCACACTCTCTTTTTTCCCCTGTTATTTTTTTTATTTTTTATTTCTTCCTCCTCTCTCCTCTTTGTCCTCTTCCCCCCCCTTCCCATTTCCTCTGCACCTTTAGGGGTCCTTTTACAAAAGGCCTGCTGAAAAATGGCTTGCAGTAGTGTAGGCGTGGGTTTGGGGCATGCGCCAATCCATTTTTCAGCGCACCTGCGAAAAAGGTCTTTTTTTATTTTGCCGAAAATGGACGTGCGACAAAATCAAAATTGCCGCACGTCCATTTTGAGTCTGAGACCTTACCGCTAGCCATTGACCTAACGGTAAAGAATCCAGGCGGTAATGACCTATGCGTGTCAAATGCCACTTGGCGCGCGTCCGTTCCGTGCATCCGAAAATAAAAATATTTTTCAGACGTGCGTATCGGACGCGTGCCAAAAATGAGATTACCGCAAGAGCCACGCAGTAATCGGGCAGTAAGTTCATTTTGGTGCGCATTGGGTGCGCATAGACGCTTACGTGGCTTAGTAAAAGAACCCCTTAATTTTTCTCCTCCTGCATAGGTATAATTTGAATTTTTTATATTTGGGGACAGAGGGTTTAATAGCTCTCTGCCTGCCCCACTCCTTACATCTTTTTAGCGGTACCCGGTCAAAATAACCCAGACAAAAAAGCTCCAAACAAAAAAAGCTCCCGAAATAATAGCCCCTGACATAACAGCCAAACGGCCTCCCCACAAATTAGCCCCCCCCCCTGACAAAAGGGCCCGATCAGGCTGCCCAGAATATGGCACTGCATTTTTTTTCCTAATAATCTTACCTTGCCAAACAGGATAAGGTTGGTAAGACTATGAAAATGATGACAAATATTGTTTTTTCTTTTAATTAGCATGTTGATGGAAGAATAGTTTCTTTAAATAGCATCACTTTGCATTTCTTCGCATTAGAATTCAATGCGAAGAAATGCAAAGTGATGCACTTAGGGAATAGAAATCCACGGGAGACGTATGTGTTAGGCGGGGAGAGTCTGATAGGTACGGGCGGAGAGAGGGATCTTGGGGTGATAGTATCTGAGGATTTGAAGGCGACGAAACAGTGTGACAAGGCGGTGGCCGTAGCTAGAAGGTTGTTAGGCTGTATAGAGAGAGGTGTGACCAGCAGAAGAAAGGGGGTGTTGATGCCCCTGTATAAGTCGTTGGTGAGGCCCCACCTGGAGTATTGTGTTCAGTTTTGGAGGCCGTATCTTGTTAAGGATGTAAAAAGAATTGAAGCGGTGCAAAGAAAAGCTACGAGAATGGTATGGGATTTGCGTTACAAGACGTATGAGGAGAGACTTGCTGAACTAAACATGTATACTCTGGAGGAAAGGAGAAACGGGTGATATGATACAGACGTTCAAATATTTGAAAGGCATGAATCCGCAAACGAACCTTTTCCGGAGATGGGAAGGTGGTAGAACGAGAGGACATGAAATGAGATTGAAGGGAGGCAGACTCAAGAAAAATGTCAGGAAGTATTTTTTCACGGAGAGAGTAGTGGATGCTTGGAATGCCCTCCCGCGGGAGGTGGTGGAAATGAAAACGGTAACGGAATTCAAACATGCGTGGGATAAGCATAAAGGAATCCTGTTCAGAAGGAATGGATCCTAAGAAGCTTAGTCAAGATCGGGAGGCAGGGCTCGTGGTTGGGAGGCGGGGATAGTGCTGGGCAGACTTATACGGTCTGTGCCAGAGCCGGTGGTGGGAAGCGGGACTGGTGGTTGGGAGGCGGGGATAGTGCTGGGCTTACTTGTACGGTCTGTGCCAGAGCCGGTGGGTGGGAGGCAGGGCTGGTGGTTGGGAGGCGAGGATAGTGCTGGGCAGACTTATACGGTCTGTGCCAGAGCCGGTGGTTGGGAGGAGGGGCTGGTGGTTGGGAGGCGGGGATAGTGCTGGGCAGACTTATACGGTCTGTGCCCTGAAGAGCACAGATACAAATCAAAATAGGGTATACACAAAAAGTAGCAAATATGAGTTATCTTGTTGGGCAGACTGGATGGACCGTGCAGGTCTTTTTCTGCCGTCATCTACTATGTTACTATGTAATAGCAGAACAGATCATGAATACCAGTTTGTAGCTATAGAATTTTGTTTATTTATAAATGCTTTATGCAACTAAATGCTGGTAGGAGTCTTGATCAATAAAGATTTCAGTTGTACTTTATTATATTTTTTGTGATGTGTTATTTTTTTCATAGGGGGCTGTTTTGTGTAGAGACTATTTTGTTAAGGGTTGTTTGTGGGAGGGGCCATTTTGTCAAGGGCTATTTTGGTAGGGTGTGAAATGTCGAGGGTTATTTTGTTACAAGGCTTTTTTTGTCGGGGTTCTTTTGTCAGGGCTCTTATGACCGGGTGCCCTTCTTAGCCTGCTCTGCTTCTCATTCCCTTTGACCCAGCTTTCTATTTCCCTCCAGCCCGGCCTTCTATTTCCCTCCGCTCCTCAGCAAGCTCCAATGCACTTTTCTCTAGCCAGTTGCCGTTCCATGAAGGTTTGGCTCAGCCATCCCTTCACTACTTCCCATTTCTCACTCTCCTCTACAGGTGAGACTTCCTTTCCTTGGTAGATTTAACTCATCTTCAGTTTGTGACTCCCCATGGGCCACGGCCTTGGATCATTTGTCTGTTCTGCTCTCCCTGGCTCCAGACACATTCCTCTTTTCTGGGACTGGTCCCTCATCCCCATTTGCACTGCAGCACTTTCCATTACATTACATCCAGGATTATATCCCACTCATGGGTGTAGTTTGACTGTTTCATTTTGGGGGGGGGGGGGGCATATTAGCATATTCATTTGTATATATATATATATATATACTAGTAAAAAAGGCCCGTTTCTGACACAAATGAAACGGGCGCTAGCAAGGTTTTCCTCGGAGTGTGTATGTTTGGGAGAGTGTATGTGAGAGTGACTGTTTGAGAGTCTGAGTGAAAGTGTGAGTGTGTGTGTGTGAGAGAGAGAGTGAGTCTGGGTGTGAGTGTGTTTGTGAGAGAGTGTGTGTGTGAGAATGAGAGTGTGTGCAAGTGTGTATGTGAGACACAGTGTGAGAGAGAGTGTGTGTGTGTGGGCGGGTGAGAGAGAGAGTGTGTTTGAGACACAGATTCTCTGTGAGAGTGAGTGTATGAGACCAAGCGAGTGTGTGAGTGACTGTGTGGCACATAGAGAATGAATGTGATACAGTATGAGACAGAGTGTGTGAGAGTGAGAGTCAGAAAGACATTGTATATGAGAGAGAGAGTGTGAGCCCTGCCCTCCCAATTCATGCCCATCTGTCCCCTGCCCCCTCCATTCATCCTTTTCCGAAGTGCCGGGATCTCCCACTGAACAGCTCCGTTTCCAGGGACAGCAGGAAACGCCTTCATTAAACGTCATCTCCCGTTGCCACTGGTCTCGTGGTAGCAGGAAATAATGTTTTAGAAGTTGTCTCCCACTGCCGTTGGAAAGGGAGGCTGTGCCAGGGCAGAACTGTGGGCGGTACTGGGTGGCGCTGTGGGCAGTTCTGGGCGGAGCTATGGGCAGCTTGGGTGGAGCTATGGATGGGCCCTGAATCTCCCACTTGGGTGGCTGACCCCCTTGGCTGATCTGCATGCTGTGAGAGGAGAACATTTTCTAGCAATCCAGGACATGGAAGCATATACTCAAACTAAGCCACTGTGATCTGGCCTTCCTGCATGATTGCTCCATTGGCAGAGAAACAGTCACTCAGATTAGGGAGCCAAGTTGAAACCTGGGAGGTGGCCTGCAGAATTTTCCCAACAGCAAAGAGGGGAACAAGGATTCAGTAATTAAGCAGGGGAAAAGCCAGGGAGACAAACCAGGAAACATACAGAGTTTGTGAGACAATTATCAAAGCACTTAGGCTTACAAAGCTCCATAGGTTACTATTCAGCTCATTTTCGAAAGGGATTGCCGGCGATCTTCTGACACAAATCGGGAGATCCCCGGCGATCTCTTGACCCCGGCCAAATTGGTATTATCGAAAGCCGATTTTGCCCGGCCCCAACTGCTGTTTCGTCGCAGCGCCGGCCAACCTTCAAGGGGGCGTGTTGGTAGGGTAGCAAAGGCAGGAATGGGGGTGGGGTGGGGCGTGGTTACGAGACGGCTGGCTTCACCTTATAATGAAAAAAAAAATGCCCGGCTCGAACGAGCATTTCGCCGGCTGGACTTGGTCCATGTATTTTTAGGACCAAGTCTGGAAAAAGTGCCCCAACTGACCAGATGACCACCAGAGGGAAGCGGGGATCACCTCCCCTTACTCCCCCAGTGCTCACCAACCCCCAGAACCCCTCCCCCCAAAAGAAACAAAATATTTTTTGCCAGTCTGTATGCCAGCCTGAAATGTCATACCAGCTCCCTGACAGCAGTATGCAGGTCCCTGGAGCACTTTTTAGTGGGTGCCGTGCACTTCAGCCAGGTGGACCCAGGCCCATCCCCACCCTAACTGTTACACTTGTGGTGGTTAATGTTGAGCCCTCCAAAAAACTCCAAAACCCACTGTACCCACATGTAGGTGCCCTCCTTCACCCCTTAGGGCTATGGTAATGGTGCAGAGTTGTGGCGAGTGGGTTTTGGGGGGGATTTGGGGGGGCTCAGCACCCAAGGTAAGGGTGCTATGCACCTGGAAGCTATTTTTTTTAATGTTTTGAAGTGCCCCCTAGGGTGCCCAGTTGGTGTCCTGGCATGTCAGTGGGCCCAGTGTACTAGAAATGCTGGCTCCTCCCACGCCCACATGCCTTGCATTTCGCCAGGTTTAAGATGGCCGGGCCCAGTTTCCATTATGGCTGGAAAACGAAGCCGAAAAACAACAAGGCAAACGATCTGCAAAATCCAATATGGGAAAGAAAGCCAGCAGATCAATGTCACAACAAAAAGATTTTATTGAAGATACCGTGTATGAACAAATCGCCCGACACAGGCCGTGTTTCGCCCACCTAGGGCTGCGTCAGGGGCTAATTTGAAACCTTCGTAAAGGTGCAAATATGGTGCATAAAAGTCAAGAAAAAACCAGCTAAAACGGGAATCCCTTTCATTGACTCCTACTCTGAAATCTTCAGGGATTCACAAGAACTTTTACATACCCAATTAGGACAGCAAGCCACCGCAAAGCAGTGGCTTCCACCCTTTTGGGGTTTCGAGCAGCAAAACCAAAAGCAACGTTTTAGCTGGTTTTTTCTTGACTTTTATGCACCATATTTGCCCCTTTACGAAGGTTTCAAATTAGCCCCTGACGCAGCCCTAGGTGGGCGAAACACGGCTTCTGGAAAACGAAGCCGGCCATCTCATGTGAACCCGGCGATCCTGCTGTAAACCCGGCGAGTGATTTGGCCGGCGCCAAGCGTATTTTGAAAATACGCTTGGCTCCGCCCATTCGCAGAGCCGGCCCCGAAGATGGCTGGTGCCGTTTGATTATGCCCCTCCACGAAATTTTGTAAGTCTAAGTTATTTGAAAATATGCCTCCACATATCCCTTGTTCGCCCCTCCCCCCAACTCTGCCCATGGTCCCCGGTCCCCCCTTTTACTGCTATTGCTTTGCTGCTGCTTTAAGCTTGCATAGCCCAGTGCCCCGCTAAGCCCACCGTTTCTACTTTCTGTGGGATATAATGGGAGAATTTGTTTTTTTAATATATTTTTTATGAAGAACAAAAACGGTTACTCTCCATCCCGCCTCTCAATATCAGAGCTGTCAAGAGAAAGCAAGTTTTTAAAAGGGATATTTTTCAGTTCATGTATTCCATACTTCAACAACCTCCTTCCCTTTCTCCACCCTTCTAATAAAATAGCTTATTTATCCCAGTGACTGCAGAATTGGAAGAAAGCAGATACCAGCAGCCACTCAAAACTGACCTAGCCCAATTAGCAAAATTATATCTCCCTTCAGTAATACTTGGGTTTGCTCAGTTGTGGGAAGCAGCTGATCACTTTCAAATTTTTGTGCTTATTGCTATCCTCTTTCTCTACTTGTCCAAGAGATTGCCAAAACCTGTCGTTTCTTTCTCTATAACATTAGCAAAATCCGTCCCTTCATTTCTGAGTTCTCTGCCAGAACCCTTATCCACACTCTTATCACCTCTCGTCTTGATTATTGTAACCTGCTTCTCACCGGCCTCCCTCTTAGCCATCTCTCTCCTCTTCAATCAATCCAAAACTCTGCTGCGCGACTCATTTTCCGCCAAAGTCGCTATGCTCACATAAGCCCCCTCCTTAAGTCACTTCACTGGCTCCCTATCCGTTTCCGTATTCAGTTCAAGCTTCTCTTATTGACCTATAAGTGCATTCACTCTGCCGCTCCCCAGTACCTCTCCACTCTCGTCTCTCCCTACGCCCCCCTCCTCGGGTACTCCGTTCTGTAGATAAATCTCTCTTATCTGCACCCTTCTCCTCTACTGCTAATTCTAGACTCCGTTCCTTTTGTCTTGCTGCACCTCACGCCTGGAATAGACTTCCCGAGCCTGTGCGTCTAGCCCCGTCTTTGGCCATTTTCAAATCAAAACTCAAAACCCACTTCTTTACCACTCCTAACTCACTTGCCTTGTCCTTTTATCCTCACCTCACCTTACCCTTAATCGTTCTGTCTGTTTACCTGTCTTATTTAGATTGTGAGCTCTTTGAGCAGGGACTGTCTTTTAGTGTATGGTGTACAGCGCTGCGTATGCCTTGTAGCGCTATAGAAATGATAAGTAGCAGTAGTAGTCCTTGATTTTTTTTTCCTCTTCCCAGTCTCACACCTTCTGCCTCTTCCATCCCTTAGTGTTTCTTCCCCCCAACCTGATTTTCTCTTCTCAGAATCCTTTTCTCAGCTTCTGTCCTCTATTAACCCCCTCTTCACTAAGGCCCCCTTGCCGTACAGTCATTTCCTGCAGGAAAGAGAGACTTCCCTTTTACCTGCTGCGGTAAAAGGGGTCCTCGGCACGTGTGAAAAACATTCACCAATACCAGCGCAGGCCCCGTTTTGCCGCAGCTTGGTAAAAGGGGCCCTGATTGTATTAATGTTTATATTTGGTCATTTTACTATTGTAATGTTGTTAACAAAATTATAAGTTTTATATTAAACAGAACCTGCTGTACACCGCCTTAGATTTATCTCTTCATAAAGGTGGTTAGTAAATCCCAATATTTTTTTGTTACATTTGTACCCCGCACTTTCCCACTCATGGCAGGCTCAATGCGGCTTACATGGGGCAATGGAGGGTTAAGTGATTTGCCCAGAGTCACAAGGAGCTGCCTGTGCCTGAAGTGGGAATCGAACTCAGTTCCCCAGGACCAAAGTCCACCACCCTAACCACCAGGCCACTCCTCCACTGTTGCTACTATTTGAGATTCTACATGGAATGTTGCTATTCCACTAGCAACATTCCATGTAGAAGTCGGCCCTTGCAGATCACCAATGTGGCCGCGCAGGCTTTTGTTTCTGTGAGTCTGACATCCTGCACGTACGTGCAGGACGTCAGACTCACAGAAACAAAAGCCTGCGCAGCCTTCTACATGGAATGTTGCTAGTGGAATAGCAACATTCCATGTAGAATCTCCAATAGTAGCAACATTCCATGTAGAATCTCCAATAGTATCTATTTTATTTTTGTTACATTTGTACCCTGCACTTTCCCACTCATGGCAGGCTCAATGCGGCAGGCAATGGAGGGTTAAGTGACTTGCCCAGAGTCACAAGGAGCTGCCTGTGCCTGAAGTGGGAATCCAACTCAGTTCCTCAGTTCCCCAGGACCAAAGTCCACCACCCTAACCACTAGGTCACTCCTCCACTGTTGCTACTATTTGAGATTCTACATGGAATGTTGCTATTCCAATTCCACTAGAAGTCAGCCCTTGCAGATCACCAATGTGGCCGCGCAGGCTTCTGCTTCTGTGAGTCTGACGTCCTGCAGGACGTCAGACTCACAGAAACAGAAGCCTGCGCAGCCTTCTACATGGAATGTTGCTAGTGGAATAGCAACATTCCATGTAGAATCTCCAATAGTAGCAACATTCCATGTAGAATCCCCAATAGTATCTATTTTATTTTTGTTACATTTGTACCCTGCGCTTTCCCACTCATGGCAGGCTCAATGCGGCTTACATGGGGCAATGGAGGGTTAAGTGATTTGCCCAGAGTCACAAGGAGCTGCCTGTGCCGGGAATCGAACTCAGTTCCTCAGGACCAAAGTCCACCACCCTAACCACTAGGCCACTCCTCCACTCCAAAGAAATATGTTTGTGTCCCATCCGTGGGAGTCACTGAACCACATCACCATGATAGGAACAATATCTAAATCCGCCTGTAAAATCGGGGCTTAAGATCATGAACTTTGTTGCTTAAATTGCAAGTGTTTCATGGAAGTGCAGAGGACGCTACTGTTACCTGAGAAGCGATCAGGAAAATGCAGCTTAATGACCGGAAGAGACACTACTACTACTACTCCAAATCATTTCTATAGCGCTACCAGTCGTACGCAGCGCTTCACAATTGAACATGAATGAAGAAAAGACAGTCCCTGCTCAAAAGAGCTTACAATCTAAATCAGGACAGACAGACAGGACCAATAAGGATAAGGGTAGAAGGACACATAGGAATGATTCTAAATGGAATGTTACTACTATTGGAGATTCTGTTGCTACTATTTGAGATTCTACATGGAATGTTAATGTTGCTATTCCGCTAGCAGCATTCCATGTAGAAGCCTGCCCTTGCAGATCAGCAACGCGGCCGCGCAGGCTTCTGTTTTTGTGAGTCTGACGTGCAGGACGTCAGACTCACAGAAACAGAAGCCTGCGCGGCCGCGTTGCTGATCTGCAAGGGCAGGCTTCTACTACTACTCCAAATCATTTCTATAGCGCTACCAGTCGTACGCAGCGCTTCACAATTGAACATGAATGAAGAAAAGACAGTCCCTGCTCAAAAGAGCTTACAATCTAAATCAGGGCAGACAGACAGGACCAATAAGGGATAAGGGAAGGACAGACAGAAGGACACATAGGGAAAGGGGACTATTGAAGAGAGGAAGACAAGATAAAGGTTATGAGCAGGTGACAAGTTAGGAACTAAAAGCAGCATCAAACAGGTAGGCTTTTAGCCCGATTTTGAAGGCGGCTAGGGATGGAGCTTGACGTAATGGCTCAGGAAGTCTATTCCAGGCATAAGGTGCGGCGAGATAAAAGGAACACAGTCTGGAGTTAGCGATGGAGGAGAAGGGTGCAATTAGTAGAGATTTGCCTAGTGAACGGAGTTCTTGGGAAGGAGTGTAGGGAGAGATAAGGGTGGAGAGGTAGCGAGGGGCAGCAGAGTGAATGCTGATAATGGAGTCTCCGAGCAGTAATATTTTTCTGCTTTAATTGTGAAAATCTCTGGGAGGGAACTAGGGGGCATGAAAGTTAATAGGGGATGTTGCAAAGCTGAAGGCTTGCTTAGAGTCCTCAATACTTTTACATTGACCAATCGGAGTGAGACACAGGCTGTGTGTAAAGGCTTGTGTTTCTCAATGGTGTGAGGCTGTTGTGGCTCTTAGGTAACAGCTGAGTAAGTGGCAGTAAACGGACAGGATAAATGAGGAAGGGAGGCCTACTTAGCTGTCACAGCTCTGTGGTGACTTAAAAATCAGGAAACCTTGGGGGTCCTTTTACTAAGGTGCGCTGAAAAATGGCCTGAGGTGGTGGAGGTGCGTGTATTGGACGTGCGCAGGTCTATTTTTTTCAAAAAAGGCCCCTTTTTTTGGCCAAAAATGAACATGCGGCAAAATTAAAATTGGCATGCGTTCATTTTGGGCCTGAGATCTTACCACCACCCATTGGCCTAGCGGTAAAGTCTCACATGTTAACCGGGCAGTAATGGTCTACGCGTGCACAATGCCGATTACTACCCAGGTAGCGCTGCTCGCCGGAAATTTTCCGGCGTGCCTTGTGGACTTGCGTAAAAAATGAAATTACTGCCTCAGCCTCGCGGTAGCCGGGTGGTAGTTCAAAATTGACGAACGTTGGACGTACGAATGCACCTACACGGCTTAGTAAAAGGGCCCCTCTGCTAGATCAGGTGCGTAGCCAGACCTCGGCGGGAGGGGGGTCCAGATCCCAAGGTGGGGGGCACATTTTAGCCCATCTCCCCCAGCCGCCGACCCCTCCTGCCGCCGACCCCCCCCCCCACACCACTTTCAACACCACCCCACCGCCGCAAGGTACCTTAGCTGGCGGGGTTCCCCAACCCCTGCCAGCCTTAGTCTTCTTCAGCGCCGGTCTCCAGCACGTTTGCTGATCTGTGCTGTGAGTCCTGACGTCCTGCACGTATGTGCAGGACGTCAGGACTCACAGCACAGATCAGCGAACGCACAGGATGTCAGGACTCACAGCACAGATCAGCAAATGCACCGGAGACTGGCGCTGAAGAAGACTAAGGCTGACAGGGGTTGGGGACCCCCGCCAGCAAAGGTACTTTGTGGCGGTGGCGGGTCAAAATTGGCTGGGGTCGAAAGTAGAAGAGGCCAGGACTAAATCTGTGGGAGCCCATGCCCCCGTGGCCCCACCTAGCTACGCCCCTGTGCTAGATATAGAGGGGATGACAGATAAAAGCGTGATGTGTGTAGGAGTTTTTGATGTAGAGCATTTTTACTATTTTACACAGATTTTTTGTGCGTCATTTGGGAAGAAGTGAAAAAAAAGAGCTATAGAGAAGTGACCATAGAGATTTGAAATGTATTGCTCGAAGGCGGAAGAAAGTGCCTCTGATTAGAAACAGGCAATTCTTTCCCCCGAGCCTTTATCTCAAGGTATGGGGAATGAGCCAAAAATGAGTTTGGAGAGTTTATTCAGAGTAGACTATTTTTAAAAGATTATTTCAAAAAGAAATAGAATGTCTAGTAAAACTTGAGAGAGAGAGAAAGTACAATATAGTTCTTACAGGAGATCCTTTGGCAAAGTGCTGGTGGTCATTTAAGAAACTTGTTGTGTGTCTGAATTTATCAGAGCGAAAGCTTGAAACAGAGCTGTTCCTCTAACACATCTCCTAAAAATCAGCAGTGGATGTCATCATTTAGAAGCACTTGAAAGAGGAAATGTCGGTTTTAAGAAGGAAATTGACTAATAGCGTTGATCCCATTAATCTAATTAAAATTGGCACAGGAAACGAAAGAAAACAGAACTAGTTTCTTTGAAAGTGGTAAGAATGGTTCATGGGAGTTTTAATCAGTTTAAAACACTCGAAGGCAGTAGGGGTTTAATCTATAATTCAGTAAGGGGAAAACACCCTTTAAACATTGCTTTTTTGTTATAAACAGTCATTGGCTACTGTAGTCAGCCCCATTCCACCAGGTGTTGCAGCAGCAGAATTGGAACTAACCTGTGACAATCACGGAAGAGCTACGGCAACAGCAGTACCACAGTGGAAGCACTGAGGTCAGTCATCGATGGCTGAAGCATCAGAAGCAGAAGAGCCACAGGAGAAGCACTGAGGTCAGTCATCGATGGCTGAAGCATCAGAAGCAGAAGAGCCACAGGAAAAGCACTGAAGTCAGTCATCGATGGCTGAAGCATCAGAAGTGCCACAGGAGAAGCACTGAGGTCAGTCATCGATGGCTGAAGCATCAGAAGCAGAAGAGCCACAGGAGAAACATTGAAGTCAGTCATCGATGGCTGAAGCATCAGAAGCAGAAGAGCCACAGGAGAAACACTGAAGTCAGTCATTGATGGCTGAAGCATCAGAAGTGCCACAGGAGAAGCACTGAAGTCAGTCATCGATGGCTGGAGCATCAGAAGCAGAAGAGCCACAGAAGCACTGAAGTCAGTCATTGATGGCTGAAGCATCAGAAGTGCCACAGGAGAAGCACTGAAGTCAGTCATCGATGGCTGGAGCATCAGAAGCAGAAGAGCCACAGAAGCACTGAAGTCAGTCATTGATGGCAGGAGAATCAGAAGCAGAAGAGCCACAGGAGAAACATTGAAGTCAGTCATCGATGGCTGAAGCATCAGAAGCAGAAGAGCCACAGGAGAAAAACTGAAGTCAGTCATTGATGGCTGAAGCATCAGAAGTGCCACAGGAGAAGCACTGAAGTCAGTCATCGATGGCTGGAGCATCAGAAGCAGAAGAGCCACAGAAGCACTGAAGTCAGTCATTGATGGCAGGAGAATCAGAAGCAGAAGAGCCACAGGAGAAACATTGAAGTCAGTCATCGATGGCTGAAGCATCAGAAGCAGAAGAGCCACAGGAGAAAAACTGAAGTCAGTCATTGATGGCTGAAGCATCAGAAGCAGAAGAGCCACAGGAAAAGCACTGAAGTCAGTCATTGATGGCTGAAGCATCAGAAGCAGAAGAGCCACAGGAGAAAAACTGAAGTCAGTCATTGATGGCTGAAGCATCAGAAGCAGAAGAGCCACAGAAGCACTGAAGTCAGTCATTGATGGCAGGAGAATCAGAAGCAGAAGAGCCACAGGAGAAACATTGAAGTCAGTCATCGATGGCTGAAGCATCAGAAGCAGAAGAGCCACAGGAGAAAAACTGAAGTCAGTCATTGATGGCTGGAGCATCAGAAGTACCACAGGAGAAGCACTGAAGTCAGTCATTGATGGCTGGAGCATCAGAAGCAGAAGAGCCACAGGAGAAACACTGAAGTCAGTCATCGATGGCTGGAGCATCAGAAGCAGAAGAGCCACAGGAGAAAAACTGAAGTCAGTCATCGATGTCTGGAGCATCAGAAGTACCACAGGAGAAGCACTGAAGTCAGTCATTGATGGCTGGAGAATCAGAAGCAGAAGAGCCACAGGAGAAGCACTGAAGTCAGTCATCGGTGGCTGGAGCATCAGAAGCAGAAGAGCCACAGGAGAAGCACTGAAGTCAGTCATCAATGGCTGGAGCATCAGAAGCAGAAGAGCCACAGGAGAAGCACTGAAGTCAGTCATCGATGGCTGAAGCATCAGAAGCAGAAGAGCCACAGAAGCACTGAAGTCAGTCATCGATGGCTGGAGCATCAGAAGCAGAAGAGCCACAGGAGAATTACTGAAGTCAGTCATCGATGGCTGAAGCATCAGAAGAGCCACAGGAGAATTACTGAAGTCAGTCATCGATGTCTGGAGCATCAGAAGCAGAAGAGCCACAGGAGAAGCACTGAAGTCAGTCATCGATGACTGGAGCATCAGAAGCAGAAGAGCCACAGGAGAAGCACTGAAGTCAGTCATCAATGGCTGGAGCATCAGAAGCAGAAGAGCCACAGGAGAATTATTGAAGTCAGTCATCGATGGCTGGAGCATCAGAAGCAGAAGAGCCACAAAAGCACTGAAGTCAGTCATCAATGGCTGGAGCATCAGAAGCAGAAGAGCCACAGGAGAATTATTGAAGTCAGTCATCGATGGCTGGAGCATCAGAACCAGAAGAGCCACAGGAGAAGCACTGAAGTCAGTGATCGATGGCTGGAGCATCAGAAGCAGAAGAGCCACAGGAGAATTACTGAAGTCAGTCATCGATGGCTGAAGCATCAGAAGAGCCACAGGAGAAGCACTGAAGTCAGTCATCGATGGCTGGAGCATCAGAAGCAGAAGTACCACAGGAGAAACACTGAAGTCAGTCATTGATGGCTGGAGCATCAGAAGTACCACAGGAGAAGCACTGAAGTCAGTCATTGATGGCTGGAGAATCAGAAGCAGAAGAGCCACAGGAGAAGCACTGAAGTCAGTCATCGATGACTGAAGCATCAGAAGCAGAAGAGCCACAGGAGAAGCACTGAAGTCAGTCATCAATGGCTGGAGCATCAGAAGCAGAAGAGCCACAGGAGAAGCACTGAAGTCAGTCATCGATGACTGAAGCATCAGAAGCACTGAAGTCAGTCATCGATGGCTGGAGCATCAGAAGCAGAAGAGCCACAGGAGAAAAACTGAAGTCAGTCATCGATGGCTGTAGCATCAGAAGCAGAAGAGCCACAGGAGAAGCACTGAAGTCAGTCATCGGTGGCTGGAGCATCAGAAGCAGAAGAGCCACAGGAGAAGCACTGAAGTCAGTCATCGATGGCTGGAGCATCAGAAGCAGAAGAGCCACAAAAGCACTGAAGTCAGTCATCGATGGCTGGAGCATCAGAAGCAGAAGAGCCACAGGAGAAGCACTGAAGTCAGTCATCGATGGCTGAAGCATCAGAAGCACTGAAGTCAGTCGATGGCTGGAGCATCAGAAGCAGAAGAGCCACAGGAGAAAAACTGAAGTCAGTCATCGATGGCTGTAGCATCAGAAGCAGAAGAGCCACAGGAGAAGCACTGAAGTCAGTCATCGGTGGCTGGAGCATCAGAAGCAGAAGAGCCACAGGAGAAGCACTGAAGTCAGTCATCGATGGCTGGAGCATCAGAAGCAGAAGAGCCACAGAAGCACTGAAGTCAGTCATTGATGGCAGTAGAATCAGAAGCAGAAGAGCCACAGGAGAAACATTGAAGTCAGTCATCGATGGCTGAAGCATCAGAAGCAGAAGAGCCACAGGAAAAGCACTGAAGTCAGTCATCGATGGCTGAAGCATCAGAAGCAGAAGAGCCACAGGAGAAACACTGAAGTCAGTCATCGATGGCTGGAGCATCAGAAGTACCACAGGAGAAGCACTGAAGTCAGTCATCGATGTCTGAAGCCTCAGAAGTGCCACAGGAGAAGCACTGAAGTCAGTCATCGATGGCTGCAGCATCAGAAGCAGAAGAGCCACAGGAGAAGCACTGAGGTCAGTCATCGATGGCTGGAGCATCAGAAGCAGAAGAGCCACAGGAGAAGCACTGAAGTCAGTCATCGATGGCTGGAGCATCAGAAGCAGAAGAGCCACAGAAGCACTGAAGTCAGTCATTGATGGCAGGAGAATCAGAAGCAGAAGAGCCACAGGAGAAACATTGAAGTCAGTCATCGATGGCTGAAGCATCAGAAGCAGAAGAGCCACAGGAAAAGCACTGAAGTCAGTCATCGATGGCTGAAGCATCAGAAGCAGAAGAGCCACAGGAGAAACACTGAAGTCAGTCATCGATGGCTGGAGCATCAGAAGTACCACAGGAGAAGCACTGAAGTCAGTCATCGATGGCTGAAGCATCAGAAGCAGAAGAGCCACAGAAGCACTGAAGTCAGTCATCGATGGCTGAAGCATCAGAAGCAGAAGAGCCACAGAAGCACTGAAGTCAGTCATCGATGGCTGGAGCATCAGAAGCAGAAGAGCCACAGGAGAAAAACTGAAGTCAGTCATCGATGTCTGGAGCATCAGAAGCAGAAGAGCCACAGGAGAAGCACTGAAGTCAGTCATCGATGACTGGAGCATCAGAAGCAGAAGAGCCACAGGAGAAAAACTGAAGTCAGTCATCGATGGCTGGAGCATCAGAAGCAGAAGAGCCACAAAAGCACTGAAGTCAGTCATCGATGGCTGGAGCATCAGAAGCACTGAAGTCAGTCATCGATGGCTGGAGCATCAGAAGCAGAAGAGCCACAGGAGAAGCACTGAAGTCAGTCATCAATGGCTGGAGCATCAGAAGCAGAAGAGCCACAGGAGAATTATTGAAGTCAGTCATCGATGGCTGGAGCATCAGAAGCAGAAGAGCCACAGGAGAAGCACTGAAGTCAGTGATCGATGGCTGGAGCATCAGAAGCAGAAGAGCCACAGGAGAATTACTGAAGTCAGTCATCGATGGCTGAAGCATCAGAAGAGCCACAGGAGAATTACTGAAGTCAGTCATCGATGGCTAGAGCATCAGAAGCAGAAGAGCCACAGAAGCACTGAAGTCAGTCATTGATGGCAGGAGAATCAGAAGCAGAAGAGCCACAGGAGAAACATTGAAGTCAGTCATCGATGGCTGAAGCATCAGAAGCAGAAGAGCCACAGGAGAAAAACTGAAGTCAGTCATTGATGGCTGGAGCATCAGAAGCAGAAGAGCCACAGAAGCACTGAAGTCAGTCATCGATGGCTGGAGCATCAGAAGCAGAAGAGCCACAGGAGAAAAACTGAAGTCAGTCATCGATGGCTGGAGCATCAGAAGCAGAAGAGCCACAGGAGAAGCACTGAAGTCAGTCATCAATGGCTGGAGCATCAGAAGCAGAAGAGCCACAGGAGAAGCACTGAAGTCAGTCATCGATGGCTGGAGCATCAGAAGCAGAAGAGCCACAGAAGCACTGAAGTCAGTCATCGATGGCTGGAGCATCAGAAGCAGAAGAGCCACAGGAGAAAAACTGAAGTCAGTCATCGATGGCTGGAGCATCAGAAGCAGAAGAGCCACAGGAGAAGCACTGAAGTCAGTCATCAATGGCTGGAGCATCAGAAGCAGAAGAGCCACAGGAGAAGCACTGAAGTCAGTCATCGATGACTGAAGCATCAGAAGCAGAAGAGCCACAGGAGAAGCACTGAAGTCAGTCATCAATGGCTGGAGCATCAGAAGCAGAAGAGCCACAGGAGAAGCACTGAAGTCAGTCATCGATGGCTGGAGCATCAGAAGCAGAAGAGCCACAGGAGAATTACTGAAGTCAGTGATCGATGGCTGGAGCATCAGAAGCAGAAGAGCCACAGGAGAAGCACTGAAGTCAGTCATCGATGGCTGGAGCATCAGAAGCAGAAGAGCCACAGGAGAATTACTGAAGTCAGTGATCGATGGCTGAAGCATCAGAAGCAGAAGAGCCACAGGAGAAAAACTGAAGTCAGTCATTGATGGCTGGAGCATCAGAAGTACCACAGGAGAAGCACTGAAGTCAGTCATTGATGGCTGGAGCATCAGAAGCAGAAGAGCCACAGAAGCACTGAAGTCAGTCATCGATGGCTGGAGCATCAGAAGCAGAAGAGCCACAGAAGCACTGAAGTCAGTCATCGATGGCTGGAGCATCAGAAGCAGAAGAGCCACAGGAGAAAAACTGAAGTCAGTCATCGATGGCTGGAGCATCAGAAGCAGAAGAGCCACAGGAGAAGCACTGAAGTCAGTCATCAATGGCTGGAGCATCAGAAGCAGAAGAGCCACAGGAGAAGCACTGAAGTCAGTCATCGATGACTGAAGCATCAGAAGCAGAAGAGCCACAGGAGAAGCACTGAAGTCAGTCATCAATGGCTGGAGCATCAGAAGCAGAAGAGCCACAGGAGAAGCACTGAAGTCAGTCATCGATGACTGAAGCATCAGAAGCACTGAAGTCAGTCATCGATGGCTGGAGCATCAGAAGCAGAAGAGCCACAGGAGAAAAACTGAAGTCAGTCATCGATGGCTGTAGCATCAGAAGCAGAAGAGCCACAGGAGAAGCACTGAAGTCAGTCATCGGTGGCTGGAGCATCAGAAGCAGAAGAGCCACAGGAGAAGCACTGAAGTCAGTCATCGGTGGCTGGAGCATCAGAAGCAGAAGAGCCACAGGAGAAGCACTGAAGTCAGTCATCGATGGCTGGAGCATCAGAAGCAGAAGAGCCACAAAAGCACTGAAGTCAGTCATCGATGGCTGGAGCATCAGAAGCAGAAGAGCCACAGGAGAAACATTGAAGTCAGTCATCGATGGCTGAAGCATCAGAAGCAGAAGAGCCACAGGAAAAGCACTGAAGTCAGTCATCGATGGCTGAAGCATCAGAAGTACCACAGGAGAAGCACTGAAGTCAGTCATCGATGGCTGAAGCATCAGAAGCAGAAGAGCCACAGAAGCACTGAAGTCAGTCATCGATGGCTGAAGCATCAGAAGCAGAAGAGCCACAGGAAAAGCACTGAAGTCAGTCATTGATGGCTGAAGCATCAGAAGCAGAAGAGCCACAGGAAAAGCACTGAAGTCAGTCATCGATGGCTGAAGCATCAGAAGTACCACAGGAGAAGCACTGAAGTCAGTCATCGATGGCTGAAGCATCAGAAGCAGAAGAGCCACAGAAGCACTGAAGTCAGTCATCGATGGCTGAAGCATCAGAAGCAGAAGAGCCACAGGAGAAACACTGAAGTCAGTCATCGATGGCTGAAGCATCAGAAGCAGAAGAGCCACAGGAAAAGCACTGAAGTCAGTCATTGATGGCTGAAGCATCAGAAGCAGAAGAGCCACAGGAAAAGCACTGAAGTCAGTCATCGATGGCTGAAGCATCAGAAGTACCACAGGAGAAGCACTGAAGTCAGTCATCGATGGCTGAAGCATCAGAAGCAGAAGAGCCACAGAAGCACTGAAGTCAGTCATCGATGGCTGAAGCATCAGAAGCAGAAGAGCCACAGGAGAAACACTGAAGTCAGTCATCGATGGCTGGAGCATCAGAAGTACCACAGGAGAAGCACTGAAGTCAGTCATCGATGTCTGAAGCCTCAGAAGTGCCACAGGAGAAGCACTGAAGTCAGTCATCGATGGCTGCAGCATCAGAAGCAGAAGAGCCACAGGAGAAGCACTGAGGTCAGTCATCGATGGCTGGAGCATCAGAAGCAGAAGAGCCACAGGAGAAGCACTGAAGTCAGTCATCGATGGCTGGAGCATCAGAAGCAGAAGAGCCACAGAAGCACTGAAGTCAGTCATTGATGGCAGGAGAATCAGAAGCAGAAGAGCCACAGGAGAAACATTGAAGTCAGTCATCGATGGCTGAAGCATCAGAAGCAGAAGAGCCACAGGAAAAGCACTGAAGTCAGTCATCGATGGCTGAAGCATCAGAAGCAGAAGAGCCACAGGAGAAACACTGAAGTCAGTCATCGATGGCTGGAGCATCAGAAGTACCACAGGAGAAGCACTGAAGTCAGTCATCGATGGCTGAAGCATCAGAAGCAGAAGAGCCACAGAAGCACTGAAGTCAGTCATCGATGGCTGAAGCATCAGAAGCAGAAGAGCCACAGAAGCACTGAAGTCAGTCATCGATGGCTGGAGCATCAGAAGCAGAAGAGCCACAGGAGAAAAACTGAAGTCAGTCATCGATGTCTGGAGCATCAGAAGCAGAAGAGCCACAGGAGAAGCACTGAAGTCAGTCATCGATGACTGGAGCATCAGAAGCAGAAGAGCCACAGGAGAAAAACTGAAGTCAGTCATCGATGGCTGGAGCATCAGAAGCAGAAGAGCCACAAAAGCACTGAAGTCAGTCATCGATGGCTGGAGCATCAGAAGCACTGAAGTCAGTCATCGATGGCTGGAGCATCAGAAGCAGAAGAGCCACAGGAGAAGCACTGAAGTCAGTCATCAATGGCTGGAGCATCAGAAGCAGAAGAGCCACAGGAGAATTATTGAAGTCAGTCATCGATGGCTGGAGCATCAGAAGCAGAAGAGCCACAGGAGAAGCACTGAAGTCAGTGATCGATGGCTGGAGCATCAGAAGCAGAAGAGCCACAGGAGAATTACTGAAGTCAGTCATCGATGGCTGAAGCATCAGAAGAGCCACAGGAGAATTACTGAAGTCAGTCATCGATGGCTAGAGCATCAGAAGCAGAAGAGCCACAGAAGCACTGAAGTCAGTCATTGATGGCAGGAGAATCAGAAGCAGAAGAGCCACAGGAGAAACATTGAAGTCAGTCATCGATGGCTGAAGCATCAGAAGCAGAAGAGCCACAGGAGAAAAACTGAAGTCAGTCATTGATGGCTGGAGCATCAGAAGCAGAAGAGCCACAGAAGCACTGAAGTCAGTCATCGATGGCTGGAGCATCAGAAGCAGAAGAGCCACAGGAGAAAAACTGAAGTCAGTCATCGATGGCTGGAGCATCAGAAGCAGAAGAGCCACAGGAGAAGCACTGAAGTCAGTCATCAATGGCTGGAGCATCAGAAGCAGAAGAGCCACAGGAGAAGCACTGAAGTCAGTCATCGATGACTGAAGCATCAGAAGCAGAAGAGCCACAGGAGAAGCACTGAAGTCAGTCATCAATGGCTGGAGCATCAGAAGCAGAAGAGCCACAGGAGAAGCACTGAAGTCAGTCATCGATGGCTGGAGCATCAGAAGCAGAAGAGCCACAGGAGAATTACTGAAGTCAGTGATCGATGGCTGAAGCATCAGAAGCAGAAGAGCCACAGGAGAAAAACTGAAGTCAGTCATTGATGGCTGGAGCATCAGAAGTACCACAGGAGAAGCACTGAAGTCAGTCATTGATGGCTGGAGCATCAGAAGCAGAAGAGCCACAGAAGCACTGAAGTCAGTCATCGATGGCTGGAGCATCAGAAGCAGAAGAGCCACAGAAGCACTGAAGTCAGTCATCGATGGCTGGAGCATCAGAAGCAGAAGAGCCACAGGAGAAAAACTGAAGTCAGTCATCGATGGCTGGAGCATCAGAAGCAGAAGAGCCACAGGAGAAGCACTGAAGTCAGTCATCAATGGCTGGAGCATCAGAAGCAGAAGAGCCACAGGAGAAGCACTGAAGTCAGTCATCGATGACTGAAGCATCAGAAGCAGAAGAGCCACAGGAGAAGCACTGAAGTCAGTCATCAATGGCTGGAGCATCAGAAGCAGAAGAGCCACAGGAGAAGCACTGAAGTCAGTCATCGATGACTGAAGCATCAGAAGCACTGAAGTCAGTCATCGATGGCTGGAGCATCAGAAGCAGAAGAGCCACAGGAGAAAAACTGAAGTCAGTCATCGATGGCTGTAGCATCAGAAGCAGAAGAGCCACAGGAGAAGCACTGAAGTCAGTCATCGGTGGCTGGAGCATCAGAAGCAGAAGAGCCACAGGAGAAGCACTGAAGTCAGTCATCGGTGGCTGGAGCATCAGAAGCAGAAGAGCCACAGGAGAAGCACTGAAGTCAGTCATCGATGGCTGGAGCATCAGAAGCAGAAGAGCCACAAAAGCACTGAAGTCAGTCATCGATGGCTGGAGCATCAGAAGCAGAAGAGCCACAGGAGAAACATTGAAGTCAGTCATCGATGGCTGAAGCATCAGAAGCAGAAGAGCCACAGGAAAAGCACTGAAGTCAGTCATCGATGGCTGAAGCATCAGAAGTACCACAGGAGAAGCACTGAAGTCAGTCATCGATGGCTGAAGCATCAGAAGCAGAAGAGCCACAGAAGCACTGAAGTCAGTCATCGATGGCTGAAGCATCAGAAGCAGAAGAGCCACAGGAAAAGCACTGAAGTCAGTCATTGATGGCTGAAGCATCAGAAGCAGAAGAGCCACAGGAAAAGCACTGAAGTCAGTCATCGATGGCTGAAGCATCAGAAGTACCACAGGAGAAGCACTGAAGTCAGTCATCGATGGCTGAAGCATCAGAAGCAGAAGAGCCACAGAAGCACTGAAGTCAGTCATCGATGGCTGAAGCATCAGAAGCAGAAGAGCCACAGGAGAAACACTGAAGTCAGTCATCGATGGCTGAAGCATCAGAAGCAGAAGAGCCACAGGAAAAGCACTGAAGTCAGTCATTGATGGCTGAAGCATCAGAAGCAGAAGAGCCACAGGAAAAGCACTGAAGTCAGTCATCGATGGCTGAAGCATCAGAAGTACCACAGGAGAAGCACTGAAGTCAGTCATCGATGGCTGAAGCATCAGAAGCAGAAGAGCCACAGAAGCACTGAAGTCAGTCATCGATGGCTGAAGCATCAGAAGCAGAAGAGCCACAGGAGAAACACTGAAGTCAGTCATCGATGGCTGAAGCATCAGAAGCAGAAGAGCCACAGGAGAAAAACTGAAATCAGTCATCCATGGCTGAAGCATCAGAAGTGCCACAGGAGAAACACTGAAGTAAATCATCGATGGCTTAAGCATCAGAAACAGAAGAGCCACAGGAGAACTACTACTACTACTACTACTACTTAACATTTCTAAAGCGCTACTAGGGTTACACAGCGCTGTACAATTTCGCAAAGAAGGACAGTCCCTGCTCAAAGGAGCTTACAATCTAAAGGACAAAAATGTGCAGTCAATCAATTTGGGGCAGTGTAGATTTTTTGAATAGGGGTATAATGGTTAGGTGCCGAAAGCAACATTGAAGAGGTGGGCTTTGAGTAAGGATTTGAAGATGGGCAGGGAGGGGGCTTGGCGTATGGGCTCAGGAAGTTTATTCCAAGCATAGGGTGAGGCGAGGCAGAAAGGGTGGAGCCTGGAGTTGGCGGTGGTGGAGAAGGGTACTGAGAGGAGGGATTTGTCCTGTGAGCGGAGGTTTCGGGTAGGGGCGTAAGGGGAGATGAGGGTAGAGAGGTAATGAGGGGCTGCAGATTGAGTGCATTTGTAGGTTAGTAAGAGAAGCTTGAACTGTATGTGGTACCTGATCGGAAGCCAGTGAAGTGATTTGAGGAGAGGGGTGATATGAGCATATCGGTCCAGGCGGAAGATAAGCCGCGCAGCAGAGTTCTGAATGGATTGAAGGGGGGATAGATGGTTAAGTGGGAGACCAGTGAGCAGTAGGTTGCAGTAGTCAAGGCGAGACGTAATGAGAGAGTGGATGAGAGTTCGGGTGGTGTGCTCAGAGAGGAAGGGGCGAATTTTGCTGATATTATAGAGAAAGAAGCGACAGGTCTTGGCTGTCTGCTGGATATGCGCAGAGAAGGAGAGGGAGGAGTCGAAGATGACTCCGAGGTTGCGGGCAGATGAGACAGGGAGGATGAGGGTGTTATCGACTGAAATAGAGAGTGGAGGGAGAGGAGAAATGGGTTTGGGTGGACTGAAATCAGTCATCGATGTCTGAAGCCTCAGAAGTGCCACAGGAGAAGCACTGAAGTCAGTCATCGATGGCTGCAGCATCAGAAGCAGAAGAGCCACAGGAGAAGCACTGAGGTCAGTCATCGATGGCTGGAGCATCAGAAGCAGAAGAGCCACAGAAGCACTGAAGTCAGTCATCGATGGCTGCAGCATCAGAAGCAGAAGAGCCACAGGAAAAGCACTGAAGTCAGTCATCGATGGCTGGAGCATCAGAAGCAGAAGAGCCACAGGAAAAGCACCGAAGTCAGTCATCGATGGCTGGAGCATCAGAAGCAGAAGAGCCACAGGAGAAGCACTGAAGTCAGTCATTGATGGCTGAAGCATCAGAAGCAGAAGAGCCACAGGAGAAAAACTGAAGTCAGTCATTGATGGCTGAAGCATCAGAAGCAGAAGAGCCACAGGAAAAGCACTGAAGTCAGTCATTGATGGCTGAAGCATCAGAAGCAGAAGAGCCACAGGAGAAAAACTGAAGTCAGTCATTGATGGCTGAAGCATCAGAAGCAGAAGAGCCACAGGAGAAGCACTGAGGTCAGTCATCGATGGCTGGAGCATCAGAAGCAGAAGAGCCACAGGAGAAGCACTGAAGTCAGTCATTGATGGCTGAAGCATCAGAAGCAGAAGAGCCACAGGAGAAAAACTGAAGTCAGTCATTGATGGCTGGAGCATCAGAAGTACCACAGGAGAAGCACTGAAGTCAGTCATTGATGGCTGGAGCATCAGAAGCAGAAGAGCCACAGAAGCACTGAAGTCAGTCATCGATGGCTGGAGCATCAGAAGCAGAAGAGCCACAGAAGCACTGAAGTCAGTCATCGATGGCTGGAGCATCAGAAGCAGAAGAGCCACAGGAGAAAAACTGAAGTCAGTCATCGATGGCTGGAGCATCAGAAGCAGAAGAGCCACAGGAGAAGCACTGAAGTCAGTCATCAATGGCTGGAGCATCAGAAGCAGAAGAGCCACAGGAGAAGCACTGAAGTCAGTCATCGATGACTGAAGCATCAGAAGCAGAAGAGCTACAGGAGAAGCACTGAAGTCAGTCATCAATGGCTGGAGCATCAGAAGCAGAAGAGCCACAGGAGAAGCACTGAAGTCAGTCATCGATGACTGAAGCATCAGAAGCACTGAAGTCAGTCATCGATGGCTGGAGCATCAGAAGCAGAAGAGCCACAGGAGAAAAACTGAAGTCAGTCATCGATGGCTGTAGCATCAGAAGCAGAAGAGCCACAGGAGAAGCACTGAAGTCAGTCATCGGTGGCTGGAGCATCAGAAGCAGAAGAGCCACAGGAGAAGCACTGAAGTCAGTCATCGGTGGCTGGAGCATCAGAAGCAGAAGAGCCACAGGAGAAGCACTGAAGTCAGTCATCGATGGCTGGAGCATCAGAAGCAGAAGAGCCACAAAAGCACTGAAGTCAGTCATCGATGGCTGGAGCATCAGAAGCAGAAGAGCCACAGGAGAAACATTGAAGTCAGTCATCGATGGCTGAAGCATCAGAAGCAGAAGAGCCACAGGAAAAGCACTGAAGTCAGTCATCGATGGCTGAAGCATCAGAAGTACCACAGGAGAAGCACTGAAGTCAGTCATCGATGGCTGAAGCATCAGAAGCAGAAGAGCCACAGAAGCACTGAAGTCAGTCATCGATGGCTGAAGCATCAGAAGCAGAAGAGCCACAGGAAAAGCACTGAAGTCAGTCATTGATGGCTGGAGCATCAGAAGCAGAAGAGCCACAGGAAAAGCACTGAAGTCAGTCATCGATGGCTGAAGCATCAGAAGTACCACAGGAGAAGCACTGAAGTCAGTCATCGATGGCTGAAGCATCAGAAGCAGAAGAGCCACAGAAGCACTGAAGTCAGTCATCGATGGCTGAAGCATCAGAAGCAGAAGAGCCACAGGAGAAACACTGAAGTCAGTCATCGATGGCTGAAGCATCAGAAGCAGAAGAGCCACAGGAAAAGCACTGAAGTCAGTCATTGATGGCTGAAGCATCAGAAGCAGAAGAGCCACAGGAAAAGCACTGAAGTCAGTCATCGATGGCTGAAGCATCAGAAGTACCACAGGAGAAGCACTGAAGTCAGTCATCGATGGCTGAAGCATCAGAAGCAGAAGAGCCACAGAAGCACTGAAGTCAGTCATCGATGGCTGAAGCATCAGAAGCAGAAGAGCCACAGGAGAAGCACTGAAGTCAGTCATCGATGGCTGAAGCATCAGAAGCAGAAGAGCCACAGGAGAAAAACTGAAATCAGTCATCCATGGCTGAAGCATCAGAAGTGCCACAGGAGAAACACTGAAGTAAATCATCGATGGCTTAAGCATCAGAAACAGAAGAGCCACAGGAGAACTACTACTACTACTACTACTACTTAACATTTCTAAAGCGCTACTAGGGTTACACAGCGCTGTACAATTTCGCAAAGAAGGACAGTCCCTGCTCAAAGGAGCTTACAATCTAAAGGACAAAAATGTGCAGTCAATCAATTTGGGGCAGTGTAGATTTTTTGAATAGGGGTATAATGGTTAGGTGCCGAAAGCAACATTGAAGAGGTGGGCTTTGAGTAAGGATTTGAAGATGGGCAGGGAGGGGGCTTGGCGTATGGGCTCAGGAAGTTTATTCCAAGCATAGGGTGAGGCGAGGCAGAAAGGGTGGAGCCTGGAGTTGGCGGTGGTGGAGAAGGGTACTGAGAGGAGGGATTTGTCCTGTGAGCGGAGGTTTCGGGTAGGGGCGTAAGGGGAGATGAGGGTAGAGAGGTAATGAGGGGCTGCAGATTGAGTGCATTTGTAGGTTAGTAAGAGAAGCTTGAACTGTATGTGGTACCTGATCGGAAGCCAGTGAAGTGATTTGAGGAGAGGGGTGATATGAGCATATCGGTCCAGGCGGAAGATAAGCCGCGCAGCAGAGTTCTGAATGGATTGAAGGGGGGATAGATGGTTAAGTGGGAGACCAGTGAGCAGTAGGTTGCAGTAGTCAAGGCGAGACGTAATGAGAGAGTGGATGAGAGTTCGGGTGGTGTGCTCAGAGAGGAAGGGGCGAATTTTGCTGATATTATAGAGAAAGAAGCGACAGGTCTTGGCTGTCTGCTGGATATGCGCAGAGAAGGAGAGGGAGGAGTCGAAGATGACTCCGAGGTTGCGGGCAGATGAGACAGGGAGGATGAGGGTGTTATCGACTGAAATAGAGAGTGGAGGGAGAGGAGAAATGGGTTTGGGTGGACTGAAATCAGTCATCGATGTCTGAAGCCTCAGAAGTGCCACAGGAGAAGCACTGAAGTCAGTCATCGATGGCTGCAGCATCAGAAGCAGAAGAGCCACAGGAGAAGCACTGAGGTCAGTCATCGATGGCTGGAGCATCAGAAGCAGAAGAGCCACAGAAGCACTGAAGTCAGTCATCGATGGCTGCAGCATCAGAAGCAGAAGAGCCACAGGAAAAGCACTGAAGTCAGTCATCGATGGCTGGAGCATCAGAAGCAGAAGAGCCACAGGAAAAGCACCGAAGTCAGTCATCGATGGCTGGAGCATCAGAAGCAGAAGAGCCACAGGAGAAGCACTGAAGTCAGTCATTGATGGCTGAAGCATCAGAAGCAGAAGAGCCACAGGAGAAAAACTGAAGTCAGTCATTGATGGCTGAAGCATCAGAAGCAGAAGAGCCACAGGAAAAGCACTGAAGTCAGTCATTGATGGCTGAAGCATCAGAAGCAGAAGAGCCACAGGAGAAAAACTGAAGTCAGTCATTGATGGCTGAAGCATCAGAAGCAGAAGAGCCACAGGAGAAGCACTGAGGTCAGTCATCGATGGCTGGAGCATCAGAAGCAGAAGAGCCACAGGAGAAGCACTGAAGTCAGTCATTGATGGCTGAAGCATCAGAAGCAGAAGAGCCACAGGAGAAAAACTGAAGTCAGTCATTGATGGCTGAAGCATCAGAAGCAGAAGAGCCACAGGAGAAAAACTGAAGTCAGTCATTGATGGCTGGAGCATCAGAAGTACCACAGGAGAAGCACTGAAGTCAGTCATTGATGGCTGGAGCATCAGAAGCAGAAGAGCCACAGAAGCACTGAAGTCAGTCATCGATGGCTGGAGCATCAGAAGCAGAAGAGCCACAGAAGCACTGAAGTCAGTCATCGATGGCTGGAGCATCAGAAGCAGAAGAGCCACAGGAGAAAAACTGAAGTCAGTCATCGATGGCTGGAGCATCAGAAGCAGAAGAGCCACAGGAGAAGCACTGAAGTCAGTCATCAATGGCTGGAGCATCAGAAGCAGAAGAGCCACAGGAGAAGCACTGAAGTCAGTCATCAATGGCTGGAGCATCAGAAGCAGAAGAGCCACAGGAGAAGCACTGAAGTCAGTCATCAATGGCTGGAGCATCAGAAGCAGAAGAGCCACAGGAGAAAAACTGAAGTCAGTCATCGATGGCTGGAGCATCAGAAGCAGAAGAGCCACAGGAGAAGCACTGAAGTCAGTCATCAATGGCTGGAGCATCAGAAGCAGAAGAGCCACAGGAGAAGCACTGAAGTCAGTCATCGATGACTGAAGCATCAGAAGCAGAAGAGCCACAGGAGAAGCACTGAAGTCAGTCATCAATGGCTGGAGCATCAGAAGCAGAAGAGCCACAGGAGAAGCACTGAAGTCAGTCATCGATGACTGAAGCATCAGAAGCACTGAAGTCAGTCATCGATGGCTGGAGCATCAGAAGCAGAAGAGCCACAGGAGAAAAACTGAAGTCAGTCATCGATGGCTGTAGCATCAGAAGCAGAAGAGCCACAGGAGAAGCACTGAAGTCAGTCATCGGTGGCTGGAGCATCAGAAGCAGAAGAGCCACAGGAGAAGCACTGAAGTCAGTCATCGGTGGCTGGAGCATCAGAAGCAGAAGAGCCACAGGAGAAGCACTGAAGTCAGTCATCGATGGCTGGAGCATCAGAAGCAGAAGAGCCACAAAAGCACTGAAGTCAGTCATCGATGGCTGGAGCATCAGAAGCAGAAGAGCCACAGGAGAAACATTGAAGTCAGTCATCGATGGCTGAAGCATCAGAAGCAGAAGAGCCACAGGAAAAGCACTGAAGTCAGTCATCGATGGCTGAAGCATCAGAAGTACCACAGGAGAAGCACTGAAGTCAGTCATCGATGGCTGAAGCATCAGAAGCAGAAGAGCCACAGAAGCACTGAAGTCAGTCATCGATGGCTGAAGCATCAGAAGCAGAAGAGCCACAGGAGAAACATTGAAGTCAGTCATCGATGGCTGAAGCATCAGAAGCAGAAGAGCCACAGAAGCACTGAAGTCAGTCATCGATGGCTGAAGCATCAGAAGCAGAAGAGCCACAGGAAAAGCACTGAAGTCAGTCATTGATGGCTGAAGCATCAGAAGCAGAAGAGCCACAGGAAAAGCACTGAAGTCAGTCATCGATGGCTGAAGCATCAGAAGTACCACAGGAGAAGCACTGAAGTCAGTCATCGATGGCTGAAGCATCAGAAGCAGAAGAGCCACAGAAGCACTGAAGTCAGTCATCGATGGCTGAAGCATCAGAAGCAGAAGAGCCACAGGAGAAACATTGAAGTCAGTCATCGATGGCTGAAGCATCAGAAGCAGAAGAGCCACAGGAAAAGCACTGAAGTCAGTCATCGATGGCTGAAGCATCAGAAGTACCACAGGAGAAGCACTGAAGTCAGTCATCGATGGCTGAAGCATCAGAAGCAGAAGAGCCACAGAAGCACTGAAGTCAGTCATCGATGGCTGAAGCATCAGAAGCAGAAGAGCCACAGGAAAAGCACTGAAGTCAGTCATTGATGGCTGAAGCATCAGAAGCAGAAGAGCCACAGGAAAAGCACTGAAGTCAGTCATCGATGGCTGAAGCATCAGAAGTACCACAGGAGAAGCACTGAAGTCAGTCATCGATGGCTGAAGCATCAGAAGCAGAAGAGCCACAGAAGCACTGAAGTCAGTCATCGATGGCTGAAGCATCAGAAGCAGAAGAGCCACAGGAGAAACACTGAAGTCAGTCATCGATGGCTGAAGCATCAGAAGCAGAAGAGCCACAGGAAAAGCACTGAAGTCAGTCATTGATGGCTGAAGCATCAGAAGCAGAAGAGCCACAGGAAAAGCACTGAAGTCAGTCATCGATGGCTGAAGCATCAGAAGTACCACAGGAGAAGCACTGAAGTCAGTCATCGATGGCTGAAGCATCAGAAGCAGAAGAGCCACAGAAGCACTGAAGTCAGTCATCGATGGCTGAAGCATCAGAAGCAGAAGAGCCACAGGAGAAACACTGAAGTCAGTCATCGATGGCTGAAGCATCAGAAGCAGAAGAGCCACAGGAGAAAAACTGAAATCAGTCATCCATGGCTGAAGCATCAGAAGTGCCACAGGAGAAACACTGAAGTAAATCATCGATGGCTTAAGCATCAGAAACAGAAGAGCCACAGGAGAACTACTACTACTACTACTACTACTTAACATTTCTAAAGCGCTACTAGGGTTACACAGCGCTGTACAATTTCGCAAAGAAGGACAGTCCCTGCTCAAAGGAGCTTACAATCTAAAGGACAAAAATGTGCAGTCAATCAATTTGGGGCAGTGTAGATTTTTTGAATAGGGGTATAATGGTTAGGTGCCGAAAGCAACATTGAAGAGGTGGGCTTTGAGTAAGGATTTGAAGATGGGCAGGGAGGGGGCTTGGCGTATGGGCTCAGGAAGTTTATTCCAAGCATAGGGTGAGGCGAGGCAGAAAGGGTGGAGCCTGGAGTTGGCGGTGGTGGAGAAGGGTACTGAGAGGAGGGATTTGTCCTGTGAGCGGAGGTTTCGGGTAGGGGCGTAAGGGGAGATGAGGGTAGAGAGGTAATGAGGGGCTGCAGATTGAGTGCATTTGTAGGTTAGTAAGAGAAGCTTGAACTGTATGTGGTACCTGATCGGAAGCCAGTGAAGTGATTTGAGGAGAGGGGTGATATGAGCATATCGGTCCAGGCGGAAGATAAGCCGCGCAGCAGAGTTCTGAATGGATTGAAGGGGGGATAGATGGTTAAGTGGGAGACCAGTGAGCAGTAGGTTGCAGTAGTCAAGGCGAGACGTAATGAGAGAGTGGATGAGAGTTCGGGTGGTGTGCTCAGAGAGGAAGGGGCGAATTTTGCTGATATTATAGAGAAAGAAGCGACAGGTCTTGGCTGTCTGCTGGATATGCGCAGAGAAGGAGAGGGAGGAGTCGAAGATGACTCCGAGGTTGCGGGCAGATGAGACAGGGAGGATGAGGGTGTTATCGACTGAAATAGAGAGTGGAGGGAGAGGAGAAATGGGTTTGGGTGGACTGAAATCAGTCATCGATGTCTGAAGCCTCAGAAGTGCCACAGGAGAAGCACTGAAGTCAGTCATCGATGGCTGCAGCATCAGAAGCAGAAGAGCCACAGGAGAAGCACTGAGGTCAGTCATCGATGGCTGGAGCATCAGAAGCAGAAGAGCCACAGAAGCACTGAAGTCAGTCATCGATGGCTGCAGCATCAGAAGCAGAAGAGCCACAGGAAAAGCACTGAAGTCAGTCATCGATGGCTGGAGCATCAGAAGCAGAAGAGCCACAGGAAAAGCACCGAAGTCAGTCATCGATGACTGAAGCATCAGAAGCAGAAGAGCCACAGGAAAAGCACTGAAGTCAGTCATTGATGGCTGAAGCATCAGAAGCAGAAGAGCCACAGGAGAAAAACTGAAGTCAGTCATTGATGGCTGAAGCATCAGAAGCAGAAGAGCCACAGGAGAAGCACTGAGGTCAGTCATCGATGGCTGGAGCATCAGAAGCAGAAGAGCCACAGGAGAAAAACTGAAGTCAGTCATTGATGGCTGAAGCATCAGAAGCAGAAGAGCCACAGGAAAAGCACTGAAGTCAGTCATCGATGGCTGAAGCATCAGAAGCAGAAGAGCCACAGGAAAAGTACTGGTCAGTCATCGATGGCTGAAGCATCAGAAGCAGAAGAGCCACAGGAGAAGCACTGAGGTCAGTCATCGATGGCTGGAGCATCAGAAGCAGAAGAGCCACAGGAGAAAAACTGAAGTCAGTCATTGATGGCTGAAGCATCAGAAGCAGAAGAGCCACAGGAAAAGCACTGAAGTCAGTCATCGATGGCTGAAGCATCAGAAGCAGAAGAGCCACAGGAGAAAAACTGAAGTCAGTCATCGATGGCTGGAGCATCAGAAGCAGAAGAGCCACAGGAAAAGCACTGGTCAGTCATCGATGGCTGAAGCATCAGAAGCAGAAGAGCCGGGGGTCACGTGATGCAGCGCTGCTGAGCGGACGTCCGAAGATCGACTCCGCTCCAGCCTCCTTCTAAGTTTTAAAAGTTAACCCGCATAGACCCCGTCAGCTGGCACAGAAAATACCTGTAATAGTAGCGGAAACTGAGGGCTCTCGTCTGCGGTGGTTGCAATTCCAGTGTGCAGGTAGATGGCTGGTATGCCAGCGAAAAATCAGCGCCCACAAAAACCTCGTGTGATGGACGGAAGCCCCAAAATGGCGGCGGCGAAAGAGATCGCGGGGACGACGAGCCAATCTGCAGATACAATGCAGGGGCTCATCCAACAGGTCACGGCTATACTGGAAGAGAAGCTTTCTAAGTTTCAAGCCTCAGTGGAGCAGATTCGTGAGTCGGTGGAGCGGCAAAGCACGAGGCTGCAGCAGGCTGAAGAAAGAGTGTCCCTGCAAGAGGACAAGATGGAGACCGCGGAGGCCCGAATTGCTGTACTGGAACAGAAATGCCTGCGGCTGGCACAGCAGGTAGATGACCAAGAAAATAGAAGCAGGAGGAGTAACATTCGCATTGTTGGCATCCCTGAATCGGTTAAGGACAGAGATTTAAGGCAATTAGTGGAACAATGGCTACCGGAGCAGCTGGAGCTTCAAATGGCTGAGGGTGCTTTGAAGATTGAGAGGGTTCATAGAATAGGTGTGTTGAAAGAAGGAGAAAAGCGGCCCAGGACAGTGATTGTGAAGGTACTTAATTATGCAGAGAAAGAACTGATCCTGCAGGCTTTTAGAAAGAAGAAATGCCTGGAGTATGAGGGGCATAAATTGATGCTTTTTCAGGACTACTCAGCAGCAGTCTCTGAACAGAGAAGGAAGATGGGGCAGCACTGCAAAAGGCTCTTTGACAGAGGGGTGAAATTTGCCTTGATGTTTCCAGCTAAAGTGCGGATTGTACAGGATAATAAAGTACTCTTCTTTACCGACCCCAAAGAGCTGGCAGAGTTTGTGGAAAAGCTATAAAGCAGAGGATTTAATCAGCATATGAGGTGGGACTATTGACCTTTGTAAGTGTGAGGTGTCTGAGGTGTGTAAACATGAACAAGTGAAGAAGAGGAAACGCGCATAGGCTAAAGGATTAGAAAGAGCGGAGATGTTGTCGTTGAAACAGATGGTGGCCCTGAGCACAGAATGGAGCATGGACACCAGATGGTGGATGCAGAAGACCGGGTGGGTCTGCTGGAGATAGCATTCATAAGCTATGATTTTACATCGGTCCCAGCAGAGGTTACACAGACAAAGCTCCATACTGTTAAAGTTGTGTTAGCTGTTCTGTATGCAATGTTACAAGTCTGATGAATTATATCCCTTTTTCTTTTCCTTGTCTTTTTCTTTTTTTCTCCCATTTCTATCTTCTTTTGATGTATTGCAAATGGTAGTGGTCTCTTTGAGCTATTCAGTAGTTTTAGAGTAAGAGGTAAGGAAGAGTAAGGGCACATACAGGTTAGTGTCAGAAGAGGGGTACATATTCTACGGGAGGGGGAGGGGGATGCGGGGTAATAGAGTTGGTAATGATGGGTTGGGGGGAAAGAGGTGTATGGCTGTGGGTCTGGATGATGGAACAATGGAATATGATGTGTGCAGAGGGAGGGCAGGGGAAGGGAGGGAAGAGGGGTTTGGGGGTTGGAGGAAGGGGTAGGGAGGCGGGTAGGGGGAGGACTGAGCAGGGGGGGGAAGGGGGAGAGGGTGGGAGGGCGGGTTTATTACTGGATGTTTCTTTGGTTAACTCTAGGAATGAGGGAGTGGCAAATGTATGAGAAGTACGGGGGAAGAGAGGGGCAAGAGCAATGTCTCTGGTCATCGAGGGCTCAGCTGGGAAGCCCTGGGGCCACACGAGGAATACACTCTCACGCTGTTTGGAGACAAAGGGAGATGTATGGCCAACATTAAAATTATATCATTGAATGTAGATGGAGTACATTCCCCAGTAAAGAGAACAAAAATTTTGCAGGCTCTGAAACGTCAGAAAGCTGACGTGGCCATGATTCAAGAGACTCACCTCAGCAGGTTAGAACACCTGAAATTGAAGAAAGACTGGGTTGGGGACATATATTATGCATCATATAATGGGCGAAAGCGGGGGGTGGCTATTCTAATCAGAAAATCTATTGCTTTTGACTTACATACAATGTATCAGGATCCAGAAGGACGATTTTTGATAGTGGCAGGAGTGCTACAGGGGATTAAGGTGGGGCTTTGTAATGTATATGCCCCAAATGTGTATTGTCATAAATTTTTTACCTTGTTGGCAGCTAGGTTGATGTCTCTAGACAATTACCACCTTGTTGTAGGGGGGGACTTTAACATTACCAGTGACCCGTCAATAGATTGCAAACCCCCAAGGAAAGCAGAAAAGGATTATGAAGATAAAGGGGTGAACTTTCTTATGAGAGAGTTAGATTTGGTGGATGTTTGGAGGCAACAACACTTAGATGATACTGATTACACATTTTTCTCCCACCCTCATGGAGCCCACTCCCGTCTTGACTACCTGCTTGTCTCCCACTCGGTGGGTTTGGCATCGATGAGGTCGGGAATTGGAGAGCCAGATGTGTCTGATCATGCCCCCGTTTGGGCAGAGTGGGCATGGGGGAGCAGGGAGGGTCCAGCCCGCTGGAGGTTGAACCCGGCCTTATATCAGAGTAGGGAATTTTGCTCCTATTTAAGGAAGAGCTGGCTGGAATACAAAACCGATAATGAAGAGCAGTCTGTGAGCCCGAGGATATTCTGGGAGGCGGCGAAGGCCGTGCTGCGAGGGAAAATTATTTCATACGTGGCTTCGAAAAATAAAAAGCGAGGGATGAAACTTAAAGATTTAACCATGAAGCTGCGGGAGGCGCGAAGGGCCCTTATTGGTTGCTCTTCTATAGGTAAACGGCAGGCTTATATGGAGTGTAGGAAAGAAATACAGGAGGTCCTGGATGAGGAGGCGATTTATAATGTCAATTTATACAAATACAAATTGCATCGGTGGGGCAACAAAACGGGTAAGATGTTAGCGTCTCTAGTAAACCAGAGGCCTGCCAGGAAATTTATCAGTAAAATTAGAGACAAGAATGGGCAGATTTGTGCTACACTTCCGGCTATTAAAAAGGAGTTTGTAAATTTTTTCTCAGCGCTATACAAGGAAGGGTCATTCTCTGAGGATAAATGTGGGGAATTCCTGGAGGGGGTGGGACTGCCTACTGTATCAGAGGAGCAACAGAGGATGCTGAGCGCTCCAATACAAGGGAAGGAAGTTCAGATTGTAATCAAGCGCATCCCGTTGGCAAAGGCACCGGGTCCAGACGGGCTGGGAGTGGAATATTATAAAATCCTTCAGGATATGATAGTAGATCCATTTATTGCTATGTGTGAGGACATCAGAGAGCAGGGTAGTCTGGGACCAGTGTTGAATCATGCACACATAGTGGTACTCCCCAAGCCAGGGAAAGACGGGGAGTTGGTGGGCTCGTACAGACCAATTTCCCTCTTGAACCAAGATGTAAAGATTTTGGCATCGGTGCTGGCGGATCGATTGGGACGGGTGGTCCCCTGTCTGGTTCATCCAGATCAGGTGGGCTTTGTTAAGGGTAGATTTGCGTCGGCAAACATATTGAAAGTGAGTAGGATTCTAATGGAGGGGAAAGGACGGACGGGGGACGCGGTTTTGGCCAGCCTGGATGCCGAGAAAGCATTTGATAAGGTGGTGTGGAAATATATGTTTTGGATTTTGGAGCGCTTCGGTATCCAGGGGGAGTTTCTGGCTTGGGTTCGAGCTATGTATAGCTCACCGACAGCTCAAATTCTTATAAATGGCTCTTTGACAGAGGTTTTCTCTTTGGGGGGCGGAACCAGGCAGGGATGCCCGTTGTCACCGTTATTATTCATTTTAACGCTGGAGCCCCTGGCAGCTAAAATTAGACAAGAGGCGAGTCTCAAAGGCATACGAGTGGGAGGAGAGGAATACAAAATAAATTTATTTGCAGACGATATGCTATTATTAATGGATGAGGCGACTAGAACTCTACCTGTGGCGATGCAACTTATCCGGGCCTTTGGGACCTTTTCGGGTCTCAGCATTAACTTTGAGAAATCAGAAGCGCTTCCCGTAAGCGGTCGATGTCCGTGTAGAGACTCGCAGAACTTCCCATTACGCTGGGCCACGGATGGTATTAAATATTTAGGGGTATATCTTAGTGCGGACCAGGCCTGGGTGTACAAAAGAAACCTGGTAAGCCGGCTGGAAGAAATAGGAAAATTATGTCAAAAATGGAGAGACTTGCCTTTAAATTTCATGGGAAGGATAGCGCTGGTTAAGATGGTGCTATTGCCTAAGCTTTTATACCCATTACAAATGCTCCCGCTGTGGGTGCGAAGGGGAGAGGAAAAAAAGTATCGCAGTATTGTTGGTACTTTTATCTGGCATGCCAAATGTCCTAGGATTGCCTTTGCTAAGTTGATACAGGGCAGAGCACAAGGAGGACTTAGACTTCTGGATTTGAGGAGATATAACGTAGCAGCGTTAATGCGGTGGATACATGAACTGATGTCGGGAGAGGGACACTATGCCTTGCAAGGTTTCTGGGAGAGTTGGTGTAGGCCGAACGATCCTTTTGCGGTCTTAGAATCTTGGGCGTTGCGGGGGGCGAGGAAGTTAGTGGAAAACCCATATGTGGCTGCGTTACAGCGGGCTTGGCGATGGTGGAGAGGACATGGGGATGCAGACAAGGGGATTAGCCCATTTATGCCATTAGTGGGGAACATGGACTTCCCGGCAGGAATGGGAATGTCGGTATTTACCAGGTGGCGGGAAAAAGGCTGTAGATTTATAGGCCAACTTAGGAGAGAGGAGGATGGAGTTTTCCAAACGTTTGAAACAGTTAAAACTGAACTGCAGCTTGCTGGCTCCCAATTCTTTGCATACCTACAGGTGCGAGACTATGTGCTGAGTGAGGAGCGCAGGAGTCAGACGGTAGCTCGGTTTACTAAACTAGATCACCTTTTCCTACAAATAAGTTCGCCATGTAATGGGCTGGCAAGGTGGCATCACATGATTAGAGATCATCAGAAAGCATCACATATGACACATTTAGCGGAGACATGGAGCAGGGAGGTAGTAGAAGACATCACAGTGGAACGTCTGGGAGCAGTCTTTAATAACTTGAGAAGGATCACCCCGAACGCTTCCCTTCAGGATATACAGTATAGAATCCTCCATAGGGTACACATTACTAAATCCAGAGGGAGGGTGTTGGGGTTGTGGCAAGATGACATGTGTAATAAGTGTAAGGGGAGTGCGGGCACTTTTCTGCACTCATTTATGGAATGTCCTTCACTGCATGCTCTGTGGGTCGGGGTGCTGGGATTGGTAGAAGAAATTTTGCAACGTACAGTGGAGTGGAAGTATTCGGTTACTTTGATGGGCTGTGGGGAATCTCTTCGAGAACAAGGGTTGGGAAGTGCTCAGTCCCAATTTGTACTGTTGGCCATGATCATACTGAAGAAATGCATATTAAAAAAATGGGTTGATGAGGAGCCCCCGGACCTAGCAATGTGGAAGAACTGCATGTTAGATATGTGTTTTTGGGTAGGCATATCACTTAAATTTGCTGTTTCCTTGAGGAATCGTCAATATCGAGATCTGTGGGGGAGAACGCGTACCCTGCTCTGCCAGAAGAGTCCTGGTTTAGGTCCCTAGAGTAAGCGTGTAAATAAGAGAAACATCCATTTGGGGGGGAAAAGGGGAGGATAGGGGGCGGGAGGAGAGGGGGGGTGGGATGGGAGGGGATATAAACATAAAATTGTTGTGGAGGTCATTGTGGTTTTATCTGGGAAGGGGGCAAGCTGTATTTGAAGATGTTGTTTCCATGAAAGTGTTATGTTTATGCAAATGGAACAAGTTGTAATGTTAATGGCACCATACAATAATAAAAATATTTCAAAAAAAAAAAAAGAAGCAGAAGAGCCACAGGAAAAGTACTGGTCAGTCATCGATGGCTGAAGCATCAGAAGCAGAAGAGCCACAGGAGAAGTGCTGAAGGGAATGCAGAGTGATGGCATGAGGGTGGCTGGAAAGTTGGGAAATACCTTTTAATCATAGCAGGGAGCTGTCTGAACTGTGGGGCCAAGACAGCGCTAAGGAGCAGATACAGTAAGATGCATTACCATTTAGCACAGCATCTTAGGCCAGATTTTCTCATGCTAATCTTATCCCAATGCACAAAGATCAGCACAGTGGGCATGCAAAACACATGCAAGTAGCTGCTTAAAATGTAAAAATAGTGTACTAGCATTTTTTTTTTACTCTTTTTGTAGCACTGGCATTAAGATGCAGCACAAGAGCAAAGAGATCATATGAGGTGAAGTGTGGCACCTGGTCTTTGACCCCCCCCCCCCCCCTCTATGCATAAGACCTCCCTGGTGGCTTATGGCATCTTGATCTATGACATCCCCATTTGTATCACAAAGATGTTCCTGGTGGCTCTCCAGAACCACCCCCCCCTACCAAAAATAAGCATACCTTTGTTGTCATGCTGACCAGGCCCCAAGGAAATATTCTGAGGCAGTTACTACTACTACTACTTAACATTTCTAAAGTGCTACTACGGTTACGCAGCGCTGTACAATTTACATAGAGGGACAGTCCCTGCTCAAAGAGCTTACAATCTAGAAGACAAGTGAACGGTCAGTCCGATAGGGGCAGTCAAATTGGGGCAGTCTGGATTTACTGAACGGTAAGAGTTAGGTGCCGAACGCAGCAATGAAGAGGTGGGTTTTAAGCAAAGACTTTAAGATGGGCAGGGAGGGGGCTTGGCGTATGGGCTCAGGAAGGTTGTTCCAAGTATAGGGTGAGGCGAGGCAGAATGAGCGGAGCCTGGAGTTGGCCGTGGTGGAGAAGGGTACTGAGAGGAGGGATTTGTCCTGGATAGTGCTGTTAAATATTCCTTCCGACTGCCACAACGCTATCCAGATGAAGCCGGGGAGGAGTGGAGTCATAGGCATCACTGCAGGGTGGCAAGACCTCTGTTTAATTATACAATGTGGTGGTAAATTTGTCTATCAAACAAGTTTTCCAAAAAGGAGTGGAAAGTGCCACCCCAAAAATTGCCTTACTATCGCTTTGCCACCCAAAGCAGAACCAGGCATCCATCCTCACAGCTGGAAAACAACAGAAAACAGTCATGGAAACACAGTCTTCATGGGGTTTCTGGTCCCCTCTGAGGTCACAGCAGAGGGAAGGTACTAAGGAAAGCTGCAGACTATGTATGTGACTCATTGCTACTGCCAGCAATTGCTTTACTTTGTTTTGCTGATGATCTTGGGAAGCAGCCGTGGCCGGGGGGGGGGGGGGGGGGGGGGGGGGGGGCAGGAGGAACAGAAAGGAGGAAAGAGAGAGTTAGTGGAAGACCGGGAGATAAAAGGAAGATGAATAGGAATAGGAGAGCCATGGTGAGGGAAAGAGTTGGAAAGCTGTAGGTACATGCAGTAAGAAAGAGGGACATTGAAGAGTGGCTAGTAAGAATGAATTAAATCAGGACAGAGAGACAGAAAAATAAATTGAAAAAAGCTGAAAGGAAAAGGAGGAGAGAGATAAATGGCAAATAGACAGGAATCCCTTACAAGAGGGTTACGAGAAAATGGAGGAAAGCAGAAACCAGAGACTGGGGTCAAAACAATTAGAATGGCCAGACAACAAATATTGAAAAAAGAATTTGGGGGTCGATATTCAGCTGCCAGCAGTCAGTGTTTTTCTGGCTGCCACCAGCTTTATCCTCAGATATTCAACGCCAGGCCATGTCCGGGCATACTTGACTGGCTAACACTTATCCAGTTAAGGGGTCCTTTTATAAAGGCACGCTAGCATTTTTAGTGCACGCTAATGATTACCACACACTAAATGCTAGAGACACCCATAGAAATATATGGGGGTCTCTAACATTTAGCATGTGCTTATGTTTAGCGTGTGCTAAAAATGGTAGTTCGCCTTGTTAAAAGGACCCCTACATGCAATATTCAGCACTTAACTACAAAAAAGTGAACTGCAAAAAGACAGGACTGCATTTTATGCGATCCTACTTATGTGGTCACCCTATGCCAAGTCCACCCCAGAACTGCCCACAAATTAGCAGTTTTAGCTTAGGTCCTAACCGTGGATATTCAGAAGGATTATCCAAGTAAGTGCCATTGAGTAGCCGCTGTTAGCCCCAAACAAAATGGTCAGGAGCCTCTCCTGGCCATTTAAATCTCTTTGAGTATTGATCCCTGTATTTTAAATTTAGAATAAAGTAGTCAATAGAAATAAAACAAAATAAAACATGGAAAAGAAAATAAGATGATACCTTTTTTATTGGACATAACTTAATACATTTCTTGATTAGCTTTCGAAGGTTGCCCTTCTTCGTCAGATTGGAAATAAGCAAATATTGGCAGGTGACAGTATATGTCCCTCATCCACCTGACTCTTCCTGTCTCTCACCTATCCACCCCCATCCTGTTAGACTGTCACTGGAATGCTTTGATGTTTCACTTATAAATACTGTCATCTACCAACATTTGCTTATTTCCGATATGACGAAGAAGGGCAACCTTCGAAAGCTAATCAAGAAATGTATTAAGTTATGTCCAATAAAAAAGGTATCATCTTATTTTCTTTTCCATGTTTTATTTCTATTGATTACCTTTAAAAGTGGACTAACACGGCTACAACACCTCGCTACTCAGGATAAAGTAGAATAGTAACAGCATTAATAAAAGGGAACATAAAGTGATGCATTTTTATTTCACTACATTTTTTGACCAACTTTCAGAGACCAAAACCTCCTTCCTCAGTTCAGGGAAGAATGCCATATCAGCAGTATACTTTCCTGACCTGAGGAAGAAAGCTGAAAGCTAATTGAAAACATGTATTAAATTAGTCCAATAAAAAGGTATCACCTTATTTTCCAGTTTTTGTTAATTTGTAGTGAAGCGTTTTTATTATTTTTGCATAATATAGGGGGATGTGTGTCACTCTTTCTCTTTCGCTGGTTTTGTATTGTATTGGCCTCTTGTGGATTCAGTTTAATTTTTTGTCTACATGTTTCTATTTTTAATTTGTGATTACTTATTTTATTTTGAGTAAAGGTTTGTCAGAAGAACATAAGAGTAGTGTAAGTGAACAGTGTATTTTAAGCCTGTAAATTGCCTTTATTAAACCTTGAAGTCCATTTCTCTAATTTGGCCAGCAGGTGGAGAATGTTTTATGTTAAAGCTGTTATAGAAAAGGGAATGTCCTCTTTTAGTTTCACTCAGTAAAGAAGCAAATCTATAGTACTGTGAGCAGTATACTTCTAAAACTTGTTGCCTTGGCTCTGATTGGCTAGAGTTTGAACTTATGCAGTAGTTGCTGGATGTTGCTTCAGTCTTAGCCCGGGAGAAGAGAGAAACAGCTCAGTGAATTATATGTCCTGACCTCCACGGGTACTTTTTCGGAAGTAAGCAAATGTTTAGTTAATGTTATAATTGATCCATATTTCAGTTACTTGTTATTGTTTGCCAATTGCACTATTTTGTTCCACTGTTTGATTTTTTAAAAAGACTATAAACAATATTGGCACGCGCTGATCTCAGAAATACTACCAGACATCTGAGAATGCCCTAAGTAGTGCTGATTGTAAACACGCTACCTGCATGGTAGCCCTACCCCCCCCCCCCCCGCTTATTAAAAGGGCCCCTAAGTTTGTACCTGAGGTAATGGAGGGTTAAGTGATTTGTCCAAGATCTCAAGGAGCGGCAAGAGAGATTTCAACATGGCTTCCCTGTTTCCAGCCTGTCGCTTTATTAAGTGTGGCTAATACAGATAATACATTTTCCAACCGTGCTTGGTAAGTCAACAGCAAACTGAAAAGCCAGCAGAGCTGAAGCTTGGTGACCATATGGCAATCTGCCAAAAATATTGATAGGTAAATCATTTTATGGCTGCCAGTAAACACAGTGCTGCCGAAAACCACAGCTCATGTTGTCAACAAGAAGATGCTGACTGGCAGCCATTGTTAAAATGCCTGCATTGTAGGCTAAGGTACTTGGGCTGACAGAATATTACTAAATAGCAATTATTCTGGACTCATTTCTAGGGAATGAAAGTACCTCTTATTCGGCCTAAGCATTCTGCCAGACTGACTAGCAATGAAAGGAAAAATGCCACAAATGGGAATGTATTATTTATTATAAGACATAAAAAAACACCAATATGCAAAGCAAGTTACAAAAATATATATGTGTACTACAAAAATCTAGATCCTCACTAAGAGATAAACATATCTGATATCTAACCTGATAAACAAAACTATATGCCTGAGAGGTTATACAACTAATTCAGCTTGTGCAAATTATCACTTAGCAGCTTATGGATTTCATTCAACATTTGTAAAAGACTCTTACTGGCCAATATTCATAGTAACATATAACAAAGTAAATGACAGCAGATAAAGGCCTGTAAGGTCCATCCAGTTTAACCAACAAGAGAAACTCATTTTACATGATATGTGATACTTTATACCCAACTTTGATTTGTCCTTGCCTTTCTCAGGGCACAGACCATAGAAGTCTGCCCAGCACTGTTCTTGGACTAAAAGTTCTGAAGCTAACGTCGAAGCCCCTTAAAATTTACACTCCAGCCCATCCATATCTATTCAGTCACGATCAGGGTGTAGACCATAGAAGTCTGCCCAGCACTGGTTTTGCTTCCCAATTACTGGTGTTGCCACCCAATCTCCGCTACGATTCCGTAGATCCATTCCTTCTAAACAGCATAATTTGGTAAACGGATCCCAAAGACAGGATTGTGATTTATGCTTCTTAGCATTTAGGAGGGAATTCTATAAATGGTTCTCCATGTGTATAGCACAGCACGTAGCTCCGGGATGTGCGTTCAACTTTTAGACACGAGCATTTACAACTAAAAGCTGGCGTACATCCTGGCGCATCCTCGAGGTGCAGATCCCTCAAATTCCTTAGTAATGTGTGCATCTCTAGTGAATGCTCCTTACCCACCCTTGCCCCTCCTGTAGCCATTCCCCGTTTTCAGTTGCGCACTCTAGGATTTTTTTTTGCACGCATCATTATAGAATAGCGCTTGAAATATTGACCTGAATACGATTACAAACTGTCTATATCCCGGCATCCAAATACATTGTTTAACTTGCTTATTTAAATAAACCGGAATGGACCGATCCAAGATGGCGACGGTGTGATTTGTATCGGCGGGTGTGCCTGCTTATCCTGCTCTAACGATCTTCGCGGAAAGCGTCTTACCCGTCCTTGTGATGGGAAAGAGAAGGGGTAAAGTCAGGGAAGTTCCCTCGGTCCCTGGCGGGACACCGCAGCTTTTGCAGATGACGCTGGAGCGGTTTGCAGTAGTACCCGGCTCGGAGAAGGTTTCTGCTCCTGCTGCTGGAGCCAACGCATCGACGTCGCCCGACAGTGTAAACGGGGCTTCTCTAACCCTGTGGTACGTGCAGCGCCCCCTCAACCAGGAAGAGAGAGTTTCCAGGCAAGTCCTGTAACTTCAACCCCATGCGGACAATGGAGTGTTCAGGGAGGGAATTTGCTGGTAAGTGGGACAAACGCTGGAAGTTTGAGTGGACAGGAGACGATATCGGCTCACACAGCAATGTCTGGAACTGTGAGTATCTTGGAACAAGCTACAAAAGCACCTCTTCCAGGTATTATAATGGGGAAAATTGAAAAACTGGCTGTAGTGACATTAGAGCCACTTTGGGACCGGAACTCTACAACCTTCTCTGCATTACAAACTTCAATATCAAAAAATACTGAGACAATTAAAGTTTTGGCAGAGTCAGCATTAGCACAGATACAAGTTAATGAAACCCAAGCTGCTGAGATAAAAGTTCTCTCTGAAAAACTGGGGAAAATGGAGTTGGTGGAGCAAACTTTGATTAAAGAAAAGAACTTTGCTTTGAGGCGCATGGAGTTTCTGGAAAACCAATCTAAAAGACTCAATTTACGATTTATAAACTTTCCTAGATCACCATTGATTTCACCAGTCCAAATGGTAAAGAAATACTTAGTTGATATTCTGGGAATGCCTGACAATTCATTGCCGCCAATTACACGTGCTTTTTACCTACAAGTTACTGGTAAAATACCAGATAATTTGAGCTCTCAGGGTGCAATGAATTTAACAGGCTTCCTAGAATCATCACTAGAAGTGATTACACAAAGAACTACTTTGCTAGTTACATTTGCATTGTTGATGGATAGGAATGCTGTGCTAAAATTATCTTTGAGTCATTTAGATTCTATGTTTATGGGTTCAAAAATAAGAGTGTTTCCAGACCGATCAAGGGAATCACAACAGAGACGTAAAATGTTTCTCTCTTTGCGACCCAGAGTTATTGCGCTGGGGGCTAATTTTCTTTTGAAGTTTCCCTGTATTTGTAGAATAATATTTCAGACAAAACAATATCAGTTTTTTGATCCCAAACAATTGGAAAATTTCCTAATAAGCAGAGAGGATATTTCTGTGCGAGTTTAGGACCATAATGTAACACTGTATAGCAACTTTGAGTTAACCCTCCAGGCATGATACAAGTCTTGATTTAATGATGGAACATCTGTTTCTTTTCTTTTCCTTAAATCTTGGATTGTTTACCTAAATTATGTGGTTGATAGAAAGAATTGATTTTGTGGGGCTTCTTTTTTTTTTTTTTTTTGTTATATATAATAGTGAATGTTTTGTGTAATATCATTTTAAAATGAATATTATGAGTTGTTTAAAACTTAATAAAGAATAATAAAAATAAATAAATAAACCGGAATGATGCCAATTCTTTTTTCCGAGTCCCTCTGCCTGAGGAGCAGGTGCAATCTGTGCATTTGTTAGAGGATCTGATTATATCTTATTAGGAATTACCAGAATACCCTCCCAATACTATGATTTATATAAGCGAGAGGTGCTCAGTGAATACAACTTTGCTTGGGAATTAATGTATAGCTTTTATTTACCTCAAATTAATAGGCACACAGATTAATTAACAAATATAATTAAGATTTGATTAAAGACATATATAGAAACTTACTATCTCTGTGTTTCAGTAAGATGCTATATTTAATGTTTCCACACAGAGTCAATACTACATATTTACTCTAACTTACCCCCCACCCCCCGATTGGTCAATGGACTTAGACTTTGTTAGTTGCTGTCAGGCCAGTCCTGTTCCAAAAATAGTCTGATTTTCAGCAGTGGCGTACCAAGGGGGGGGGGGGCGGTCTGCCCCGGGTGCACGCCGCTGGGGGGTGCCGCGGCGCACGCCTGCTCCGAGTTTGCTAACTTCGCTCGTTCGCTCCAGCTCCCTCTGCCCTGGAACAGGTTACTTCCTGTTCCGGGGCAGAGGGAGCTGCAGCAAACGAGCGAAGTTAGCGAACTCGGGGCAGGCACGCGCCGCGGCACCCCCCCAGCGGCGTGCACCCGGGGGGGGGGTGTCATTTCACCGGAGGGGGGGAGGGGTCATTTAGCGGGGGGGGGGGGGGGGGCGCATCGGCGATCCACCCCGGGTGCCATCCAGGCCAGGAACGCCACTGATTTTAAGACAGAATTTCACTGTAGCTAAATTTATGATGTTAGTTCAGTCTGACTAGGAATTTCTCACCTTTTTCTAGGATAATCATTATAACAATGACTGTAGCTAATTATAAATCATTATTACATCAAAAGCATTCCTCAACAAAATGAATAAAACCTATACCTACTCAACCCATTGTTGCTCAATTCAAACATTATCCATACAACATCACACACATACTCTCATTGAAAAACAACAACACATCAGTCCACTTCCTCAATGTAGAACCAATGATCCCACTGCCAGATGTATATCCATGTTGCTTTTATCACCAAGATCAAAAACCAATCAGTGGAGCAGTGCAAAAGTCAATCCTCCAGAATTGCTGTTAGACGCACACACTCTCCAAGGGCGTTCCACTATTTCTTCCCACCACATACAATGATCCTTGTTCTCCCCCCTTAGCGAGACATCTTTCTCCATGGCACATCTTTCCAGTCCCTCTGCTGGGCTGGAGTCCACCATTTTTCACATACTCCAACTCACTCACTCACTTTCTTTCACTCTCTCTCTATTTTTTTATTACATTTGTACCCCGCGCTTTCCCATTCATGGCAGGCTCAATGCGGCTTACATATTATGTACAGGTACTTATTTGTACCTGGGGCAATGGAGGGTTAAGTGACTTGCCCAGAGTCACAAGGAGCTGCCTTTGCCTGCAGTGGGAATTGAACCCAGTTCCCCAGGACCAAAGTCCACCACTCTAACCACTAGGCCACTCCTCCACTCTCTCTCCACTATCTCTCTCACTCTAACTCTTATCCAAGAAATCCCAGATTATATAGGATTTGTTTCCGTAGCCATTAATAATATGTCCTGTCATTGGTTGTTGACAGGCTAACATGGATGTAATGGAGCTTGGCAATTCATGATTGGTCAGGTTCAATGAGGATTCTATCATTAAATCCCAATAAATAAAAATCATGGGAATTGGTCCTATGATGCAAAAGGCGCTAGTCAGTTTAAACATTCACAACCCATTCTCTGATAGGCCCATCAAAGGGGAGTCTCTACAGACCTACCTTCTGACCACCTTCATGGGAGGGGATAATTGTCTGAGATCATCGTGACCCTACAGACTTTGCATCACGGTTCTTCTGTCTCATGATCTCATCTAGAGTAAACAGTCCAGCTCCACGTTGCAATGCTCTTTGGTACACAAGCCTAGATCAATAATGCTGAAGCTTAATTGTCCTAAAAACACAGTTCAGGCCTGGTCTGAACAGCTAGGAAGCAAAGCCTAATTGAACCTAACTTCCCTGTAGCCTACAGGCCTAAAACTACCGCAAAACTAACCATAACATATTAGCTTTTGTGCACCATTGGAGCTGAATCTGGGATCTTTTTTTATAAAGGCACAGGCAGAACAGGCACCTACTTGGATTTCTTACATAGGCATCCTGTAATAAAATCAAACTCTGTAAGTGTAATAAAAATTCAGTGCATCCTATAATTATTAACCTTGACGTAATCAATTGTTTTCTTTACATGGAAGATTCATTCTTGTCAAACTCTGTGCACTCTTTTTCTTTGCTGGTCTCCTAAAAGCAAAAATAAAGATGTGTTGATTATTTTTGACCAACAAAAGATATATGCTAAGAATATTGTGATCACAAATCTGACATTTGATTCCAAATATTTTTTTTATTTCATTTTACAGTTCACGAAAGCAGAACAGATGATCCACCAAATAACTCTTAATATAGATTAATACAGAGACAGAAGGTACCAAAATAAGATACAGTCTACAGATATTCGTACTGTTTTCTTAACAATACCCTAAGCAAAAAGAAAACAACACCTGAAACAGGAAAAAAAAAATCACCCCTATATTTAAAGCCATTTACATGGCCTGGAGAGGCTCCTAGCAGTTTAAGTGGCTTGCTCAGGGCTATCCAGTACTCATTGCACCCTCTTCTATCAGGTTGACCGATGATAGGATACTTCCAACTGAAACAGAGTCTCCTGTGTTGGGAGTGATTTTAGACTCTTCACTGACTGGCCTGTAAGTCAATCATCTTTGGAGGAAGACATTATTTAAGTTAAGACAACAGAGATGAATTTGCTTATTTTTCAAAATGGAGGCATTTGCTCTTTTAGTTCAGATGACGACTTCCTCATCTTGATTACTATAATGTACTGTATTTAGGGGTATGCTCTAAATACTTATAAGTTACAGCTTATTCAAAAAAACTGCTGTGAGATTGATTTTCAAAATTAATAGGTTCACTAGTGTTTCAGATGATATAATGAGGTTGCATTGGCTTTTAAAGCGTTGTGTCTAATGCACAAGATTCTTTTTTGGGATCTTGCCAAGGTATTTGTGACCTGGATTGGCCACTGTTGGAAACAGGACTCTGGGCTTGATGGACCTTTGGTCTGTCCCAGTGTGGCAATACTTATGATTTCTGTAAAGTTTTAAATTTTCTAGCATGGTCCAACAGAGTATTATCAAAAAGATTAAATTTAATCTGGAACTCAGTAGAAAGACCAAGTAACTGATCAAATCGTTTGTTAACACAATTTTCAAGTGCTTCAATATAACAATTGTAATTTAAACTGCCTTAATCTGCCCTTTTCCCAATGATGTCTCCAGTTTAGGATTCTGCAACTTCATATCCTCTCCCAAGCTTGATCAAATTTGGCACTGAAGAATTTTGAAATGTTCCTTCCCAATTGGTGGTTGGGAGGCGAAGATAGTGGTGGGCAGACTTATACGGTCTGTGCCAGATCCGGTGGTGGGAGGCGGGACTGGTGGTTGGGAGGCGAGGAATAGTGCTGGGCAGACTTATACGGTCTGTGCCAGAGCCAGTGGTGGGAGGCAGGGATAGTGCTGGGCAGACTTATATGGTCTGTGCCAGAGCTGGTGGTGGGAGGCGGGACTGGTGGTTGGGAGGCGGGGATAGCGCTGGGCAGACTTATAGGGTCTGTGCCAGAGCTGATGGTTGGGAGGCGGGGTTGGTGGTTGGGAGGCGGGGATAGTGCTAGGCAGACTTATACGGTCTGTGCCAGAGCCGGTGGTGGGAAGCGGGACTGGTGGTTGGGAGGCGGGGATAGTGCTGGGCAGACTTATACGGTCTGTGCCAGAGCCAGTGGTGGGAGGCAGGGATAGTGCTGGGCAGACTTATATGGTCTGTGCCAGAGCTGGTGGTGGGAGGCGGGACTGGTGGTTGGGAGGCGGGGATAGTGCTGGGCAGACTTATAGGGTCTGTGCCAGAGCTGATGGTTGGGAGGCGGGGTTGGTGGTTGGGAGGCGGGGATAGTGCTAGGCAGACTTATACGGTCTGTGCCAGAGCCGGTGGTGGGAAGCGGGACTGGTGGTTGGGAGGCGGGGATAGTGCTGGGCAGACTTATACGGTCTGTGCCAGAGCCGGTGGTGGGAAGCGGGACTGGTGGTTGGGAGGCGGGGATAGTGCTGGGCAGACTTATACGGTCTGTGCCAGAGCCGGTGGTGGGAGGCGGGGCTGGTGGTTGGGAGGCGGGGAATAGTGCTGGGCAGACTTATAAGGTCTGTGTCCTGAAAAAGACAGGTACAAATCAAGGTAAGATATACACATGAGTTCATCTTGTTGGGCAGCCTGGATGGACCGTGCAGGTCTTTTTCTGCCATCATCTACTATGTTACTATGTTCCTGTTTCTGCAACGAAGTCACAGGGCTAGGATTAACATCTCATCAGAAAAGAAAATCCTCCCTGAGGTCCAGTTCATCCATAGGATCTCCAAGCATCTGCGATGTCACTACTACTAGTACTTTCCATTTCTATAGCACTACTAGATGTACGCAGCTCTGTACACTGGACATGAAGAGACAGTCCCTGCTCGACAGAGCTTACAATCTAATTAGGCCAGACAAACAGGACAATTAAGGGATAAGGGAATTACTTAAGGTTGGAATGATAAGACAGACATGGGTACTGAACAAGTAGAATTAGGATTTAAAAGCAGCCTCAAAAAGGTGGGCTTTTAGCCTAGATTTGAAGACAGCTAGAGCTGGAGCTTGACGCACTGATTCAGAAGGAGCTTGGAGTCATCTTGGGTGCCTTCCCCACTTGGGTTGCTCTGCCTACTACAGCACTCAGCAGTGCAGGAGCACTGTGTTGCTCCGAGTTCAAAGTTTTTTCCCTCCCCCTCCAAACCATCATCTCCTGCAGTGGCTACCATAGATGGTTTGGCTTTGGTTTTTTGCAAAACAAATTACTCCATGGCACCCCTTGGAAGGTATCATTGAGGATGCTGACTGGAGCACCTGAACGTTCCCCTTTTTCTTAACCATCACAGTAAGTTGCTATCTCTTCAGAGCGACAAGGATCCCATCCTCACATGGCAGCTGCCATCTTGTCCCCTTCGGCCCCAATGCCTACTCTGTCCTACTCTGTTTAATTGCTTCTTGATTTGTACATTCCTGAGATATTGTCATGATCATGAGGTCTAACAAATACTCAAATAAATAAAAAAATGTAAACTATTGTGATTAATATAAAATTAAGTTAAATCATAAACACAACAAATCAAAACAATGTTTATTAAAAACACATCGGTCAATATTCAGGCTGTGGTGGTCAGAATTAGCCCCAGATATTCAATGCCAAAGTCATGCCCGGGCACCAGCACTGAGGATCCGGAGCTAATTCAGACAAAGCAACTGGAGCTTGTGTGGGACCCAACCAATATTCAGTCAGGACCTGTATAAGACAGTTATGCGGGCCCCAACTGATCAATCGGGACCCGCATAATAAAATGTGCCTCAACCCCTCTGATCCCTCCCCCCCTCTACCCCAGTCCAGGTCCCAATCCCCCCTCCAATCCCCTGGAACAGCATATCCCCCTTCCGATGCTCCCTCCCATTCTTCAGAACGGTATAATTCCTCCTTCTGGTTTGCCTTCCCACCTTCCAAAGAAAATCAAGGCTGGGCCCAAGCCCCCTTTCTCATCCCCATAAGCCCCTCTGGTCTACCTCACAGCTCCCTGGTGGTGGGGGACGGGGGGAACGGGCATAAGTGATGCCCACACACTCCTGCTCAGCATGGCAGCCTCTTCAAAATGGCTGCCATCACCTCTAGCAGTAGCTTCCAGTATTTTAGTTTTTAAAGAATAAAAAAGAGGAGGCAGAGGAGAAAAGTTGCATTGGGAGTCAGTTACAAACCTTAAGATAAAGGGGGAGTCACAGATTACATCACATTTGGGTTTATAGCCTGCTTACACCTTTTCAGTTCTTAGTGGCTTACAGACATTTTCAAGAGGTGTGGACATCAGATTTACACTGTAATTGCTTTGGAGATAGGCAGAAGTTTGATTATAATACATATTTCCTAAATAAGAGAGTTTTTATCTTTTTTTTTTTTTTTTCAAAACCTCTGAGGTATGATTGTGAAGGTGAAAACGATCTGGCAATGTCTTTCCAGAGTCTGGCTGCTTGGACAGCAAGACTGTTGTCAAAGAGCGTTAGTCTTTTTTTGCCCTTAGATGAGGGGAAGGTGAAAGAATTAGCAGTTTCCCATCTCCTGGTTCTTTCTTGCAGAGGTTGCGAAGCAGAAATGAGCTAGCAGATAGCTAGGGATCAGTCCTTGTAGTGTTTTTAAAATGATGCATGCTGATTTGAAAGACACTCTTTTCTCTATGGGTAGCCAATGTAGTTTGATATACAATGGGGAGACACTGTCAAATTTTGATAGCCCAAAAACTAGTTTGATTGCCATATTTTGAATGGTTTGGAGTCTCTTGAGTAGGATCCTTGTGCTGTCGATTTGGACGCCTAGGAGTATAATGTTTCGAGAGAGGGTAAATTTGATTTGATTGACGGTGATCATTTTAGGAATTTGGTCTAGTTTTGAGTTAAAACACATTGAGCTTTAACTTACGACCATGCATCCATTTTTCTAATAAGTTGATACATTGTTGGACCCTGGATATGTCAATTTTGATGATTGATTGGATGGGAATTAACACTGAGATGTCATCGGAATCCGGGTTGGGATGCTGGGAGGATATCATGAAAGTCTAAGTAGTGGATGAGCTGTAGAATCACAATTCCCTCCATTAGTTTAGCAAAGAATGGAATGGAGGCCACCAGTCTATAGTTAGAAACCATTTGACTAGGTTGGTTGGGATCTTTAGATATTGGTGTGATGATGATTTCAGCCAAGCTTTGAGGGAAGATTCCTTGCGACAGTTTCTGTTCGATCTATGAGTGAACATTAGCACGGAATGTTCATGGGGCCACTTTTATTAAGTGAGGGGATGGGCAGATGTCTAGCATGGAACGAGAGGGAACATACTTTGAGAACAGTTTGGTAAAGTCTGACCACTGTGTAGTGTCAAATTCTTTACAGGTTCTATTTGCAGGGATGCCTTCTTTTGGAGACAGGGTCATTGGTGAGTCAAAATCTTTGTCAGTGGCAGGGAGGAGACCAATTCTGAGCTTATTTACCTTGTCTTGAAAGTAAATGGCTAGGTGGTTTGCTGTGGGGAGTTTCTCTATCGCAACGTCTTCAGATATTGAAGATGTAGTGAGCGAGTTGACAATGGAGAATAGTTGTTTTGTATTGCATCCTCCTGTTTGAATCAGCTCTGAGTAATATTTTTTCCTTGCTAAGGTTGTAGCTTTTTAGTAGGTGTGGACTGCCGTTCACCAATTGGTCCTGTATAGATCGCATTTATCTTTATTCCATTTGCGTTCAAGTTTCATTTTAGTTTTAATAGGTCTGGGGTGAATCATCTATCACTCTTCCGTACCAACTTAGTTTTGGAGCGGAGAGGTGTTATTTAATTTAGAATCTAGAGGCTGGTTTTAGGCCAGTCGGTTTCCAAATCAACTATTTCTTCTTCAGGGAATCTTGGTAGTACAGCATCCCAGAAAGTGTTGGATTCTATTCTCCCTCTGGATGTAATGTGCTGTTGTTGTAGGTTGGAAACTTTCTTAAAGTGGTTCCAATTGTGAAAGACTATCTATAGTGATCAGACCATAATGATTCTTCCCAACAGATGTCTGACAATCTGATACAACCCTGGCTGTCTTTCTAGGCAGACTGGATGGGCCATGCTAGTCTTTATCAGCTGTCATATACTATATTACTGTGAGATGAGTGACCAGAACTCACTTACCTGACTTTGCTTTATCTTCCAGATATCCATAAAGGAAGAAGACCAGATGGATGAATGCAAACATGAGGACATACATAATGAAACTGAAAATTGAGGAGTGCCAAAAAGGATCCACAGAATGCTCCAACTCTGGACCTGCAAATGTTGGGATTGTGTTACTGAGGGCTTCCTCTCATGCTATGCTAGAGATTCTTTAACTCAATAATACTGCTTTACTGCAAAATATCACATGCACTCTTCTAAACAGCTTCCCTGACGGTTGCCTATATCCAGGGGTGTGCTGGTAAATTTTTAACAACAGGCTCTTTCTCCGTACATAGCCAGCTCTGCAGTTGGAAGGGCCAGGGGTGGCCAGGTGGGGGTGGGGGGGGGTAACAACACTTGCCTCTCTCTCCTCCCTCCCTTCGTGCGGGCACGCTAGGCATACCTTTGCTGGCAAACAATAAATGGACTGCCACCACTCCCAAGGTCTTGCTCTGAGCAGCATGCTGAAACTTCTCACACATGCTGGAGAAGTCCCAGCCTGCTGCCCAGAGCTGGAAACAAGGAGCGGGGAGCAGCAGCAGTCTATTTACTTGGCTGGCAGGGCTCAGCATCCCCACCAGCAAAGTAAAAGAGAATTCAGCAGGGGGCCCAAGCCTACATTTTGGAAGCCAGTTGTTAAAGTAGCCATGGAGGGCCCTACTTTAACAACCGGCTCCCAAAATTCTTAAAAACTTAACAACCGGCTCTTGCGAGCCTGTGAGAGCCTGCTCCAGCACACCACTGCCTATATCCCATCTGTATTGTTCTTATTGATCAGGTCTTCTTTCTTTGTCCACAGAGATAATTTACTTCTCATATAAGCAGGTGATATGACTAATCTTTGCTCTACATCTTCCTCTGCTCATAAAACTTCCCTAAGTCAATTTTGTGACATCAGGTAACTATTTTAAAAAATGTAACCATGTAGGGGAGGCTCCTACTCGATTAAATTGTGCTGACTAGACTGGGAGGGGATATTCAGCAACACTTCCCTGGATAGATGTATATGCTTCAGCACTTACATGTGTAATTTTGTTTAGGTTATACATGAAGAGTAGGTGAACTAGTATTTATTAATTATTTCTATCTTAGTCTTATAGTTATATTCATTACTTTATAATTGTGGTTATTTACATTGGAGAAATTAGATCTTACCTGCTAATTTTCTTTTCTGTAGTCTCACCAGACCAGTCCAAAACCTGTGGGTTCTGTCCATTAACCATTAGATGGCGACAGAAAAACAAAGTAGTCCTGTTTGATTCGCCTTTTAAGGACACTAACAGGCTCATTTTCGAAAGAGAAGGATGCCCATCTTTCGACACAAATCGGAAGATGGGCATCCTTTTCCCAGGGTTGTCCAAATCGGTATAATCGAAAGCCAATTTTGGACGTCCCCAACTGCTTTCCATCGCAGGGACGGCCAAAATTCAAGGGGGCATATCGGAGGCATAGTGAAGGCGGGACTTGGGCATGCCTAATACATGGACATCCTCGACCCATAATGGAAAAAAAAGGGCGCCCGACGAGTACTTGGACAACTTTACCTGATTGTGTTTTTCTTACGACCAAGGCACAAAAAGGTGCCCGAACTGACCAGATGACCACCGGAGGGAATCAGGGATGATCTCCCCTTACTCCCCCCCAATGGTCACTAACACCCTCCCACCCTCAAAAAATAACTTTAAAAATATTTTGTGCCAGCCTCCAATGTCATACTCAGGTCCCTCACAGCAGTATGCAGGTCCCTGGAGCAGTTTTACTGGGTGCAGTGCACTTCAGTCAGGCAGACCCATACCCATCCTCCCTTACCTGTTACACTTGTGGTGGTAAATGTGAGCCCTTCAAAACCTACCAGAAACCCACTGTACCTACATCTAGGTGCCCCCTTCACCCGTAAGGGCTATGGTAGTGGTGTACAGTTGTGAGTAGTGGGTTTGGGGGGGGGGGGGGGTTGGGGGACTCAGAACACAAGGTAAGGGAGCTATGCACTTGGGAGCAATTTGTGAAGTCCACTGCAGTGCCCCCTAGGGTGCCCAGTTGGTGTCCTGGAATGTCAGGGGGACCAGTACACTACGAATGATGGCTCCTGCCATGACCAAATGGCTTGGATTTGGTCATTTCTGAGATGGGCGTCCTCGGTTTCCATTATTGCCGAAAATCAGAAATGACCAAGTCTAAGGACGACCATCTCTAAGGTTGACCTACATTTCAGGATTTGGGCGTACCTGACCGTATTATCGAAACGAAAGATGGACGCCCATCTTGTTTTGATAATATGGGTTTCCCCACCCCTTCACGGGGCCGTCCTGCGAGGACATCCCCAGGAAAACTTGGGCGTCCCTTTCGATTATGCCCCTCCACATCAGTGAACTCACTTGTGAATAACAAAATGTCAAGCTGAAAATTCAATCTCATTAAGATATTTCTCACTGAGAGTCTTGTAATATTCAATTGTGAACTTAAATTGTATTATTTAAAATTTTAATGGAGGACAAAATCTCAACTGTCTAAGCTCGGTAGCAGATATAATTTCTTAGTGCCAGCTCTTCATAGACTCCAGTACTATCACTGGTGAAAAACCTCAATTCGTCATTGTAACTTTTTAATGCTTTTTGTGTGTGCATTTACTATTTTCATTACAACCTCTTCTTCAGTACTTATAATCAAAAGAATAATGTAAACATTTGAAGGCACTTAGCTTATCTTTCTACCAAAGGGGATCTCCTTTTCATGGCGTTCTATGGCTAAAGGACGCCAACCTTTTGCCTACTGGTAGGGCTAGGCCTGCTTTAGAATCCCCCTTCCTACCTTGCCCACACACACGTCATTGTTAGAATGAAATGTTGGATTTGGACTCACCTGGAAGAACGGTCACTATCACAGGGTACCCAGAATCCCAGTGTTGTCCCTGTGCCCCACACCAGTACAGCCCAGTGTTTTCCACAGTGAGTTGCTCCATAGTCACTGTGAACGTTTCACGATCATCCATGATAGAGATTCTGTCATTTGTCTTAGACTCTGTGTCAACAAGGATATCACAGGAACTCCACTTTAGTCCCCAACACAAGTATTTTTTCTTAATCTTAACATTTCTTTCATACCAGCACTTCAGAGAGACTGATCCTCCAACGAACCCCTTCACTTCCTTTGGTCCAATCAGCTCCCATGAGTCTGCAGTAAAGAGACAAGAGAAGAAATGTTACCAATATTGCCACAATTCTCAATCTAAGCACTGTCAAGTGAAATGCCAAACTTTGATTTAAATAAAGGTTCAAAGAAAAGCTACAAGAATGGTAAGGGATTTGCGTTACAAGACGTATGAGGAGAGACTTGATGACCTGAACATCTATACTCTGGAAGAAAGGAGAAACAGGGGTGATATGATACAGATGTTCAAATATTTGAAAAGTATTAATCCGCAAACGAACCTTTTCCGGAGATGCGAAGGAGGTAGAACGAGAGGACATGAAATGAGATTGAAGGGAGGCAGACTCAAGAAAAATGTCAGGAAGTATTTTTTCACGGAGAGAGTAGTGGATGCTTGGAATGCCCTCCCGCGGGAGGTGGTGGAAATGAAAACGGTAACAGAATTCAAGCACGCGTGGGATAAACATAAAGGAATCCTGTTCAGAAGGAATGGATCCTAAGGAGCTTAGCCGAGATTGGGTGGCAGAGCCGTTGGTGGGAGGCGGGGATAGTGCTGGGCAGACTTATACGGTTTGTGCCAGAGCCGGTGGTGGGAGGCGGGGCTGGTGGTTGGGAGGCGGGGATAGTGCTGGGCAGACTTACACGGTCTGTGCCAGAGCTGGTGGTGGGAGGCGGGGCTGGTGGTTGGGAGGCGGGGATAGTGCTGGGCAGACTTACACGGTCTGTGCCAGAGCTGGTGGTGGGAGGCGGGGCTGGTGGTTGGGAGGCAGGGATAGTGCTGGGCAGACTTATACGGTCTGTGCCAGAACCGGTGGTGGGAGGCGGGGCTGGTAGTTGGGAGGTGAGGATAGTGCTGGGCAGACTTATACAGTCTGTGCCCTGAAAAGGACAGGTACAAATCAAGGTAAGGTATACACAAAAAGTAGCACATATGAGTTTATCTTGTTGGGCAGACTGGATGGACCATGCAGGTCTTTTTCTGCCGTCATCTACTATGTTACTATGTATATGTAAGAGAATTTGAAGACAAACTTGCTGTAAAGGCAAATATTAGAAGCAGAAAGCTTGTGAGAGAATCAATGGGACCATAAGATACTCAGATAAGACCATTGCAGAGATACTGAATAAAGTCTTTGATTTAGTCTTTACTGAAGAAGATGTAAGAGATCTACTTGTACCAGAAATGGTTTTCAAGGATGAACAACATAGAGGAACTGAAAGAAATCCTGATGAACCTGGAAGACTTACTGAGCCAAATTAATAGGTTAAAAGTTAGTAACAGCAGAAACAAAAGGGGTTCGCAGTTTCCACAAAAATTCAACAAAAGAAGGAGGTGGAAAACACAACTTCAAGAGATCAATCCGAGACACAGGGTGAGATGCTCCAGGAAAACTTTATTAGGACCCTACACGGTCCGTGTTTCGGCTTTTAAAAAAGCCTTCATCAGGGGTCGATCAGTGGATGCACAAAGTGTATACTGATTGACAATGGAGCACATAAAATATCGTCTCTGAGTAAAATAAAGTGTACTGCCTCGTACCAACAGATTCAATTTGAAATAGTTTGAGGCAGTACACTTTATTTTACTCAGAGACGATATTTTATGTGCTCCATTGTCAATCAGTATACACTTTGTGCATCCACTGATCGACCCCTGATGAAGGCTTTTTTTAAAGCCGAAACACGGACCGTGTAGGGTCCTAATAAAGTTTTCCTGGAGCATCTCACCCTGTGTCTCGGATTGATCTCTTGAAGTTGTGTTTTCCACCTCCTTCTTTTGTTAAAAGTTAGTAAACCACCTGGACTGGATGGTATGCACCCCAGTGTACTGAAATTACTCAAATATGAATTGCTGATCTACTGTTAGTGATCTGTAACCTATCATTAAAATTATCTGTGGTACCTGAAGATTTGAGGACATCCAATGTAACACGAATTTTTAAAAAGGGATTCCAAGGTTGTTCTGGGCAGTGGCGTTCCTGGGGGGGCTGGCACCCGGGGCGGATCGCCAATGTGCCCCGCCCCCCTGGGTGCAACGCCCCCCCCCGATATAGCGCAGACCCCACCCAGCGAAAGGACACCCCCGCGAAGGAACCCCCCCCGCCAGATGCACGCCGCTGGGGGTGTGCCACGCGCGCTTGTCCTCCGTTGTTCTATGCTTCTTCTCTGCCCAGGAACTGGAAGTAACCTGTTCCGGGGCAGAGAAGAAGCATGGAACAATGGAGGACAGGCGCACGTGGCACCCCCCCAGTGGCGTGCACCCGGGTGGCGGACCGCACCCACCGCCCCCCCCCCCCCCCCTAGGAATGCCACTGGTTCTGGGTAATTACAGACCTGAGCAAAATGATATAAACTAATATAAAGAAGAAAATAATTGAATACATAGACAATCATGGTTTAATGAGACAGAGTCAACATGGATTCAGCCATGGAAAATCTTCCCTCAGCAACTAGCTTCAGTTCTTTGAAGGAGTAAATAAACATATGGATAAAGGTGAGCTGGTTGGTGTGGAGGGGCATAATCGAAAGGGACGCCCAAGTTTTGCTGAGGACGTCCTTGCAAAACGTCCTGGCAAAGGGGTGAGGACACCTGTATTATCGAAACAATATGGGCGTCCATCTTTTGTTTCGATAATACGGTCGGGAACGCCCAAATCTTGACATTTAGGTCGTCCTTAGAGATGGTCATCCCTAGACTTGGTCATTTCTGATTTTCAGCGATAATAGAAACCAAGGACGCCCATCTCAGAAATGACCAAATCCAAGCCCTTTGGTCATGGGAGGAGCCTTCATTCGTAGTGCACTGGTCCCCCTGACATGCCAGGACACCAACCGGGCACCCTAGGGGGCACTGCAGTGGACTTCATAAATTGCTCCCAGGTACATAGCTCCCTTACTTTGTGTGTTGAGTCCCCCCAACCCCCCCAAAAAAAAAAACCCACTACCCACCACTGTACACCACTACCATAGCCCTTACGAGTGAAGGGGGCACCTAAATGTGGGTACAGTGGGTTTCTGGTGGGTTTTGGAGGGCTCATATTTACCACCAGAAGTGTAACAGGTGAGGGGGGATGGGCCTGGGTCTGCCTGTCTGAAGTCCACTGCACTCACTAAAACTGCTCCAGGGACCTGAATACTGCTGCGATGGACCTGAGTATGACATTTGAGGCTGGCATAGAGGCTGGCACAAAAGATTTTGAAGGATTTTTTTTGAGGGTGGAAGGGGGTTAGTGACCACTGGGAGAGTAAGGGGAGGTCTTCCCCGATTCCCTCCGGTGGTCATCTGGTCAGTTCGGGCACCTTTTTGTGCCTTGGTCATAAGAAAAACAAGACCAGGTAAAGTCGTCCAAGTGCTCCTCAGGGACGGCCTTTTTTTTTCCATGGTCGAGGACGCCTATGTGTTAGGCACGCCCAAATCCTGTCTTCGCTACACCTCCGACACGCCCCTGGGAACTTTGGTCGTCCCCGCAACGGAAAGCGGTTGGGGACACCCAAAATCGGCTTTCTATTATGACGATTTGGGCGACCCTGTGACAACGACGCCCATCTTCCGATTTGTGTCGATAGATGGGCATCCTTCTCTTTCGAAAATAAGCCTGATAGTGTATCTAGATTTTCAGAAAGCTTTTGACAAAGTCATTCATGAACAAGCCATAGGATAGGAGGCTATCCAGTGTTCTGCTGTGGATTGGGAACTGATTAAAAGATAGAAAACACAAGGCAGGGCTAAATGGCTATTTCTCTCAATGATGGAAGGTGAATAGTGGTGTGCTGCAAGGATCAGTACTGGGACCAGTGTTTTTTAACATATGTGCAATGAGAAGGTCATTAAATTTGCAAATGACACATCTATTAATTCACATGCAGACTGTGAGAAATTGCAGGAGGTCCTTGGGAAATTTGAAGACTGGGCATCCAAATGGCATATGAAATTTAATGTGAACAAATGCAAAGTGATGAACATTGGGAAGAATATTACAAAGCAAGTTAATTAATGTTTGGTTCTACATTAGGAGCCACCACCCAAAAAATGATCTAGGTGTGTCATTGTGTATAATATGTTGAAATCAATATGTTGATGCCCCTCTACAAGTCATTGGTGAGGCCCCACTTGGAGTATTGTGTTGAGTTTTGGAGACTGTATCTTGCTAAAGATGTAAAAAGCCTGGAAGCGGTGCAAGGAAAAGCTACAAAAATGGTATGGGATTTGCATTGCAAACCGTACGAGGAGAGACTTAATGACCTGAACTTATACTTTGGAGGAAAGGAGAAACAGAGGTGACATGATACAGATGTTCAAATATTTGAAAGTTATTAATCCACAAACAAATCTTTTCCGGAGACGGGAAGGTGGTAGAACTAGAGGACATGAATTGAGGTTGAAGGGGGGCAGACTCAGGAGTAATGGCAGGAAGTATTTTTTTCACAGAGAGGGTGGTGGATACATGGAATGCCCTCCTGCTGGAGGTGGTGAAGATGAAAACGGTAATGGAATTCAAACATGCGTGGGATAAACACAAAGGAATCCTGTTTAGAAGGAATGGATCCATGGAATAGTAGCGGAGATTGGGTGGCGACGCCGGTAATTGGGAGACAAAACTGGTGCTGGGCAGACTTCTATGGTCTACACCCTGATCGTGACTGAATAGATATGGAGTGTGGATTTTAAGGGGCTTTGACGTTAGCTTCAGAACTTAATACAAGAATAGTGCTGGTTAGACTTCTACGGTCTGTGCCCTGAGAATGGCAAGGAGAAATCAAACTCGCATACCATGTACAATGAGTTTATCTTGCAGGTCTTTATCTGCCGTCATTTACCATGGCTTTTTGTCCAGTGTGCAGAGGCAGCCAAAAAGGCAAATGGAATTCTAAGAAGTATTAGGAAAGGAGTGGAAAATAAGACAATTATAATGCTTCTTTATCGCTTCATGGTGTGAGTCTGCTTTGAAGAAGCACATTAGTGGAGACAGATAATAATCTTAAGCTACTTAAGCTGGAATTGACACACGAGGATCATTATTACTAAGAAATGCTGGATTTGGACCAGTGGTGTGCTGGTAAATGTTTAACAAGGGCTCTGTCTCTCCCAAGAAAAAACAAAACTTATATATTTACGCAATTTTATTCTATATTTTATTAGTACAAAAGGTACAGTGTAGCAACTAACTTACAACTAATGTTAAAATATACAATACTCTTTACTGTAAATTCCATATGGCCATGCAACTTCACGGAACAAATCCCCTGATTACAAGCAAATACCAAGTGTGTTCATTCAGTAACTCAAACCTCACTAGTTTCTGAAAGTTTTGCCCTCTCCCTGTTGTAGAGTTGGAAACTTGTTTGGAAGGAAGATTAGACTAAACGGATAGAAAGAGTAGGCAGATAAAGGAATAGAGTCTAGACACACAGCAATGAGAGAGTGTGAACGACTACCTAAGAAAAGAGAGGCAAGAAACTAAATAGTGAAAGGGGGAAGGTAAAAGGGTGGAGGGGCGGCTGAAGGCAGATGATGGGATTATGGGGAAGTAGGCTGGAAGAGGAGAGAGAAATTGGGTTGACAGGGAAGGGAAGCTAGTGAATAGTGGACAGATGAGGAGAAAGGAAAGATGGAAAAATATATTTATTATTTATTTTATTTCTTGGGATTTATTAACCACCTTTATGAAGAGATTCACCCAAGGCGGTATACAGCAGGTACAGTTTAATATAAAACTTACAATTTTGTAGCAGCATAACAATAGTAAAACAATCAAGAATAAACATTAATACAATAAATGAGATAAAATTGAAAACAGTACATTGAAATCTAATAATAGAACTACCGTGAAACAGTATCAAAAATATACACATTTGACAGCACTGGAATTCAAATATCAGAGATGTACCACAATGTTAGCATAATACTAATGATACACCTAATAAGCATGCATTAGAACATTCAATTAACCCCTCTAGGACTGCATTTTCTGAAGTGCTACCCGTTCCATGCGCAGGGCCCAAGAGACTGGCAGAGCTCTAGAGTCTCAATGCATGGATGAGACGATGATGCAGGAAGGAGGGTTTTAGATTTAAGAACTGGGCAACATTCTGGGGAAGGGGAAGCCTATTCTGAAAGGATGGGCTCCACCTTAACCAGGATGGGACCAGGCTGCTGGCATCAGCATTTAAAAAGGAGACAGAACAGCTTTTAAACTAGAAACTGGGGGAAGGCCAACAGTCGCACAAAAGTGCGTGGTTCGGAATAAGGTATTAAAGATATCATCAAAACAGGGAAGATAGGGTATCCTGATATTGAGGTTGCAAGAGAGACCATAGTAGATCAGGTAAAGTCTCTGATATCTTGGAGTATAACCTTGGCACACCAATCACCTGAAGTCTCTATTATTTTTATGAAGTCTCTTTTATTGAATAAATCACAGATTTACTCACAGTCAGATGTTCAGAAGTGCTGTCCCAGGGCACAGAGACTCTGCAGTTCTGGGAGCTGTTTCTGTGGTTGGAGGTGAGATCTGAAGAGAGGTACTACTACTACTACTATTTAGCATTTCTATAGCACTACAAGGTGTACACAGCGCTGCACAAACATGGAAGAAAGACATTCCCTGCTCAAAGAGCTTACAATCTAATAGACAAAAAATAAATAAAGTAAGCAAATCAAATCAATTAATGTGAACGGGAAGGAAGAGAGGAGGGTTAGGTGGAGGCGAGTGGTTACGAGTCAAAAGCAATGTTAAAGAGGTGGGCTTTCAGTCTAGATTTAAAGGTGGCCAAGGATGGGGCAAGACGTAGGGGCTCAGGAAGTTTATTCCAGGCGTAGGGTGCAGCGAGACAGAAGGCGCGAAGTCTGGAGTTGGCAGTAGTGGAGAAGGGAACAGATAAGAAGGATTTATCCATGGAGCGGAGTGCACGGGAAGGGGTGTAGGGTAGCTTTATTGCAGGTGAGAAATAGTTGAGCAGATAGAAGTGGTTCAAAAAACTGGGTGACTGGAATGTGCGATATCTCTTTAGGGAGGAGATATTTTCAAGGTAAAAAACCAAGTTTGCTCCAGGGAGTCGGAAGCAGGACAAGTACTGGTCAGAAGCAAGATGGTGAATGCCTCGTGGCCAGAGAGGCAGGAGGGTCAAGAAGGCTCACAAGCCCAGGGAGGAGGAGTTAAAGACCAATCGGGACAGAGCCTGCCGTAGGGTGGCAAGGGTGGTCCAAGAGGATGGCCCTCGATTGGCGGGAAAGGTCATGCCTAGCTGACCTCTCAGAACAGAGTTAGTAAGAATGATCAGGAAATGACACGTTAGACAAAGAAGCCAAGCTTGACTGAGAAAGAGAGGAGGTCTAGGCAGAGACAGAAACCAATGGTAACAGTTCTTATACAAATAGGCAAGTGTGGCTGCGTTTACCTGCGAACTACAGTACACACAATGCATTGTTCATGTAACCTTGCAGTGAGAACTGCAACCATGAAAGTCATAAGTACATAAGTAATGCCATACTGGGAAAAGACCAAAGGTCCATCGAGCCCAGCATCCTTAGACATGAGAATAACAGTAAATCATTAAACACATTTTAGGATCACATTACGAACTAGTGCAAGGCTGTCGGAGGACAGAACAACCATAGTAGATCAGGTGTCCTTAAATAAAAATAAAAATCAGACAAAACACTGCAAAGTACTAAGCATGATATAAATAGGAACAACAAACATAGTTTGAAATGTCTATATATGAATGCCAGAAGCCTAAGAAATAAGATGGGAGAGTTAGAATATATTGCAGTAAATGAAAAATTAGATATAATAGGCATCTCTGAGACCTGGTGGAAGGAGGATAACCCAGATTGAAATAAAATCTGGACAGCATAAGGAAAGGGAATAGATGGAGAGATGAGGCAAGAAACAATATGAGTGAAGTAGAGAAAGAACAGATGGCTGGCTGCTAAATGACTTGAGGTGGCTTCCTCATCTCCCATGTCCCCGGAGACTGCACTCATGCACTCACCTCTCAGGGGCGCCTTTAAGACTTCTGCTCACAGATATGTCAGTATTGAAAGCTGCTTTAGTCGGAAGCTAAAGCAGAGGTCTGATAGGGTGCTGCCTGCTCAGAAATTGGCTGTCTCAGCACTATTGAAGCAGCAATTGAGGCACTTGGTAGGAACAGAGAGACAGGATGCTGGCTCAGTACCTCCTTCTACAAACTGGCTATTCAGTTGCAGATAAGGACTCTGAGGTGTAGGATTTCACAGGACTTTATCCACAGCTATAAACTGTTTCTTGTGGTAATTCTGACCTGAGGCTGACATATGGCTCTAAATGTCCATCACAGAGTTTTACAAGGCTAGCAAATGCAGAAGTCATGTTGGTTAGCAACATTCTCCGCACTCCGCAACTTACAAGCTTACTGCATTCACTTTTGTAAGAATGGCAAGATGTTAGTGGATGCGTATTGTGAGAAGGAAGAGGCTGTCCTACCCTGGTTAGGCCCCTAGAGGGCGCTGTTCCCCTAAAATGTCCAGGGAGAAGGGCTGGGTGAGTCACAAAAGGGAGCCAGTAAGGGGTGTATAGCAGGAGGTCTCTAGGACTGAGGAGAGTCCTGGGGATAGAAACAGGTGCAGCAGGTTCTGGGCTGGGTCCTGTTTGGCCATTAACCACAATACTCCACCTGAGTTGTGAGGGAGAGAGGAGAGCCAGCAGCTGCAGAGGAGGGCTGGTAGCTGAAGCAGGAGGATCCCCATGAGAAGTACTGGCTGAGCCCTATGGCCTGGTGGTGAACTGTGTGTTACCAAGAAGGACTGAGTTAATACGGCTGGGGTAAGAAGGCCCTAGAGTATCAAGTATAAGAACTGTGTGCTACAAGAAAGGACTGTGTGTCCAGGACTGAGTTAGTACTGAGCCCAGATGCCTGTGTGGGATGGCTCAGGGGGAAGACATCTGTTGGGTATTGAACTGTGCAAGAAGAAAGGTTTAAGCTGGAAGATTGCACTGAGTAGGAAGAAATGGTTAAGCTGGAAGAACTGTTTAAGCTTGTGAAAGTGTTTTAAGCTAAAAGAAGTGTGCCCCAGAGACGGGAATAAAGATTTGTATGAGAAAAATCCTGTTGATGAGACCTGACTATGTTTGCCTTTTTGAGAACCAGTTCACCCCGAGTAAAAAGGGGTTGTAGACTAAGTTGCATAAAATCTGCATACTGAGAACCAGCTCACCCTGAGTGAAAGAGGGACCTGGGATCCTGAGGTGGGAGCTTCATAATCACAATAGCCTCATCATTTTCACAGTGTCTACCAGGGATGAAACCCGTCTGATCTGTGTGGACCAGGTTTGGCAGTACCCTCCCAAGCCTAGATGCCATAATGCTGGCAAAAAGCTTGATGTCTTGATTTAATAGAGATATAGGCTGGTAAGAGCCCAGTTGTTCTACATCCCGTCCAGGCTCGGGCAGTCTCACAATAGTGGCTTGTGTTAAGGACCCCATTTGCTGAGTTGGGTTACATAGAGCTTGACATAGATCCCCAAAGGGACCAACCAATTGGGACCCCAAAATCTTATAATATTCAGGGCCCAGGCCATCTGGGCCTGGTGCTTTTGCTAGCTTCAGCCTTTTGATAGCTTGCTGAATAGAATGTTTGTACGTTTGGGAAGCTTGCCAGGTGCCCTTGGCCTGGATTGGCCGCTGTCGTGGACAAGATGCTGGGCTCGATGGACCCTTGGTCTTTTCCCAGTATGGCATTACTTATGTACTTAATTTTCCACTTGTAGCTTCTTGCATGCCTAGCTTCATGACACATTTTTGTTTTGATTTGCTTACTAGCACTTAAATTCATGCAGCTACAGACTGCTTTTTCTCATGTGCTCTAAATGATCTGGTGCAACTGTACTTCCACCCACTGATACTCCAGAAGAAAGGGGGGGGGGGGGCAGCAGAGCCAATCAGCTGTCACATCAAAAAGTGCTCACAGTAAAGTCTGAGAGTACCACTGCGATCCTCTTGAACCTCTACAACCGGCTCCAGCATACCACTATTTGGACTTACCTAGAACTGTCACAATCACAGGGTGCCTGGGATCTGAAGAGAGGGATTTGGTTATCCCACACCAGTACTTCCCACTGTCTTCCTTGATGAGCTCCTCCATGGTCACTGTGAATGTCAGCGCTGCGCTGTCATCACTGAGAGAGAGTCTGTGCGTCATCACAGCACTGTTAGATTCTGTCTGAATAAGCTTCTGACAGGACTCCCACGTCTCTCCTCTACACCAGTGTTTCTTGTTAATCTTATACTGTTTTTCATACTGACACTGCAGAGAGAGTGATACTCCAACAGGACCCCTTACTTCCCTTGGACTGTAGAGTCCACAAGTTCCTCCTACACAGAAAAATGGGGAAATAATAGTAAATTAAACACATTCAGAATATTTAATTTCATTTATTAAAGCAGTGGCTCAAAATCATTCAAGATAGTTTACCACATGACAGCTGAAACGACATACATGCATTAATATAGAGACCCTTTTACAAAACTGCTTTAGGCGCTAATGTGTGGTAATGCAGACTAATATTTGGTAAAACAAAATATGAAAGTGCTAAACCCCTACGAGAAAAGCTACATTGGCTCCCTCTAAAAGAACGCATCACGTTCAAAATATGCACCCTAGTTCACAAAATCATACACGGAGATGCTCCAGCATACATGTCAGACCTGGTAGACTTATCACCCAGGAATGCTAAAAAAAAAATCATCCCACACATTCCTTGATCTTCATTATCCCAACTGCAAAGGTCTAAAATACAAACTAATGCAAGCATCAACCTTTTCCTACTTGAGTACACAATTCTGGAACGCGCTACCGCACAACTTAAGAACTATCTATGAATTAACCAACTTCCGCAAACTACTGAAGACCCATCTCTTCAATAAGACATATCACATAGACCAACAAATGTGAATCCTTCAATAAGGCATACCACACAGACCAACAATTGTGAATCCTCTATATAGATCCAGAATTGTCTTATATTATTTGCTTGTTAATCTAATTCCATGCTTTTTCATTACCATGTTACCAAGATCCTTCTGTAATTACTAAAAGCTATTTCTTATATACCTCCATTATTCATGATAATTGTAAGCCACATTGAGCCTGCAGAGGTGGGAAAATGTGGGATACAAATGCAATAAATAAATAAAATACATAAATAAATATCACAGGACACGCTAAAGCATTCTGCATTAGTTTAGCCATCTGTATGCACTTAGCAGGGTTGCCAAGAGACAACGCCGGGCCTGGGGCAGAACCGGAGTGTCGCGCGCCTCCCCCTCCTGCTCGTGCCGCCACTCCCTCCCAACCACCCCCTTACCTTTCTGTCTCTGCCTCCAAGGTGGGGCCTGGGCCCGGAAACCAGCTAGCCTCTTCCTACCTGCCTGCTCCCACGATCTGTCTTCTCCTGCTTCTGTCCATGCTGGGAGTCGGGACCCAGATGATTGCATTAACGTGATTTCGTGCTAATGCAAAAATCCAGGTCCTGGGCAGCACACAGGAGCAGGAGAAGACAGACCCGGAAGCAGGAAGTCAGGAAGAAGCTTGTTGGCACCGGGCCCGAGCCCCGGCACTAAGGGCTAGATTCTATATATGGTGCCTAAAAAATCAGTGCCAAAAAAGTGCTACTCTATAAGCTGTGCTTAAAGTTAGGCATGGTTTATAGAATAGCGCTTATACCTGGGAGTCATGCCTAACTTTAGGTACAGCCATCTGCACCAACTGAAACATGGCGCATATGTATGTGCCTACATTAGGTGCATAACCCCCTTATCCTAAATAATAAAAAGCACTTCCAATGTTCTGAAGCTGACTCCGTGGCAATGAAAGGTTGAAGGGTTCGTGCTGCCTCTAAAGCTGTATCGCCCGCACTTCGACCCCATGATCAGAGATAATTGCGCTGCTTAAATTTGCATGCATTATCTCTGATCATAGGTCTAATAGCGCCCCACGCTGTTCAGAGCGCTGTTTGGAACAGCGCGGGGCTTTTGATCATCTGCCTGTTATAGAGCACTCTACAGACCGGTCCATAGGGTGCTGTATTACCACGGATTTCTGAGGCCTTTTCCCTTTCTTTATAAGATCTTTTTACAGTCGTATCATCCACTTTGGGTTGGAAGTCTTCATTTACACAAACAAAATTAGGGGGGTAAGAAGGTCATTTTTACAAACTCCAAAAATAAGCTCCACTCTAGCGCTCAGCCATCGGCACTTGGGTCAACCACAATGACTTTCTGTATCTGCCTCCCCCCCCCCCCCCAAGATTTGCCACTGCTAGAGTCAGCATGTGGGTTTGATGGGTCTTTAGTTAGATCCTGCCTGATATATCTTTTCTTCTTATGTTCCTATCCCTTATCATTCATTGCTCCGCTGGATTTCTATGCTCCAAATGCATTTTTTTGCACATGGAATATCAAGAATTCCATCCCATAAAATCTCTCCATGAGGATGGAATTTTTTTTTTTTTTTGTTACATTTGTACCCCGCGCTTTCCCACTCATGGCAGGCTCTATGCGGCGGGCAATGGAGGGTTAAGTGACTTCCCCAGAGTCACAAGGAATCGAACTCAGTTCCTCAGGACCAAAGTCCACCACCCTAACCACTAGGCCACTCCTCCACTGTTGCTACTATTTGAAATTCTACATGGAATGTTCCTATTCCACTAGCAACATTCCATGTAGAAGTTGGCCCTTGCAGATCACCAATGTGGCCGCGCAGGCTTCTGTGAGTCTGTCAGACTCACAGAAACAGAAGCCTGCGCAGCCTTCTACATGGAATGTTGCTAGTGGAATAGCAACATTCCATGTAGAATCTCCAATAGTATCTATTTTATTTTTGTTACATTTGTACCCCGTGCTTTCCCACTCATGGCAGGCTCAATGCGGCTTACATGGGGCAATGGAGGGTTAAGTGACTTGCCCAGAGTCACAAGGAGCTGCCTTTGCAGGGAATCGAACTCAATTCCTCAGTTCCCCAGGACCAAAGTCCACCACTCTAACCACTAGGCCACTCAATGTGGCCACGCAGGACGTCAGACTCACAGAAACAGAAGCCTGCGCAGCCTTCTACATGGAATGTTGCTAGTGGAATAGCAACATTCCATGTAGAATCTCCAATAGTAGCAACATTCCATGTAGAATCTCCAATAGTATCTATTTTATTTTTGTTACATTTGTACCCTGCGCTTTCCCACTCATGGCAGGCTCAATGCGGCTTACATGGGGCAATGGAGGGTTAAGTGACTTGCCCAGAGTCACAAGGAGCTGCCTGTGCCTTAAGTGGGAATCGAACTCAGTTCCTCAGTTCCCCAGGACCAAAGTCCACCACTCTAACCACTAGGCCACTCAATGTGGCCACGCAGGACGTCAGACTCACAGAAACAGAAGCCTGTGCAGCCTTCTACATGGAATGTTGCTAGTGGAATAGCAACATTCCATGCAGAATCTCCAATAGTAGCAACATTCCATGTAGAATCTCCAACAGTAGCAACATTCCATGTAGAATCTCCACTCATGGCAGGCTCAATGCGGCTTACATGGGGCAATGGAGGGTTAAGTGACTTGCCCAGAGTCACAAGGAGCTGCCTGTGCCGGGAATCAAACTCAGTTCCTCAGTTCCCCAGGACCAAAGTCCACCACCCTAACCACTAGGCCACTCCTCCATTTGGCATCGGATCTGCCTTTAATCCATAAATAAAGAACTCATTCGTTTCTAACCTGGGCAAAGGATCATCAGACTCCAGACAGGGAAAGACCTGGTTAAAATCTTCATCGTTTGAATCCTTTCTTCTTTAAAACTTCCTTTAAGTGCTGTCTGCTGGATAATCTTCCATGGAAATCTCAGTGCTCTATGGGGTCTCAGGTGGGTCACTGCTGTTTAATCTCCCCCCCCCGAAAGCATGATGCTCCGTAGGATCTCGGGTGGGTTACTGCTAGTTAACTCTCCTCAGAAAGCTGAGCGATCTGTTTACTCAGTGATGAAAAAGGTCCCTGTTATTTCCTGCAGTCAGAGTGACCACATTTCTAAAAATTCACTTCCTCATCATTGTTTCGTCATTGAAACCTAGTTTTCATGTAACTCGAAAAGAGAAGCGCTGTATGCTTTCCTTTGGGGTGTGTTTGAATTATTTTCCGATGACAAACATTCCCTCCTGAGTCTTCTTAGAAAATGAAAGAGCCATGGGATCAGAGTTACTGAGTGGGGGGGCAGAGGATTAAAGGTGTCAGAGCAATGAGGATCCAGCCCTATTGGTTGGGACTGGAATAACTTGCAGGGAAAAGTGTTCCTTTATGATAATTGACAGTATGGCGAGGAGTTAGAGTTAATATAGTAACATAGTAACATAGTAGATGATGGCAGAAAAAGACCTGCATGGTCCATCCAGTCTGCCCAACAAGATAAACTCATATGTGTATACCTTACCTTGATTTGTACCTGCCTTTTTCAGGGTAGGGTTACCATACGTCCGGATTTACCCGGACATGTCCTCTTTTTTAGGACATGTCCGGGCATCCAGACGGATTTGGCCAGCCTGCCCGTTTGTCCGGATTTCTGGACAAATGGGCTGGCTGGCGGGCGCGGGACTCCTCTCCCCTACTGTACTCTACTATCCCTGGTAGTCTAGAGGTACCTCTTCGTCTTTGGGGCAGGAAAGAGCCCCCTCTTTCCTGCCCGGAGCGCTGCTGCTAGCTGCCCTGCATACTGTGAGTCCGGCTCTCAGCGTTTCAAAATGGCCACCGAGAGTTGAAGTAGCCTCGCGAGACTTCAACTCTCGGCGGCCATTTTGAAACGCCGAGAGCCGAACTCACAGCCAGGATGCAGGGCAGCTAGCGGCAGTGCTCCGGGCAGGAAAGAGGGGGCTCTGTCCTGCCCCGAAGACGAAGAGGTACCTCTAGACCACCAGGGATAGTAGAGTAAGGGGAGGGGAGGTGACGGGGAGAGTGGAGATGACGGGGGAGGGAAGGTGATGGGGAGGAGGGGGTGACCGGGGGAGGGGAATCTGCATCAGGGGCGAGTGCATGAAAGGGGCGGGGCAAGGGATGTGAAAGGGGCGGGTCAAGTGTCCTCTTTTTATGAGGATAAAAAATGGTAACCCTATTTCAGGGGATAAAAGGGATTACAGTGGGAAACACAGGGTCTTTAGTTGCCTGTACCCCCGCCAGGACCCTTGGAGGATAGGGGGATCCTGGAACGGCAGAATGAACTAAGGCTGAATCAAGGAATAGTTGCTGCCCATAGTAGCAACTGAGAAGGCTTGAAGAGCTCCGGGTGGGTAAGGGAAGCCCAGCCCCAGAGCAGGAATCAGAGGGGGGAAGCCTGCTCAAGGCCAGGGTGTAGCTCTGAGAAGTGCATTGCTGGAAGGACAGCCAAAAGGGACTGTGCCTGAAGGAGTTTGGGGAGCAAACTTGGATTATTGTCAGCCCTAAGAGACTGGTAAAGGAAAAGTGGAGATATATATATATATATATATATATATATATATATATATATATACTTTGGGAATCTGCTGAGTGAAATCAATTGGAGAAAATATTTCTTCTCTCAATGTGTAGTTAAACTCTGGAATTCGTTGCCACAGAATGTAGTAAAAGTGGTTAGCTTAGCGGGGTTTAAAAAAAAGTTTGGAAGGTTTCCTAGAGAAAAAGTCCATACACCATTATTAAAATGGACTTGGGTAAAATCCACTGCTTATTTCTAGAAAATCTCCTAATTGTTTAAGTAGATACTCTTAAACATATGGTCATCGACCACATACCATCCACAAACCGAGGTGGTAACAGAGATAAAACACTACTGCAACGTGAAACATTTTGGATCCATCATTTAAAATACCCTGGAACCCGGTGGTTTAAACACATATATTCACTGGGGTTGTTTCATGTGAGACACCCTACCCGATACCGGAAACAGGAAGTTCGCCTTTCAGTCCCTTTAAAAAACCGTCAGGTTAGAGCTGGTATTGGGCTGTCTCGCTGTAAGTCTGGAGCACAGAAGATTCTTGTCACGTTTACACAGCTGGAACCTAGGTTAGTGTGAGCCCTTGGGCCACTGCTGAAGGGCAGCAGCGGGAGGCAAAATCACCCCACACCAGAAACAAGGCAGCACAAACGTACCGGCAAATCCAGGCAAGGTCTCTTAGGCGGGCAGCAAGAATAGTCCAGTAACAATCCGGGTCTAGGCAGGCAGCAGGCAGAAGAAAAGTCCAATAACAATCCGGGTCTAGGCAGGCAGCAGGCAGAAGAAAAGTCCAATAACAATCCGGGTCTAGGCAGGCAGCAGGCAGAAGAAAAGTCCAATAACAATCCGGGTCTAGGCAGGCAGCAGGCAGAAGAAAAGTCCAATAACAATCCGGGTCTAGGCAGGCGGCAGGCAGAAGAATAGTCCAGTAACAATCCGGGTCTAGGCAGGCAGCAGGCAGAAGAAAAGTCCAATAACAATCCGGGTCTAGGCAGGCAGCAGGCAGAAGAAAAGTCCAATAACAATCCGGGTCTAGGCAGGTGGCAGGCAGAAGAATAGTCCAGTAACAATCCGGGTCTAGGCAGGCAGCAGGCAGAAGAAAAGTCCAATAACAATCCGGGTCTAGGCAGGCAGCAGGCAGAAGAAAAGTCCAATAACAATCCGGGTCTAGGCAGGTGGCAGGCAGAAGAATAGTCCAGTAACAATCCGGGTCTAGGCAGGCGGCAGGCAGAAGAAAAGTCCAATAACAATCCGGGTCTAGGCAGGCAGCAGGCAGAAGAAAAGTCCAATAACAATCCGGGTCTAGGCAGGCAGCAGGCAGAAGAAAAGTCCAATAACAATCCGGGTCTAGGCAGGCAGCAGGCAGAAGAAAAGTCCAATAACAATCCGGGTCTAGGCAGGTGGCAGGCAGAAGAATAGTCCAGTAACAATCCGGGTCTAGGCAGGCAGCAGGCAGAAGAAAAGTCCAATAACAATCCGGGTCTAGGCAGGCAGCAGGCAGAAGAAAAGTCCAATAACAATCCGGGTCTAGGCAGGTGGCAGGCAGAAGAATAGTCCAGTAACAATCCGGGTCTAGGCAGGCAGCAGGCAGAAGAAAAGTCCAATAACAATCCGGGTCTAGGCAGGCAGCAGGCAGAAGAAAAGTCCAATAACAATCCGGGTCTAGGCAGGCAGCAGGCAGAAGAAAAGTCCAATAACAATCCGGGTCTAGGCAGGCAGCAGGCAGAAGAAAAGTCCAATAACAATCCGTGTCTAGGCAGGTGGCAGGCAGAAGAAAAGTCCAATAACAATCCGGGTCTAGGCAGGCAGCAGGCAGAAGAAAAGTCCAATAACAATCCGGGTCTAGGCAGGTGGCAGGCAGAAGAATAGTCCAGTAACAATCCGGGTCTAGGCAGGCAGCAGGCAGAAGAAAAGTCCAATAACAATCCGGGTCTAGGCAGGTGGCAGGCAGAAGAATAGTCCAGTAACAATCCGGGTCTAGGCAGGCAGCAGGCAGAAGAAAAGTCCAATAACAATCCGGGTCTAGGCAGGTGGCAGGCAGAAGAATAGTCCAGTAGACAAGCAGAGTCAAAGCCAGAATCAGGAAATCAGACTAGGCAGAAGTGCAGCACAGCACCAGCAAACCAGGGACCTTACACGCAATGCAAAGGCAAAGCAGAAATGTTCCAAGATGGCTGATAAGCCCAGAAGCAGTTGGAACTCAGCTGCTGCAATCACTAGGCGGCTACGGGTGCTGTGCAGGCTCAATCAGCACAAGCAAACCTGGCAGCCTGGAAGATCCGGACCGGACTGGGCTGAAATCTGGAACGGGTGACGGTCCACAGCAGCCACCGGTTCTGGCCACCAGAGGGCGAGGTGAGCACAGACGTAACAATTCTGCGTGTGTATGAAGCTACAGAGAACAGCAATATTAACAGTTTACATCTGCTTGGTTCTAGGATCGGTGCGACGACAACCCCTTGAGAAAGCCGAGTGTGCGAAACAGGCACCTGCGGGGAGAGTTCCGCACTTCAATCAAAAGCTAAGTCCAGCTACATTTTGTTGACAGCCTTGTCATAGCATTAAATTGTCTCACTGTGAAGCTCCTAATGTGTGTGCAATATTAAGCATAACCACACATCAGGCATTGGTAAAGGAACAAAAAAAGATAAAATTTATAAAAATTACATAAAAAATAGTAGCGAAGATGGTTGGTAGGGTGAGCCGATGATTACAACTGTCGCAAATAAGGTTATAAGAATTGAATTGAATTTAAACCTGAGCGACTTATGAGACTCCCCTGCTTCAACAACATATGCTGAATATATTCTACTTAGACAATTAGGAGGTATGTTTACCACAATCGAGTAGAATATTGCCATTTGCTATTAGAAATTATTTCTAGAATAAGCAGCATAAATGTATTGTACTGATTTGGGATCTTGCCAGGTACTTGTGAACTGGATTGGCCACTGTTGGAAACAGGATGCTGGGCTTGATGGACCTTCGGTCTGTCCCAGTATGGCAATACTTATGTGCTTATGTACTTATGTAATCCCAAAGAGTAGCAAGATTCGGGAATCCCAAAGAGTACTACCGTGTTTCCCTGAAAATAAGACAGTGTCTTATATTAATTTTTGCTCCCAAAGATGCGCTAGGTCTTATTTTCAGGGATGTCTTATTCGGGAGTAGTAGGGGGACTATGGCGGTCGGGAACAGTATTGGTGGGGGGTGGTATCCTGCAGGAGTAGGCCGTGGCTCGCCTATCTGCCCACAGTGACCGCAGGACTTGAGCGGAGCAGAGCTGCCCTGGCAGGCTGGGAATGGAGGAGGGGTATGAACTAGGGAAGGTAATGGAATGTGGGGCCGGGCTGCTCCGGCTGGGGGTCTCTGGAGGTTGTGAGAGGGCTTAGGGCACAGAATCATCCCTACCGTATTACAAACGTTAAAAAAAATTCTACGGTAGCTCCGTTTCCCGTTGGTGGCGCTTTATGCGCTCCTCCTGTACATTCGCAACACTTTCCATCCTTCTAGTCTGACTTAGCCCTTGGGCGATGGAGCAGCGCCGAAAGGGCTCGGTTACTCATTTTCTTTTCTTTTATTATTTCTGCAAGGGGGATGTTTCTTTTCTTTCCGGGCTCACTTACCGGTAGTTGATCTTCACAAAAGCGTGAAGGAGGATGGTAGGAGTCCGCTGGACGATAGATTTTCCACCTCAGTCTTGTTTCTTGCATTTCTTTAATGTTATTTCGTCTTTGGGTTGCAGCAAAAAAAATTAAGGTTTCTGTGTCCATGTCCCATCGGGGCCAAACAAAAACTTTGCTAGGTCTTACTTTCGGGGGAGGCCTTATATTTAGCAATTCAGCAAAACCTCTATTAGGTCTTATTTTCAGGGGATGTCATATTTTCGGGGAAACAGGGTACTATACTACTTATCATTTCTATAGAGCTAATAGATGAACACTGCGCTGTACACTGAACATCTCAGAGACAGTCCCTGCTCGACAGAACTTACAGTCTAATCAGGACACACAGGACAAATAAGGGATAAGGGAATTACTTAGGGTGGGAATGATAAAACAGATGTGGGTACTGTAAAAGTGAATAGGGCTTAGGAGTTAAAAGCAGCCTCGAACAGGTAGGCATTTTTGGCCTAGATTTGAAGACCTGCCCAGAGGTAGAGCTTGACGTACTGGCTCAGGAAGTCTATTCCAGAGGTATGATGCAGCAAGATAAAAGGAACAGAGCAGTGGAAGAGAAGGGTACAGATAAGAGAGACTTATTCTTTAGATTGCAAGCTCCTTCGAGCAGGGACTGTCCTTCTTTGTTAAACTGTACAGCGCTGCGTAACCCTAGTAGCGCTCTAGAAATGTTAAGTAGTAGTAGTAGTATTACATATAGCAGTGATTTAACCAGAGCTGAGATTGTGATGTCATAATGCCTCATTCCACCAATGCCTAAGAGCCAACCTCATCAGTGATGTCACAATGGCTTGATTGTCCTATATTTGTCTCACTCTTATCTATTAGATTGTAAGCTCTTTGAGCAGGGACTGTCTCTCTTTGTTAAATTGTACAGCGCTGCGTAACCCTAGTAGCGCTCTAGAAATGTTAAGTAGTAGTAGTAGTATTACATATAGCAGTGATTTAACCAGAGCTGAGATTGTGATGTCATAATGCCTCATTCCACCAATGCCTAAGAGCCAACCTCATCAGTGATGTCACAATGGCTCGACTGTCCTATACTTGGCCCACTTCCCCCCTTAGTGTGAAGAGTTTCAGTCTCTGGTATCCAGAGCTGAGATTGTGATGTCATAATGCCTCATTCCACCAATGCCTAAGAGCCAACCTCATCAGTGATGTCACAATGGCTTGATTGTCCTATATTTGTCTCACTCTTATCTATTAGATTGTAAGCTCTTTGAGCAGGGACCGTCCCTCTATGTTAAATTGTACAGCGCTGCGTAACCCTAGTAGCGCTCTAGAAATGTTAAGTAGTAGTAGTAGTACTTACCCGATGTTCACACCTAACTTTAGGCACTTAAGTGCATAACTGCCAGTCTCCTATAACCCATGTGCATAAATGCTAGGCATGCCTCTGTCAGGCGTGTATCCAGTGTATAGAATAGCAACTAACGGCAGTTGAATTGTATTTAGAAAAAATAAAGACATCCATTCTACTTCTTTATTTAGTCCATGTGGGGTCTCAGTGTCTCATTGAAATATAAATCGTCGCTCCTTATCCTTGAGACGTCTCCTTCACGCTCCACACATAGTACTGCCAACACAACACAGTGAATTTTAAATCCTCCAGGGAATGAGTCAACTAGCTCCGATGTTGGACTAAAGGTTACTCAAATGTTCTGCAATTTTCGGCTTGACCATTCTACATGTTTGCTCATCTACTTCCTGTTCCTGGGCAGGGAACCGGAAGAGCTGACATCTGCTACTGCTCAATGCACCCCCTTAGGGGGGGGAGGGGGGAGGCAGTGGTGACAGGAGGGGGTGTGATGTGCCTGGAGGTGGGAGTGCTCTACCCCTGGTGGCAACCAAGCTATGTTCATCTCTGTTGCCCAATATATAACAGCTTGCAAGGGCATTGAATACAGTAAATAACTTGATTTATTTCACAGTCAGAATAATGTATTAAGTTATAACCTCGACACATTATTCTGACTATGCTGTAGAGTGCCAAGTTTTCAGTTTTTTTGGTTTTTTTTCTAAATACAATTGAAATTTGAATTTGGTGCTGGATATGTGGCGATATTATGAGGTTACTTCCTACATAAGTAACGTGGAGGGGAATAATCGAACGTCGCCGGCGAAATAGGTCGCCGGCGATCTATTTTGGCGGCGGCGCAACAGCTGGCCAGAACCGTATTTTCAAAAAAGATGGCCGGCCATCTTTTTTTTCGATAATACGGTGTGGGCCGGCGAAATGCCTTGGATTTCGCCGGGTTTGAGATCGCCACTTTTGTTTTTCCGCAATAATGGAAAAAACTGCCGGCGATCTCAAACCCGGCGAAATCCAAGGCATTTGGCCGTGGGAGGAGCCAGCATTTGTAGTGCAATGGTCCCCCTCACATGCCAGGACACCAACCGGGCACCCTAGGGGGCACTTCAAACATCTTTTATAAACAACCAGGTGCATAGCACCCTTCCCTTGTGTGCTGAGTCCCCCAAATCCCCCCCAAAACCCACTGCCCACAAGTGTGCACCATTACCCTAGCTGTAAGGGCTGAAGGGGGGGCACCTACATGTGGGTACAGTGGGTTTTGGGGGGTTTGGGAGGGCTCAACATTACCCACCACAAGTGGAACAGGTAGGGGGGGGGGATGGGCCTGGCTCTGCCTTTCTGCAGTCCACTGCAACCAACAACAACTGTTCCAGGGACCTGCATACTACTGTCAGGGTGCTGGGTATGACATTTGAGGCTGGCATACAGGCTGGCAAAAAAGGTTTGTATTTTAATAATTTTAGTGTGGGAGGGGGTTGGCAACCACTGGGGGAGTAAGGGGAGGTCATCCCCCATTCCCTCCGGTGGTCATCTGGTCAGTTGGGGCACCTTTTTGAGGCTTGGTCGTGAAAATAAAAGGACCAAGTAAACCCGGCGAAATACTGCTTATCACCGGGTTTTATTTTTCCATTATCCGCGAAAGCCAGCCATCTGGTAGCCACGCCCAAGCCTGCCCATGTCTCGCCTTCGCTTTGCCGCCAACACGCCCCTTTGAACTTTCGCCGGCGAGGTGAAGGGAAAGCGGCGAAGCTATCACAAATGTAGCTTTCGAATATATGCTTTTCGCCGCTTTTGCGAAATCGCCGGCCATATCCCGATTTGTGTCGGGACATAGCCGGTGATTACTTTCGATTATAAGCTGGATAGCAACATAGTAGATGACGGCAGAAAAAGACCTGCATTGTCCATCCAGTCTGCCCAACGACAAACTCATATGTGTATACCTTACCTTGAATTTGTACCTGTCTTTTTCAGGGCACAGACCGTATAAGTCTGCCCAGCAGTATTTCCCGCCTCCCAACCACCAGTCCCGCCTCCCATCACCGGCTCTGGTACAGACCGTATAAGTCTGCCCTCCCCTATCCTAGCCTCCCAACCACCACCCCCTCTTCCCCCCAACTGCTCCGCCACCCAATTTCAGCTAAGCTTCTGAGGATCCATTCCTTCTGCACAGGATTCCTTTATGCATATCCCACGCATGTTTGAATTCTGTTACCGTTTTCATCTCCACCACCTCCCGCGGGAGGGCATTCCAAGCGTCCACCACCCTCTCTGTGAAAGTACATAAGTGCTGCCATACTGGGACAGACCAAAGGTCCATCAAGCCCAGTATCCTGTTTCCAACAGTGGCCAATCCAGGTCGCAAGTACCTGACAAGATCCCCAAACTGTACAATACTTTTTATGCTGCTAACCCAGAAATAAGCAGTAGATTTTCCCCAAGTCCATTTTAATAATGGCTTGTGGACTTATCTTTTAGGAAGCCATCCAAACCTTTTTTAAACCCCACTAAGCTGCCTGCTTTTACCACATTCTCTGGCAACAAATTTCAGAGTTTAGTTACACATTGAGTAAAGAAATATTTTCACTAATTTGTTTTAAATTTACTACTTTGTAGCTTCACTGTGTGCCCCCTAGTCCTAGTATTTTTGGAAAGAGTTAACAAACGATTCACGTTTTTCCCATTCCACTCCACTCGGTATTTTATAGACCTCTATCATATCTCTCCTCAGCCATCTTTTTCCAAGCTGAAAAGCCCAAGCCATTTCAGCCTTTCCTAATAGGGAAGTCGTCCCATCCACTTTATCATTTTTGTCGCCCTTCTCTGTACCTTTTCTAATTCCACTATATCTTTTTTGAGATGTGGTGACCAGAATTGCACACATAAGTACATAAGTATTGCCATACTGGGAAAGACCAAAGGTCCATCGAGCCCAGCATCCTGTTTCCAACAGTGGCCAATCCAGGTCACAAATACCCAGCAAGATCCCAAAAATGTACAAAACATTTTATACTGCTTATCCCAGAAATAGTGGATTTTCCCCAAGTCCATTTAATAACAGTCTATGGACTTTTCCTTTAGGAAGCCTTCCAAACCTTTTTAAAACTCCGCTAAGCTAACCGCCTTTACCACATTCTCTGGCAACGAATTCCAGAGTTTAATTACACGTTGAGTGAAGAAAACATTTCTCCGATTCGTTTTAAATTTACAACATTGTAGCTTCATCGCATGCCCCCTAGTCCTAGTATTTTTGGAAAGTGTGAACAGACACTTCATATCTACCCGTTCAACTCCACTCATTATTTTATAGACCTCTATCATATCTCCCCTCAGCCGCCTTTTCTCCAAGCTGAAGAGCCCTAGCCACTTTAGCCTTTCCTCATAGGGAAGTCGTCCCATCCCCTTCATAATTTTTGTCGCCCTTCTCTGCACCTTTTCTAATTCCACTATATCTTTTTTGAGATGCGGTGACCAGAACTGAACACAATATTCAAGGTGCGGTCGCACCATGGGGCGATACCAAGGCATTATAACATCCTCATTTTTGTTTTCCATTCCTTTCCTAATAATACCTAACATTCTATTTGCTTTCTTAGCCTCAGCAGCACACTGAGCAGAAGGTTTCAACGTATCATCAACGATGACACCTAGATCCCTTTCTTGGTCCATGACTCCTAACCTGGAACCTTGCATGACGTAGCTATAATTCGGGTTCCTCTTTCCCACATGCATCACTTTGCACTTGCTCACATTAAACGTCATCTGCCATTTAGACACCCAGTCTCGTAAGGTCCTCTTGTAATTTTTCACAATCCTCACGTGATTTAACGACTTTGAATAACTTTGTGTCATCAACAAGTTTAATTACCTCACTAGTGACTCCCATCTCTAGGTCATTTATAAATATGTTAAAAAGCAGCGGTCCCAGCACAGAGCCCTGGGGAACCCCACTAACTACCCTTCTCCATTGAGAATACTGACCATTTAACCCTACGCTCTGTTTTCTATCTTTTAACCAGTTTTTATTTATTTATTTATTGCTTTTCAATTTTACAAACAGATATACGTTTGTAAGGTAATACAGAGAAAACAATATTAAAGAAAAAAGTATTTCACAAATATATCATTTTAAACTCTTCCTTAGACCACCAAGTTAAACCTCTTAGGGGGAGTGGTTTAGTAAATTAAGGAGATTATAAACAAAGGAAAAACTTTCTTAGTTGTAAAAAAATTGGCTTAGTCCAGATCTTTATCCCTGCTTCTTAATTCACAGCTGTTTCTTTTGTTTCAACCAGTCGGCTAGATGGGTTTTTTGAGTCCAGAAAGATCCTTAATTGGTTCGGCTCAAAAAATACATACTTGATTTCTAACATACGAATCAAGCATTTGCAAGGATATGCTAATATGAAAGTTGCACATTTCTCTTGCTTCTTGTCTTAAAGTCAAAAATTGCTTCCTTCTTTGTTGTGTTGTTTTAGTCACGTCCGGATAAATCCAAATTTTTTGACCATAAAATAGAGCAGAGGAATATTTAAAGTATAACTTCATAATCATATTTAAGTCTTGCTCGAAGACAAAAGATACAATCAAAGTCCCTCTAGATGAAATTTCTGTCATTGATTCTTCTAAGAATGCTGTTAAGTTTTGCTTATCAATAGCAGGTCTTTGTGAAGGGATATTCACCAGGTTAACTGATTCTGAAGTTTCTCCATGTTTCTGAATTTTTAGTAAATAATAAACTTTATTACATGAAGGAATAGCTGTTGGAGAAAATTTCAGAATTTCTTGTAAATATTTTTTAAGAAAATCATAAGATGATATTCCTGGTGAAATAGGAAAATTGAGAAGTCTAAGTGTAAGACGTCAATTAAAGTTCTCTATTTGCTCTATTTTGCGGGCGGTTGTCATTTTATCTTTAACCAAGACATCAACTGTTGATTTCACATTGCTAACTACTTCTTTAACTTGAAGAATCTGATATGTAGCATCTATTTTAAAATTGTCTAACGATTCAGAAATTGATGTCAGTTTACTCACTATTATAGACATTTCTTTAGTTGATTTTGCGACTTCCATAGTTAATCCCTGGACTGCTTTCCAAATAGCCGCCATTGTAACCTCGTGTAGGGATTCTTCATCCAGGTTGTTTCCCCTCTGCTAGTCCGGAGGAGGTGCCGCCGAGTAGGCTCACACTGTCGACATCTCCGGTCTCAGACTGGCCCACTAACTCCACTCTTGATCCAGCAGGGCACGGGGGTGGATTCAGCTCCGGCGGCGAAAGGGTGGTATCTGGCCCCAGGATTGGCGACGCTCCTCCGCCGTCAATCAACGCGGGGCTCGCTAAGCCGGTTTCCAGGGCTGTGCCTCTCTTGTAGCGATCGAGCGTTTGTTGGATTGGGGAAGACTTTAGGGATATCGGCGGCAATCCCTTAGTCGTCCCCTTCCTTTTTGTGTGCGGCTTTCCAAGTTAGAAGAAAAAACGAAGGTAGGAAAAAACTGCCAGCAAGCACCCAAATCGTTTGTAGAGCAAGCTAGGACGCCATCTTGCCACTCCCCCTCCTTTTAACCAGTTTTTAATACACAATAGAACACTACCTCCTATCTACTACTACTACTACTATTTAGCATTTCTATAGAACTACAAGGCGTACACAGCGCTGCACAAACATAGAAGAAAGACAGTCCCTGCTCAAAGAGCTTACAATCTAATAGACAAAAAATAAAGTAAGCAAATCAAATCGATTAATGTGTACAGGAAGGAGGAGAGGAGGGTAGGTGGAGGTGAGTGGCACGCAAGAACACAAAAATGGAACATCAAAGATAAGTATTGTGGAGGGGCATAATCGAATGGGGCACCCACGTTGTCATGAGGACATCCTCGCAGGACGGCCCCGTAAAGGGACGGGGCAACCCGTATTATCGAAACAAGATGGGCATCCATCTTTCGTTTCAATAATACTGTCGGGGACGCCCAAATCATGAAATTTAGGTCGACCTTAGAGATGGTTGTCCTTAGGTCGTTTTTCAGATGGTCGTCCCCGGTTTTCGGCGATAATGGAAACCGAGGACGCCCATCTCAAAAACGACCAAATCAAAGCTATTTGGTCATGGGAGGAGCCAGTATTCATAGTGCACTGGTCCCCCTCACATGCAAAGACACCAACCATGCACCCTAGGGGGCATTGCAGTGGACTTCACAAATTGCTCCCAGGTGCATAGCTTCCTTACCTTCGGTGCTGAGCCCTCCAACCACTCCCCCCCAAAACCCACTCCCCACAACTGTACACCACTACCATAGCCCTAAGGGGTGAAGGGGGGCACCTACATGTGGGTACAGTGGGCTTTTGGGGGGGGGGGGGTTTGGAGGACTCAACATTTACCACCACAAGTGTAGGTAGGGGGGGATGGGCCTGGGTCCACCTTTCTGAAGTGCACTGCACCCACTAAAAACTTCTCCAGGGACCTGCATACTGCTGTGATGGAGCTGGGTATGACATTTGAGGCTGGCATAGAGGCTGGAAAAAATGTTTTAAATTTTTTTTTTTTGGGTGGGAGGGGGTTAGTGACCACTGGGGGAGTACGGGGAGGGCATCCCCAATTCCCTCTGCTGGCCATGTGGTCAGTTCTGGCACCTTTTTGAGGCTTGGTTGTGAAAAAAAAGGGACCAAGTAAAGTCGGCCAAATGCTCATCAGGGATGCCCTTCTTTTTTCCATTATCGGCTGGGGACGCCCATCTCTAAATCACGCCCCAGTCCCGCCTTCGGTACGGTGCCGACACGCCCCGTGAATTTTGGTCATCCCCACGATGGAAAGCAGTTGAGGGTGCCCAAAATCAGCTTTCAATTATGCTGATTTGGCCGACCTTGAGAGAAGGACGACCATCTCCCAATTTGTGTCGGAAGATGGGCGTCCTTCTCTTTCGAAAATTCACCTGATACTATCTAAGTACTATTGAGATATATGAGTAATTTTGGATAAGTGGACATTAGCAATGTGAAAAACAACTGAACCAGTGAGTCACTCCACTATGGCCTTGTCCTCCCTGAGCGCCCTTTTTGCTCCTTCGTGATATAACAGTCCCACAGATTCCCTCACAGGCTTTTTGCTTCTGATGTACCTGAAAAAGTTGTTACTGTGAGTTTTATCCTCCGCAGCAAGTTTCTTTTCATATTCTCTTTTAGCCTTATTTATCTATGCTTTGCATCTGACTTGCCAATGCTTATGTTGCTTCTTATTTTCTTCATGTGGATCCTTTTTCCATTCTTTGAAGGACAATCTTTTGGCTGTAATTGTCAAGCCTCTCAAGACTTGTTAACTGTAAAGTCTCAATATCTTGAACTATAACCTTGGCACACCAAAACACACCTGAAGTCTCTTTCTTTTCTGAAGTTTCCTTTATTGAATAAATACAGATAATTTACTCACAGTCATATGTTCAGAAGTGTTGCCCCAGGGCACAGAGACTCGGTAATTCTGAGAGCTGTATCAGTGGTTGGAAGTAGAAATCTGAGAAGAGGCAGCTTTATTGCAGAGGTGAGATAATAGTTAAGTAGGCAGAAGTAGCTCAGAGCTGGGTGACTGGACAGTGCAATATCTCATCAGGAAGATATATTCAAGGTAAAAACCCAAGTTCGTTCCAGGGAGTTTTAGCAGTACAAGTGCTGTCTGAAGCAAGATGGAGAATGCCTCATGGCGAGAGGGAGGGAGAGGCTAAGAAGGGCTCACACAGGCCCAGGGAGTAGGGGGTAAATAGACCAATGGGGACAGAGCCTGCCATCGGGTAGCAAGAGGTGGTCCTAGAGGACAGCCTTCGATTGGAGAGAAAGGTCGTACCTGGCTGACCTCTCAGGACAGAGATAGTAAGAATGACCAGGAAATGATAGCAGATAGACAAAGCAGCCAAGCTTGACTGAGAAAGAGAGTCGGTCTGGGCAGTCACACAGCCAGTGGTAACAGTTCTTATACAGACAGACAAGTGTGGCTGCATTGCCTGTGAACTACATTACACACAATGCATTGCTCACGCATCTTTGCAGTGGGAACTGCAGCAATGAAGATCCTTAGAAGTGAGAATGACAGTAAAGGCATTAAGCATATTTTAGGGTCACATTCCAGCTCATTTTCGAAAGTGATCGCCGGCCATTTTCTGACATAAATCGGAAAAGCGGCCAAATCGGTATAATCGAAAGCCGCTTTTTTGGAAACATCGCTGCTTTCCCGTTGCGTCGCCGGCCAAAGTTCAAAGGGGCGTGTCGGCGGTGAAGCGAAGGCGGGACATGGGCGGGCATGGGTACTAGATGGCCGGCTTTCGGCGATAATGGAAAAAAAACGTCGATAAGCAGTATATCGCCGGGTTTACTTGGTCCTTTTATTTTCACGACCAAACCTCAAAAAGGTGCACCAAATGACCAGATGATCACTGGAGGGAATGGGGGATGACCTCCCCATACTCCCCCAGTGGTCACCAACCCCCTCCCATACTAAAAAAATAAAACTAAAAACCTTTTTTGCCAGCCTGTATGCCAGCCTCAAATGCCGTACCCACCACCATGACAGCAGAATGTGTTGTATCCTCCGCCAGCCTTTCCCTGGTTGCGATGTGGCTCTCGGGTGAGTGTGACACCTTTTCTGTTAGGTGCCTTGGAGAGTCACATTAGCAATGCATTGTGGTGGGTGTAGGGTACTGGGCTGTACTCCCATGGTGCTTTTCCCTCCTGCTAACTGGGTCAGAGTGTGCCCTGTTTTGTTTCCGGTAGTCCATGAGGTAGTGGCCATTTTTGTAAGCCAGTTTTAGATCCCTTTCATGTGTTACCCACGTTAGAGAACGTTATTACCTTGAATGTGGCTGAAAGAGAGCATTGTACACCATTCTGCCAGCTCTGACCTACTGCTAATCTCATTACCAGGGAGACTCTTTGCCAGTGGGGCATAACCTCTGATCTGCAGTTAACTGTGAGTAAACGTGCTTTTTCAAATAAAGGACTTTTTCAAAGCAATTAGTCTTCAGGTGTCAACTGGTGTGCCAAGGTTATACAGCAGCAACAAGTCCTAGAGGCCTGCGTGTATGCAGGTCCCTGGAGCACTTTTAGTGGGTACCGCAGTGCACTTAAGGCAGGCGGACCCAGGCCCATCCCCCCTACCTGTAACACTTGTGCTGGTAATGGAAGCCCTCCAAAACCCACTGTACCCACATGTAGTTGCCCCCTTCACCCCTAAGAGCTTTGGTAGTGCTGTACATTTGTGGGTAGTGGGTTTTGGGGGGGGGGGGTTGGGGGGCTCAGCACCCAAAGTAAGGGAGCTATGCATGTGGGAGGTTTTTCTGAAGTCCACCGCACTGACCCCTTGGGTGCCCAGCTGGTGTCCTGGCATATCAGGGGGACCAGTGCGCTACAAATGCTGGCTCCTCCCACAACCAAATGCCTTGGATTTCGCCGGGTTGGAGATGGCCGGAATTTTTTTCCATTATCGCTGAAAAACAAACCCGGCCATCTCAAACCTGGCGAACTCCAAGGCATTTGGCCGGGCTAAACCGTATTATCGAAAAAAAAAGATGGCCGGCCATCTTTTTCGATAATACGGTTCCGGCCAGCTGTAGCGCCGCCGCCAACATAGATCACTGGCGATCTATTTGGCCGGCGACGTTCGATTATGCCCCTCCACATAAACTAGTGCAAGGCTGTCAGAGGACAGAACGGTAATAGCCTGTTTTACTTTTTTTCACCTTTACAAATAGATAGAATGCATTTGGACTGGCCTTCTATGTCGTTCTGTCTCAGCGGATGGTAGTACAGCCCTACAAGAATACTCCTTTCCTTCACACGTGGAGTGCTGCTATCTGTGTCATGTGGAATGTTAATTTTATTTGACTCAATTCCCTCTGTTAAGGACTGAGAGAAATCTTCATCTATTTAGAACAAAGTTTATAAAGTGGATTGTCTCGGAGTTAAGGGAGAAACAGGAGACATATATATGTGTTAAGTTTAATTGGGGGGTGGGGGGTTAATATTAGCTGTTGATCTTGGGGGCAATGTCTACAAATGGGTTGTGTGCATACCATGACAGTAATAAACGTCACTCTTAAACTACGGTACGTATGTGGAATACATTTACTGTAGTACTTGTCTTGTGCCAAACAGAGCTTCTTTCAGGAATTCATAAGATGTAGCTTTTATAGGCTACTTATCCAGGTGTGCTTGAAAATCCCTTTTTATCAGGCCTATATCTTGCTGCCACATTTCCTTGGCCTCAGGCTGCATTTCTCTCTACTCACTTCATAGAGAAATCCCATGAGACGGACACCTCTATGATGAAAGCTGTTCCGGTGGTTTTCTCTTGTACCACAATGACCAGTTTCCTCGCATTATAACTTCCTCATTCTCCGTAATTCTCCCAGAGGGTCTTGATCCTAGTGCTTTTCTGGTACAGCTAGGTTGTAATGTATACAAAGTTTCCATTGGACGAGACGTGGCTTTCTCTGTAGAAATGTGATTCCGTCATAGCTATCTCTTACAGAACCTACAGATGTCTGTTGTGCCAGTTTTTTTTCTATGCTTGCTGAAAAGTCATCATGTCCATAATTCCCTGTCCTGGGATGCAACTGTTAATTACATACGTACATAAGTATTGCCATACTGGGAAAGACCAAAGGTCCATCAAGCCCAGCATCCTGTTTCCAACAGTGGCCAATCCAGGTCACAAATACCCGGCAAGATCCTACTACTACTGCTTATCATTTCTGTAGCACTACTACACGTTCGCAGCGCTGTACACTGAATATGTAAGAGACAGTGCCTGCTCAACAGAACTTACACTCTAATCAGGATAGACATAGAAGACAAATGAGGGATGAGGACAAAGAGTAGCAAGATTCCGTGCAGAATCCCAAGAGTAGCAACATTCCGGAATCCAAAAGAGGAGCAAGATTCCATGCAGAATCCCAAAGAGTAGCAACATTCTAGAATCTACTACTACTACTACTTATCATTTCTAAAGCACTACTAGACGTACGCAGCGCTGTACATTTGAACATGAAGAGACAGTCCCTGCTCGACAGAGCTTACAATCTAATTAGGACAGACAGACAGAACAAGAGATAAGAGAATATTAAAGTGAGAATGATAAAATAAGGGCTCAGAACAAGTGAATAAGGGTTAGGAGTTAAAAGCAGCATCGAAAAGGTGGGCCTTTAGCTTAGATTTGAACACGGCCAGAGATGGAGCTTGATGTATCGGCTCAGGAAGTCTAGTCCAGGCATATGGTGCAGCAAGATAAAAGGAACGGAGTCTGGAGGTAGCAGTGGAGGAGAAGGGTGCAGATAAGAGAGATTTACCCAGTGAACGGAGTTCCCAGGGAGGTGTGTAGGGACAGATGAGACTGGAGAGGTACTGAGGAGCTGCAGAGTGAACGCACTTGTAAGTCAATAAGAAGAGTTTGAACTGTATGCGGAAATGGATAGGGAGCCAGTGAAGTGGCTTGAAAAGAGGGCTAATATGAGCATAGCGACACTGGCGGAATATAAGTCTTCTATCAGTGGGGTTGCAGCATTCTGAATTATTTGCAGCAACTATGAAACCTCTCTCCACATATTGAAAAGGTGAGTCTGACCACAGTGCTCCATGCCATAATAACGTCACGACTAGACAACTAATGCCCTAGTCAAACAAAAAAGAATTTACATCAGCTCCAACTAATTCGGAATGCTGCAACTCGATTGACAGAAGACTGCAAGTGGCATGACCACATCACACCCTTCCTGAAAAACTGCACTGGTTACCAGTACCTAATAGGAAACCCCTGAGCAAGGCTTCATGCCGAAACATGGCCTGTGTAGGATCTTTTATGTTGTATGTGGACCTTTGGATAATCAATTGTTCTAGAAGCTTGTACTTTGACTGTGTTTGTTTCTCCTGGAACATTTATCCTCTTCCACTCCTAGGCTAGTAGATACCAGTTGTAAAGTAAGAGACTCAAGAAGAGTTGCAACCTGATACAATGCTACACAGCTGGTTCAATGCTATCTATAGCCTGAAAGGACTTGCAAAAGCCCGTGGAAAGTGTGACATCACCTAACTGCACCACACGCACTTAATAGTGATATTTCACAGAAGTCAGTGATTCTGAATAATTTTGAGTAATCTCACAAGCTCAGATTCCAATAACTCAAGTTGCAGTTTCATTTACTTCCCTGTTAGGCTACTTTTCTTCAATGGAAAGTCTGCAAAACATAAAGTGCTAGAATGTAGCACCAAGTGGTAGAGGTAAGATTAGAAATAGAATTCAACTTTGGCAGAATACGGCTGCAAGAATGATTTTTCATAGTAAGAAATCTGACCATATGACCCCACTTTTGAGGGGTCTGCATTGGCTGCCAATTGATATTCGTATTGAATTTACTACTACTACTACTTATCATTTCTGTAGAACTATTAGACGTTCACAGTGCTGTACACTGAGCATGTAAGAGACAGTCCCTGCTCAACAGAACTTACACTCTAATCAGGACAGACAAAGAAGACAAATGAGGGATACGGACAAAGAGTAGCAAGATTCCGTGCAGAATCCCAAGAGTAGCAACATTCCGGAATCCAAAGAGGCGCAAGATTCCATGCAGAATCCCAAAGAGTAGCAACATTCTGGAATCCCAAAGAGGAGCAAGATTCCATGCAGAATCCCAAAGAGTAGCAATATTCTGGAATCCCAAAGAGTAGCAACATTCCATGCAGAAGCCCAATAGCAACATTCCAGAATCCCAAAGAGAAGCAAGATTCCATGCAGAATCCCAAAGAGTAGCAAGATTCCGTGCTGAATCCCAAGAGTAGCAACATTCTGGAATCCCAAAGAGAAGCAAGATTCCATGCAGAATCCCAAAGAGTAGCAAGATTCCATGCTGAATCCCAAGAGTAGCAACATTCTGGAATCCCAAAGAGGAGCAAGATTCCATGCAGAATCCCAAAGAGTAGCAACATTCTGGAATCCCAAAGAGAAGCAAGATTTCATGCAGAATCCCAAAGAGTAGCAACATTCTGGAATCCCAAAGAGTTGCAACATTCTGTGTAGAATCCCAAAGAGTAGCAAGATTCCAAAATCCCAAAGACTCCTACTACTACTACTTTTCATTTCTATAACACTGCTGGATGTACACAGAGTTGTACACTGAACATTTAAGAGAGTGTCCCTGCTCAACAGAGCATACAATCTAATCAGGACAAACAAACAGGACAAATAAGGGATAAGGGTATTACTAATGTGGGAATGATAAAACATGGGTACTGAACAAGTGAGTAAGGGTTAGGAGTTAAAGGCAGCATCAAAAAGGTGCGTTTTTAGCTTAGATTTGAAGACGGCCAGATATGGAGCTTGACGTACCAACTCAGGAGGTCTAGTCCAGGCATATGGTGCAGCAAGATAAAAGGAAGGGAGTCTGGAGGTAGCAGTGGAGGAGAAGGGTGCAGATAAGAGAGATTTACCCAGTGAACGGAGTTCCCAGGGAGGTGTGTAGGGACAGATGAGACTGGAGAGGTACTGAGGAGCTGCAGAGTGAACGCACTTGTAAGTCAATAAGAAGAGTTTGAACTGTATGCGGAAATGGATAGGGAGCCAGTGAAGTGGCTTGAAAAGAGGGATAATATGAGCATAACGACACTGGCGGAATATAAGTCTTCTATCAGTCGGGTTGCAGCATTCTGAATTATTTGCAGCAACTATGAAACCTCTCTCCACATATTGAAAAGGTGAGTCTGACCACAGTGCTCCATGCCATAATAACGCCACGACTAGACAACTAATGCCCTAGTCAAACAAAAAAGAATTTACATCAGCTCCAACTAATTCGGAATGCTGCAACTCGATTGACAGAAGACTGCAAGTGGCATGACCACATCACACCCTTCCTGAAAAAACTGCACTGGTTACCAGTACCTAATAGGAAACCCGGGAGGAAGGCTTCATGCCGAAACATGGCCTGTGAAGGATCTTTATGTTGTATGTGGACCTTTGGATAATCAATTGTTCTAGAAGCTTGTACTTTGACTGTGTTTGTTTCTCCTGGAACATTTATCCTCTTCCACTCCTAGGCTAGTAGATACCAGTTGTAAAGTAAGAGACTCAAGAAGAGTTGCAACCTGATACAATGCTACACAGCTGGTTCAATGCTACCTATAGCCTGAAAGGACTTGCAAAAGCCCGTGGAAAGTGTGACATCACCTAACTGCACCACACGCACTTAATAGTGATATTTCACAGAAGTCAGTGATTCTGAATAATTTTGAGTAATCTCACAAGCTCAGATTCCAATAACTCAAGTTGCAGTTTCATTTACTTCCCTGTTAGGCTACTTTTCTTCAATGGAAAGTCTGCAAAACATAAAGTGCTAGAATGTAGCACCAAGTGGTAGAGGTAAGATTAGAAATAGAATTCAACTTTGGCAGAATACGGCTGCAAGAATGATTTTTCATAGTAAGAAATCTGACCATATGACCCCACTTTTGAGGGGTCTGCATTGGCTGCCAATTGATATTCGTATTGAATTTACTACTACTACTACTTATCATTTCTGTAGAACTACTAGACTTTCACAGTGCTGTACACTGAACATGTAAGAGACAGTCCTTGCTCAACAGAACTTACACTCTAATCAGAACAGACAAAGAAGACAAATGAGGGATAAGTACAAAGAGTAGCAAGATTCCGTGCAGAATCCCAAGAGTAGCAACATTCCGGAATCCAAAGAGAAGCAAGATTTCATGCAGAATCCCAAAGAGTTGCAACATTCTGGAATCCCAAAGAGGAGCAAGATTCCATGCAGAATCCCAAAGAGTAGCAACATTCTGGAATCCCAAAGAGAAGCAAGATTTCATGCAGAATCCCAAAGAGTAGCAACATTCTGGAATCCCAAAGAGTTGCAACATTCCATGCAGAATCACAAAGAGAAGCAACATTCTGGAATCCCAAAGAGTAGCAACATTCTGTGTAGAATCCCAAAGAGTAGCAAGATTCCATGCTGAATCCCAAGAGTAGCAACATTCTGGAATCCCAAAGAGTAGCAAGATTCCGTGCTGAATCCCAAGAGTAGCAACATTCTGGAATCCCAAAGAGAAGCAAGATTCCATGCAGAATCCCAAAGAGTAGCAAGATTCCATGCTGAATCCCAAGAGTAGCAACATTCTGGAATCCCAAAGAGGAGCAAGATTCCATGCTGAATCCCAAGAATAGCAACATTCTGGAATCCCAAAGAGTAACAAGATTCCGTGCTGAATCCCAAGAGTAGCAACATTCTGGAATCCCAAAGAGAAGCAAGATTCCATGCAGAATCCCAAAGAGTAGCAAGATTCCATGCTGAATCCCAAGAGTAGCAACATTCTGCAATCCCAAAGAGTAGCGACATTCTGTGCAGAATCCCAAAGAGTAGCAAGATTCCAAAATCCCAAAGACTCCTACTACTACTACTTTTCATTTCTATAACACTGCTGGATGTACACAGAGCTGTACACTGAACATTTAAGAGAGTGTCCCTGCTCAACAGAGCATACAATCTAATCAGGACAAACAAACAGGACAAATAAGGGATAAGGGAATTACTAAGGTGGGAATGATAAAACATGGGTACTGAACAAGTGAGTAAGGGTTAGGAGTTAAAGGCAGCATCAAAAAGGTGCGTTTTTAGCTTAGATTTGAAGACGGCCAGATATGGAGCTTGACGTACCAACTCAGGAGGTCTAGTCCAGGCATATGGTGCAGCAAGATAAAAGGAAGGGAGTCTGGAGCTGGCTGTGGAGGAGAAGGGTGCAGATAAGAGAGATTTACCCAGTGAACGGAGTTCCCGGGGAGGAGTGTAGGGAGAGATGAGAGTGGAGAGGTACTAAGGAGCTGCAGAGTGAACGTACTTTTAAGTCAATAAGAAGAGTTTGAACTGTATGCGGAAATGGATAGGGAGCCAGTGAAGTGGCTTGAAAAGAGGGATAATATGAGCATAGCGACACTGGCGGAATATAAGTCTTCTATCAGTCGGGTTGCAGCATTCTGAATTATTTGCAGCAACTATGAAACCTCTCTCCACATATTGAAAAGGTGAGTCTGACCACAGTGCTCCATGCCATAATAACGTCACGACTAGACAACTAATGCCCTAGTCAAACAAAAAAGAATTTACATCAGCTCCAACTAATTCGGAATGCTGCAACTCGATTGACAGAAGACTGCAAGTGGCATGACCACATCACACCCTTCCTGAAAAAACTGCACTGGTTACCAGTACCTAATAGGAAACCCGGGAGGAAGGCTTCATGCCGAAACATGGCCTGTGAAGGATCTTTTATGTTGTATGTGGACCTTTGGATAATCAATTGTTCTAGAAGCTTGTACTTTGACTGTGTTTGTTTCTCCTGGAACATTTATCCTCTTCCACTCCTAGGCTAGTAGATACCAGTTGTAAAGTAAGAGACTCAAGAAGAGTTGCAACCTGATACAATGCTACACAGCTGGTTCAATGCTACCTATAGCCTGAAAGGACTTGCAAAAGCCCGTGGAAAGTGTGACATCACCTAACTGCACCACACGCACTTAATAGTGATATTTTACAGAAGTCAGTGATTCTGAATAATTTTGAGTAATCTCACAAGCTCAGATTCCAATAACTCAAGTTGCAGTTTCATTTACTTCCCTGTTAGGCTACTTTTCTTCAATGGAAAGTCTGCAAAACATAAAGTGCTAGAATGTAGCACCAAGTGGTAGAGGTAAGATTAGAAATAAAATTCAACTTTGGCAGAATACGGCTGCAAGAATGATTTTTGATAGCAAGAAATCTGACCATGTGACCCCACTATTGAGGGGTCTGCGTTGGCTGCCAATTGATATTCGTATTGAATTTACTACTACTACTACTTATCATTTCTGTAGAACTACTAGACTTTCACAGTGCTGTACACTGAACATGTAAGAGACAGTCCTTGCTCAACAGAACTTACACTCTAATCAGAACAGACAAAGAAGACAAATGAGGGATAAGGACAAAGAGTAGCAAGATTCCGTGCAGAATCCCAAGAGTAGCAACATTCCGGAATCCAAAGAGAAGCAAGATTTCATGCAGAATCCCAAAGAGTTGCAACATTCTGGAATCCCAAAGAGGAGCAAGATTCCATGCAGAATCCCAAAGAGTAGCAACATTCTGGAATCCCAAAGAGAAGCAAGATTTCATGCAGAATCCCAAAGAGTAGCAACATTCTGGAATCCCAAAGAGTTGCAACATTCCATGCAGAATCACAAAGAGAAGCAACATTCTGGAATCCCAAAGAGTAGCAACATTCTGTGTAGAATCCCAAAGAGTAGCAAGATTCCATGCTGAATCCCAAGAGTAGCAACATTCTGGAATCCCAAAGAGTAGCAAGATTCCGTGCTGAATCCCAAGAGTAGCAACATTCTGGAATCCCAAAGAGAAGCAAGATTCCATGCAGAATCCCAAAGAGTAGCAAGATTCCATGCTGAATCCCAAGAGTAGCAACATTCTGGAATCCCAAAGAGGAGCAAGATTCCATGCTGAATCCCAAGAATAGCAACATTCTGGAATCCCAAAGAGTAGCAAGATTCCGTGCTAAATCCCAAGAGTAGCAACATTCTGGAATCCCAAAGAGAAGCAAGATTCCATGCAGAATCCCAAAGAGTAGCAAGATTCCATGCTGAATCCCAAGAGTAGCAACATTCTGCAATCCCAAAGAGTAGCGACATTCTGTGCAGAATCCCAAAGAGTAGCAAGATTCCAAAATCCCAAAGACTCCTACTACTACTACTTTTCATTTCTATAACACTGCTGGATGTACACAGAGCTGTACACTGAACATTTAAGAGAGTGTCCCTGCTCAACAGAGCATACAATCTAATCAGGACAAACAAACAGGACAAATAAGGGATAAGGGAATTACTAAGGTGGGAATGATAAAACATGGGTACTGAACAAGTGAGTAAGGGTTAGGAGTTAAAGGCAGCATCAAAAAGGTGCGTTTTTAGCTTAGATTTGAAGACGGCCAGATATGGAGCTTGACGTACCAACTCAGGAGGTCTAGTCCAGGCATATGGTGCAGCAAGATAAAAGGAAGGGAGTCTGGAGCTGGCTGTGGAGGAGAAGGGTGCAGATAAGAGAGATTTACCCAGTGAACGGAGTTCCCGGGGAGGAGTGTAGGGAGAGATGAGAGTGGAGAGGTACTAAGGAGCTGCAGAGTGAACGTACTTTTAAGTCAATAAGAAGAGTTTGAACTGTATGCGGAAATGGATAGGGAGCCAGTGAAGTGGCTTGAAAAGAGGGATAATATGAGCATAGCGACACTGGCGGAATATAAGTCTTCTATCAGTCGGGTTGCAGCATTCTGAATTATTTGCAGCAACTATGAAACCTCTCTCCACATATTGAAAAGGTGAGTCTGACCACAGTGCTCCATGCCATAATAACGTCACGACTAGACAACTAATGCCCTAGTCAAACAAAAAAGAATTTACATCAGCTCCAACTAATTCGGAATGCTGCAACTCGATTGACAGAAGACTGCAAGTGGCATGACCACATCACACCCTTCCTGAAAAAACTGCACTGGTTACCAGTACCTAATAGGAAACCCGGGAGGAAGGCTTCATGCCGAAACATGGCCTGTGAAGGATCTTTTATGTTGTATGTGGACCTTTGGATAATCAATTGTTCCAGAAGCTTGTACTTTGACTGTGTTTGTTTCTCCTGGAACATTTATCCTCTTCCACTCCTAGGCTAGTAGATACTAGTTGTAAAGTAAGAGACTCAAGAAGAGTTGCAACCTGATACAATGCTACACAGCTGGTTCAATGCTACCTATAGCCCGAAAGGACTTGCAAAAGCCCGTGGAAAGTGTGACATCACCTAACTGCACCACACGCACTTAATAGTGATATTTCACAGAAGTCAGTGATTCTGAATAATTTTGAGTAATCTCACAAGCTCAGATTCCAATAACTCAAGTTGCAGTTTCATTTACTTCCCTGTTAGGCTACTTTTCTTCAATGGAAAGTCTGCAAAACATAAAGTGCTAGAATGTAGCACCAAGTGGTAGAGGTAAGATTAGAAATAGAATTCAACTTTGGCAGAATACGGCTGCAAGAATGATTTTTCATAGTAAGAAATCTGACCATATGACCCCACTTTTGAGGGGTCTGCATTGGCTGCCAATTGATATTCGTATTGAATTTACTACTACTACTACTTATCATTTCTGTAGAACTACTAGACTTTCACAGTGCTGTACACTGAACATGTAAGAGACAGTCCTTGCTCAACAGAACTTACACTCTAATCAGAACAGACAAAGAAGACAAATGAGGGATAAGGACAAAGAGTAGCAAGATTCCATGCAGAATCCCAAGAGTAGCAACATTCCGGAATCCAAAGAGAAGCAAGATTTCATGCAGAATCCCAAAGAGTTCCAACATTCTGGAATCCCAAAGAGGAGCAAGATTCCATGCAGAATCCCAAAGAGTAGCAACATTCCGGAATCCAAAGAGAAGCAAGATTTCATGCAGAATCCCAAAGAGTAGCAGCATTCTGGAATCCCAAAGAGTTGCAACATTCCATGCAGAATCCCAAAGAGAAGCAACATTCTGGAATCCCAAAGAGTAGCAACATTCTGTGCAGAATCCCAAAGAGTAGCAAGATTCCGTGCTGAATCCCAGGAGTAGCAACATTCTGGAATCCTAAAGAGGAGCAAGATTCCATGCAGAATCCCAAAGAGTAGCAACATTCTGGAATCCAAAGAGTAGCAAGATTCCGTGCAGAATCCCAAGAGTAGCAACATTCCGGAATCCAAAGAGAAGCAAGATTTCATGCAGAATCCCAAAGAGTTCCAACATTCTGGAATCCCAAAGAGGAGCAAGATTCCATGCAGAATCCCAAAGAGTAGCAACATTCCGGAATCCAAAGAGAAGCAAGATTCCATGCAGAATCACAAAGAGAAGCAACATTCTGGAATCCCAAAGAGAAGCAACATTCTGTGCAGAATCCCAAAGAGTAGCATGATTCCAAAATCCCAAAGACTCCTACTACTACTACTACTTATCATTTCTATAACACTGCTGGATGTACACAGCACTGTACACTGATCATGTAAGAGATAGTCCCTGCTCAACAGAACTTACACTCTAATCAGGACAGACAAAGAAGACAAATGAGGGATAAGGACAAAGAGTAGCAAGATTCCGTGCAGAAGCCCAAGAGTAGCAACATTCCAGAATCCCAAAGAGGAGCAAGATTCCATGCAGAATCCCAAAGAGAAGCAACATTCTGGAATCCCAAAGAGTAGCAACATTCTGTGTAGAATCCCAAAGAGTAGCAAGATTCCAAAATCCCAAAGACTCCTACTACTACTACTTTTCATTTCTATAACACTGCTGGCTGTACACAGAGCTGTACACTGAACATGTAAGAGATAGTCCCTGCTCGACAGAGCATACAATCTAATCATGACAGAGAAACAGGACAAATAAGGGATAAAGGAATTACTAAGGTAGGAATGATAAAAGTTGGGTACTGAACAAGTGAGTAAGGGTTAGGAGTTAAAGGCAGCATCAAAAAAGGTGCATTTTTAGCTTAGATTTGAAGACGGCCAGAGATGGAGCTTGACGTACCGGCTCAGGAAGTGTAGTCCAGGCATATGGTGCAGCAAGATAAAAGGAAGGGAGTCTGGAGGTAGCAGTGGAGGAGAAGGGTGCAGATAAGAGAGATTTACCCAGTGAACGGAGTTCCCAGGGAGGTGTGTAGGGACAGATGAGACTGGAGAGGTACTGAGGAGCTGCAGAGTGAACGCACTTGTAAGTCAATAAGAAGAGTTTGAACTGTATGCGGAAATGGATAGGGAGCCAGTGAAGTGGCTTGAAAAGAGGGATAATATGAGCATAACGACACTGGCGGAATATAAGTCTTCTATCAGTCGGGTTGCAGCATTCTGAATTATTTGCAGCAACTATGAAACCTCTCTCCACATATTGAAAAGGTGAGTCTGACCACAGTGCTCCATGCCATAATAACGCCACGACTAGACAACTAATGCCCTAGTCAAACAAAAAAGAATTTACATCAGCTCCAACTAATTCGGAATGCTGCAACTCGATTGACAGAAGACTGCAAGTGGCATGACCACATCACACCCTTCCTGAAAAACTGCACTGGTTACCAGTACCTAATAGGAAACCCCTGAGCAAGGCTTCATGCCGAAACATGGCCTGTGTAGGATCTTTTATGTTGTATGTGGACCTTTGGATAATCAATTGTTCTAGAAGCTTGTACTTTGACTGTGTTTGTTTCTCCTGGAACATTTATCCTCTTCCACTCCTAGGCTAGTAGATACCAGTTGTAAAGTAAGAGACTCAAGAAGAGTTGCAACCTGATACAATGCTACACAGCTGGTTCAATGCTATCTATAGCCTGAAAGGACTTGCAAAAGCCCGTGGAAAGTGTGACATCACCTAACTGCACCACACGCACTTAATAGTGATATTTCACAGAAGTCAGTGATTCTGAATAATTTTGAGTAATCTCACAAGCTCAGATTCCAATAACTCAAGTTGCAGTTTCATTTACTTCCCTGTTAGGCTACTTTTCTTCAATGGAAAGTCTGCAAAACATAAAGTGCTAGAATGTAGCACCAAGTGGTAGAGGTAAGATTAGAAATAGAATTCAACTTTGGCAGAATACGGCTGCAAGAATGATTTTTCATAGTAAGAAATCTGACCATATGACCCCACTTTTGAGGGGTCTGCATTGGCTGCCAATTGATATTCGTATTGAATTTACTACTACTACTACTTATCATTTCTGTAGAACTATTAGACGTTCACAGTGCTGTACACTGAGCATGTAAGAGACAGTCCCTGCTCAACAGAACTTACACTCTAATCAGGACAGACAAAGAAGACAAATGAGGGATACGGACAAAGAGTAGCAAGATTCCGTTCAGAATCCCAAGAGTAGCAACATTCCGGAATCCAAAGAGGCGCAAGATTCCATGCAGAATCCCAAAGAGTAGCAACATTCTGGAATCCCAAAGAGGAGCAAGATTCCATGCAGAATCCCAAAGAGTAGCAATATTCTGGAATCCCAAAGAGTAGCAACATTCCATGCAGAAGCCCAATAGCAACATTCCAGAATCCCAAAGAGAAGCAAGATTCCATGCAGAATCCCAAAGAGTAGCAAGATTCCGTGCTGAATCCCAAGAGTAGCAACATTCTGGAATCCCAAAGAGAAGCAAGATTCCATGCAGAATCCCAAAGAGTAGCAAGATTCCATGCTGAATCCCAAGAGTAGCAACATTCTGGAATCCCAAAGAGGAGCAAGATTCCATGCAGAATCCCAAAGAGTAGCAACATTCTGGAATCCCAAAGAGAAGCAAGATTTCATGCAGAATCCCAAAGAGTAGCAACATTCTGGAATCCCAAAGAGTTGCAACATTCTGTGTAGAATCCCAAAGAGTAGCAAGATTCCAAAATCCCAAAGACTCCTACTACTACTACTTTTCATTTCTATAACACTGCTGGATGTACACAGAGTTGTACACTGAACATTTAAGAGAGTGTCCCTGCTCAACAGAGCATACAATCTAATCAGGACAAACAAACAGGACAAATAAGGGATAAGGGAATTACTAATGTGGGAATGATAAAACATGGGTACTGAACAAGTGAGTAAGGGTTAGGAGTTAAAGGCAGCATCAAAAAGGTGCGTTTTTAGCTTAGATTTGAAGACGGCCAGATATGGAGCTTGACGTACCAACTCAGGAGGTCTAGTCCAGGCATATGGTGCAGCAAGATAAAAGGAAGGGAGTCTGGAGGTAGCAGTGGAGGAGAAGGGTGCAGATAAGAGAGATTTACCCAGTGAACGGAGTTCCCAGGGAGGTGTGTAGGGACAGATGAGACTGGAGAGGTACTGAGGAGCTGCAGAGTGAACGCACTTGTAAGTCAATAAGAAGAGTTTGAACTGTATGCGGAAATGGATAGGGAGCCAGTGAAGTGGCTTGAAAAGAGGGATAATATGAGCATAACGACACTGGCGGAATATAAGTCTTCTATCAGTCGGGTTGCAGCATTCTGAATTATTTGCAGCAACTATGAAACCTCTCTCCACATATTGAAAAGGTGAGTCTGACCACAGTGCTCCATGCCATAATAACGCCACGACTAGACAACTAATGCCCTAGTCAAACAAAAAAGAATTTACATCAGCTCCAACTAATTCGGAATGCTGCAACTCGATTGACAGAAGACTGCAAGTGGCATGACCACATCACACCCTTCCTGAAAAAACTGCACTGGTTACCAGTACCTAATAGGAAACCCGGGAGGAAGGCTTCATGCCGAAACATGGCCTGTGAAGGATCTTTTATGTTGTATGTGGACCTTTGGATAATCAATTGTTCTAGAAGCTTGTACTTTGACTGTGTTTGTTTCTCCTGGAACATTTATCCTCTTCCACTCCTAGGCTAGTAGATACCAGTTGTAAAGTAAGAGACTCAAGAAGAGTTGCAACCTGATACAATGCTACACAGCTGGTTCAATGCTACCTATAGCCTGAAAGGACTTGCAAAAGCCCGTGGAAAGTGTGACATCACCTAACTGCACCACACGCACTTAATAGTGATATTTTACAGAAGTCAGTGATTCTGAATAATTTTGAGTAATCTCACAAGCTCAGATTCCAATAACTCAAGTTGCAGTTTCATTTACTTCCCTGTTAGGCTACTTTTCTTCAATGGAAAGTCTGCAAAACATAAAGTGCTAGAATGTAGCACCAAGTGGTAGAGGTAAGATTAGAAATAGAATTCAACTTTGGCAGAATACGGCTGCAAGAATGATTTTTCATAGTAAGAAATCTGACCATATGACCCCACTTTTGAGGGGTCTGCATTGGCTGCCAATTAATATTCGTATTGAATTTACTACTACTACTACTTATCATTTCTGTAGAACTACTAGACTTTCACAGTGCTGTACACTGAACATGTAAGAGACAGTCCTTGCTCAACAGAACTTACACTCTAATCAGAACAGACAAAGAAGACAAATGAGGGATAAGGACAAAGAGTAGCAAGATTCCGTGCAGAATCCCAAGAGTAGCAACATTCCGGAATCCAAAGAGAAGCAAGATTTCATGCAGAATCCCAAAGAGTTGCAACATTCTGGAATCCCAAAGAGGAGCAAGATTCCATGCAGAATCCCAAAGAGTAGCAACATTCTGGAATCCCAAAGAGAAGCAAGATTTCATGCAGAATCCCAAAGAGTAGCAACATTCTGGAATCCCAAAGAGTTGCAACATTCCATGCAGAATCACAAAGAGAAGCAACATTCTGGAATCCCAAAGAGTAGCAACATTCTGTGTAGAATCCCAAAGAGTAGCAAGATTCCATGCTGAATCCCAAGAGTAGCAACATTCTGGAATCCCAAAGAGTAGCAAGATTCCGAGCTGAATCCCAAGAGTAGCAACATTCTGGAATCCCAAAGAGAAGCAAGATTCCATGCAGAATCCCAAAGAGTAGCAAGATTCCATGCTGAATCCCAAGAGTAGCAACATTCTGGAATCCCAAAGAGGAGCAAGATTCCATGCTGAATCCCAAGAATAGCAACATTCTGGAATCCCAAAGAGTAGCAAGATTCCGTGCTGAATCCCAAGAGTAGCAACATTCTGGAATCCCAAAGAGAAGCAAGATTCCATGCAGAATCCCAAAGAGTAGCAAGATTCCATGCTGAATCCCAAGAGTAGCAACATTCTGCAATCCCAAAGAGTAGCGACATTCTGTGCAGAATCCCAAAGAGTAGCAAGATTCCAAAATCCCAAAGACTCCTACTACTACTACTTTTCATTTCTATAACACTGCTGGATGTACACAGAGCTGTACACTGAACATTTAAGAGAGTGTCCCTGCTCAACAGAGCATACAATCTAATCAGGACAAACAAACAGGACAAATAAGGGATAAGGGAATTACTAAGGTGGGAATGATAAAACATGGGTACTGAACAAGTGAGTAAGGGTTAGGAGTTAAAGGCAGCATCAAAAAGGTGCGTTTTTAGCTTAGATTTGAAGACGGCCAGATATGGAGCTTGACGTACCAACTCAGGAGGTCTAGTCCAGGCATATGGTGCAGCAAGATAAAAGGAAGGGAGTCTGGAGCTGGCTGTGGAGGAGAAGGGTGCAGATAAGAGAGATTTACCCAGTGAACGGAGTTCCCGGGGAGGAGTGTAGGGAGAGATGAGAGTGGAGAGGTACTAAGGAGCTGCAGAGTGAACGTACTTTTAAGTCAATAAGAAGAGTTTGAACTGTATGCGGAAATGGATAGGGAGCCAGTGAAGTGGCTTGAAAAGAGGGATAATATGAGCATAGCGACACTGGCGGAATATAAGTCTTCTATCAGTCGGGTTGCAGCATTCTGAATTATTTGCAGCAACTATGAAACCTCTCTCCACATATTGAAAAGGTGAGTCTGACCACAGTGCTCCATGCCATAATAACGTCACGACTAGACAACTAATGCCCTAGTCAAACAAAAAAGAATTTACATCAGCTCCAACTAATTCGGAATGCTGCAACTCGATTGACAGAAGACTGCAAGTGGCATGACCACATCACACCCTTCCTGAAAAAACTGCACTGGTTACCAGTACCTAATAGGAAACCCGGGAGGAAGGCTTCATGCCGAAACATGGCCTGTGAAGGATCTTTTATGTTGTATGTGGACCTTTGGATAATCAATTGTTCTAGAAGCTTGTACTTTGACTGTGTTTGTTTCTCCTGGAACATTTATCCTCTTCCACTCCTAGGCTAGTAGATACTAGTTGTAAAGTAAGAGACTCAAGAAGAGTTGCAACCTGATACAATGCTACACAGCTGGTTCAATGCTACCTATAGCCCGAAAGGACTTGCAAAAGCCCGTGGAAAGTGTGACATCACCTAACTGCACCACACGCACTTAATAGTGATATTTCACAGAAGTCAGTGATTCTGAATAATTTTGAGTAATCTCACAAGCTCAGATTCCAATAACTCAAGTTGCAGTTTCATTTACTTCCCTGTTAGGCTACTTTTCTTCAATGGAAAGTCTGCAAAACATAAAGTGCTAGAATGTAGCACCAAGTGGTAGAGGTAAGATTAGAAATAGAATTCAACTTTGGCAGAATACGGCTGCAAGAATGATTTTTCATAGTAAGAAATCTGACCATATGACCCCACTTTTGAGGGGTCTGCATTGGCTGCCAATTGATATTCGTATTGAATTTACTACTACTACTACTTATCATTTCTGTAGAACTACTAGACTTTCACAGTGCTGTACACTGAACATGTAAGAGACAGTCCTTGCTCAACAGAACTTACACTCTAATCAGAACAGACAAAGAAGACAAATGAGGGATAAGGACAAAGAGTAGCAAGATTCCGTGCAGAATCCCAAGAGTAGCAACATTCCGGAATCCAAAGAGAAGCAAGATTTCATGCAGAATCCCAAAGAGTTGCAACATTCTGGAATCCCAAAGAGGAGCAAGATTCCATGCAGAATCCCAAAGAGTAGCAACATTCTGGAATCCCAAAGAGAAGCAAGATTTCATGCAGAATCCCAAAGAGTAGCAACATTCTGGAATCCCAAAGAGAAGCAAGATTTCATGCAGAATCCCAAAGAGTAGCAACATTCTGGAATCCCAAAGAGTTGCAACATTCCATGCAGAATCACAAAGAGAAGCAACATTCTGGAATCCCAAAGAGTAGCAACATTCTGTGTAGAATCCCAAAGAGTAGCAAGATTCCATGCTGAATCCCAAGAGTAGCAACATTCTGGAATCCCAAAGAGTAGCAAGATTCCGTGCTGAATCCCAAGAGTAGCAACATTCTGGAATCCCAAAGAGAAGCAAGATTCCATGCAGAATCCCAAAGAGTAGCAAGATTCCATGCTGAATCCCAAGAGTAGCAACATTCTGGAATCCCAAAGAGGAGCAAGATTCCATGCTGAATCCCAAGAATAGCAACATTCTGGAATCCCAAAGAGTAGCAAGATTCCGTGCTGAATCCCAAGAGTAGCAACATTCTGGAATCCCAAAGAGAAGCAAGATTCCATGCAGAATCCCAAAGAGTAGCAAGATTCCATGCTGAATCCCAAGAGTAGCAACATTCTGCAATCCCAAAGAGTAGCGACATTCTGTGCAGAATCCCAAAGAGTAGCAAGATTCCAAAATCCCAAAGACTCCTACTACTACTACTTTTCATTTCTATAACACTGCTGGATGTACACAGAGCTGTACACTGAACATTTAAGAGAGTGTCCCTGCTCAACAGAGCATACAATCTAATCAGGACAAACAAACAGGACAAATAAGGGATAAGGGAATTACTAAGGTGGGAATGATAAAACATGGGTACTGAACAAGTGAGTAAGGGTTAGGAGTTAAAGGCAGCATCAAAAAGGTGCGTTTTTAGCTTAGATTTGAAGACGGCCAGATATGGAGCTTGACGTACCAACTCAGGAGGTCTAGTCCAGGCATATGGTGCAGCAAGATAAAAGGAAGGGAGTCTGGAGGTAGCAGTGGAGGAGAAGGGTGCAGATAAGAGAGATTTACCCAGTGAACGGAGTTCCCAGGGAGGTGTGTAGGGACAGATGAGACTGGAGAGGTACTGAGGAGCTGCAGAGTGAACGCACTTGTAAGTCAATAAGAAGAGTTTGAACTGTATGCGGAAATGGATAGGGAGCCAGTGAAGTGGCTTGAAAAGAGGGATAATATGAGCATAACGACACTGGCGGAATATAAGTCTTCTATCAGTCGGGTTGCAGCATTCTGAATTATTTGCAGCAACTATGAAACCTCTCTCCACATATTGAAAAGGTGAGTCTGACCACAGTGCTCCATGCCATAATAACGCCACGACTAGACAACTAATGCCCTAGTCAAACAAAAAAGAATTTACATCAGCTCCAACTAATTCGGAATGCTGCAACTCGATTGACAGAAGACTGCAAGTGGCATGACCACATCACACCCTTCCTGAAAAACTGCACTGGTTACCAGTACCTAATAGGAAACCCGGGAGGAAGGCTTCATGCCGAAACATGGCCTGTGAAGGATCTTTATGTTGTATGTGGACCTTTGGATAATCAATTGTTCTAGAAGCTTGTACTTTGACTGTGTTTGTTTCTCCTGGAACATTTATCCTCTTCCACTCCTAGGCTAGTAGATACCAGTTGTAAAGTAAGAGACTCAAGAAGAGTTGCAACCTGATACAATGCTACACAGCTGGTTCAATGCTACCTATAGCCTGAAAGGACTTGCAAAAGCCCGTGGAAAGTGTGACATCACCTAACTGCACCACACGCACTTAATAGTGATATTTCACAGAAGTCAGTGATTCTGAATAATTTTGAGTAATCTCACAAGCTCAGATTCCAATAACTCAAGTTGCAGTTTCATTTACTTCCCTGTTAGGCTACTTTTCTTCAATGGAAAGTCTGCAAAACATAAAGTGCTAGAATGTAGCACCAAGTGGTAGAGGTAAGATTAGAAATAGAATTCAACTTTGGCAGAATACGGCTGCAAGAATGATTTTTCATAGTAAGAAATCTGACCATATGACCCCACTTTTGAGGGGTCTGCATTGGCTGCCAATTGATATTCGTATTGAATTTACTACTACTACTACTTATCATTTCTGTAGAACTACTAGACTTTCACAGTGCTGTACACTGAACATGTAAGAGACAGTCCTTGCTCAACAGAACTTACACTCTAATCAGAACAGACAAAGAAGACAAATGAGGGATAAGGACAAAGAGTAGCAAGATTCCATGCAGAATCCCAAGAGTAGCAACATTCCGGAATCCAAAGAGAAGCAAGATTTCATGCAGAATCCCAAAGAGTTCCAACATTCTGGAATCCCAAAGAGGAGCAAGATTCCATGCAGAATCCCAAAGAGTAGCAACATTCCGGAATCCAAAGAGAAGCAAGATTTCATGCAGAATCCCAAAGAGTAGCAGCATTCTGGAATCCCAAAGAGTTGCAACATTCCATGCAGAATCCCAAAGAGAAGCAACATTCTGGAATCCCAAAGAGTAGCAACATTCTGTGCAGAATCCCAAAGAGTAGCAAGATTCCGTGCTGAATCCCAGGAGTAGCAACATTCTGGAATCCTAAAGAGGAGCAAGATTCCATGCAGAATCCCAAAGAGTAGCAACATTCTGGAATCCAAAGAGTAGCAAGATTCCGTGCAGAATCCCAAGAGTAGCAACATTCCGGAATCCAAAGAGAAGCAAGATTTCATGCAGAATCCCAAAGAGTTCCAACATTCTGGAATCCCAAAGAGGAGCAAGATTCCATGCAGAATCCCAAAGAGTAGCAACATTCCGGAATCCAAAGAGAAGCAAGATTCCATGCAGAATCACAAAGAGAAGCAACATTCTGGAATCCCAAAGAGAAGCAACATTCTGTGCAGAATCCCAAAGAGTAGCATGATTCCAAAATCCCAAAGACTCCTACTACTACTACTACTTATCATTTCTATAACACTGCTGGATGTACACAGCACTGTACACTGATCATGTAAGAGATAGTCCCTGCTCAACAGAACTTACACTCTAATCAGGACAGACAAAGAAGACAAATGAGGGATAAGGACAAAGAGTAGCAAGATTCCGTGCAGAAGCCCAAGAGTAGCAACATTCCAGAATCCCAAAGAGGAGCAAGATTCCATGCAGAATCCCAAAGAGAAGCAACATTCTGGAATCCCAAAGAGTAGCAACATTCTGTGTAGAATCCCAAAGAGTAGCAAGATTCCAAAATCCCAAAGACTCCTACTACTACTACTTTTCATTTCTATAACACTGCTGGCTGTACACAGAGCTGTACACTGAACATGTAAGAGATAGTCCCTGCTCGACAGAGCATACAATCTAATCATGACAGAGAAACAGGACAAATAAGGGATAAAGGAATTACTAAGGTAGGAATGATAAAAGTTGGGTACTGAACAAGTGAGTAAGGGTTAGGAGTTAAAGGCAGCATCAAAAAAGGTGCATTTTAGCTTAGATTTGAAGACGGCCAGAGATGGAGCTTGACGTACCGGCTCAGGAAGTGTAGTCCAGGCATATGGTGCAGCAAGATAAAAGGAAGGGAGTCTGGAGTTAGCAGTGGAGGAGAAGGGTGCAGATAAGAGAGATTTACCCAGTGAACGGAGTTCCCAGGGAGGAATGTAGGGAGAGATGAGAGTGGAGAGGTACTGAGGAACTGCAGAGTGAATGCACTTATCTAATATAATAAAACGCACCGTGAACGTTCTGAAGACAACGTTCTGTGAAGCCGGAAGTTTGAAGCCGGAAGCTTCAAGCTGAAGCCTTGAAGCCTTGAAGCCATCTGACGTCACTCCCAGTGAAGCCTTCAAGCCAGCCAGCCGTCTCTGCCCCGCCCTCGCCTCAAACCAAACAAATCGGGAAGCGAAGCGTCAGGGAAGGAGGCGGCGCTCCCGACGTAAAGCTAGACGTCGGGAGCGCCGCCTCCTTCCCTGACGCTTCGCTGCACGAACCGCCACGGAGGTAAAGTTAAAACGAAGAAGAAAAAAAAAAAGGAAGCATGGATGCGAACGGGGGGGGGGGGGGATGCATGGATGCGAAGGGGGGGCAGGGATGCGAGGCATGGATGCGAAGGGGGGGGGGGGGGAAAGAGGGCGGGCCAGGCTGGGACATGGGAGAGAGAGTAGCATGGATGCGAAGGGGGGGTCATGGAAGGGCAAGAGGGGACTTGCTGGAAAAGGATGAATGGAGGCGGCAGGGGACAGAGGAGCATGGATGGGCATGGATTGGGAGGGCACGACTCAGGGACAGAGGGGAATTGCTGGAAAAGGATGAATGGAGGCGGCAGGGGACAGAGGAGCATGGATGGGTATGGATTAGGAGGGCAGGGCACAGGGAGAGAGGGGAATTACTAGAAATGGATGAATGGAGGGGGCAGGGGAAAGAGGGGCATGGATTGGGAGGGCAGGACTCAGGGAGAGAGGGAAATTGCTGGATAGGGAAAAATGGAGGGGCCAGGTGACAGATGAGCATGGATGGGCATGGATTGGAAGGGGCAGGACACAGGGAGAGGGGAATTGCTGGATAGGGATGAATGGATGGGACAGATGGGCATGGATGGATATGGATTGCACAGCAGGCCTCAGGCATAGAGGGGAAATGCAGGATAGGGAAAAATGGAGGGGCCAGGTGACAGAGGAGCATGGATGGGCATGGATTGGAAGGGCAGGACTCAGGGAGAGGGGAATTGCTGGATAGGGATGAATGGAGGGGACAGATGGGCATGGATGGATATGGATTGCACTGCAGGCCTCAGGCAGAGAGGGGAAATGCTGGATAGGAAAAAATGGAGGGGCCAGGTGACAGATGAGCATGGATGGGCATGGATTGGAAGGGCAGGACTCAGGGAGAGGGGAATTGCTGGATAGGGATGAATGGAGGGGACAGATGGGCATGGATGGATATGGATTGCAGAGCAGGCCTCAGGCAGAGAGGGGAAATGCTGGATAGGGAAAAATGGAGGGGCCAGGTGACAGAGGAGCATGGATGGGCATGGATTGGAAGGGCAGGACTCAGGGAGAGGGGAATTGCTGCATAGGGATGAATGGAGGGCACAGATGGGCATGGATGGATATGGATTGCAGGGCAGGCCTCAGGCAGAGAGGGGAAATGCTGGATAGGGATGAATGGAGGGGGCAGGTGACAGACAAACATGGATGGCCATGGATTGGGAGGGCACGACTCAGGGACAGAGGGGAATTGCTGGAAAAGGATGAATGGAGGGGGCAGGGGACAGATGGCCATGGATTGGGAGGGCACGGCTCACACACACACTCGCTTGGTGTCATACACTCACTCTCACAGAGAATCTGTGTCTCACACACACACTCTCTCTCTTGCCCACACACACACACTCTCTCACACTGTGTCTCACATACAGACTTGCACACACTCTCATTCTCACACACACTCTCTCACAAACACACTCACACCCAGACTCACTCTCTCTCACACACTCACACTTTCACTCTGACTCTCAAACAGTCACTCTCACATACACTCTCCCAAACATACACACTCCAAGGAAAACCTTGCTAGCGCCCGTTTCATTTGTGTCAGAAACGGGCCTTTTTTACTAGTAGGTCAATAAAAGGAGTTTGAACTGTATGCGAAAACGAATAGGAAGACAGTGAAGTGACTTGAGGAGAGGGCTAATATGAGCATAATGACACTGGCGGAATATAACTCGTGCAGCAGAATTTTGAAAAGATTGAAGAGGAGAGAGATGGCTAAGTGGGAGACCTGTGAGAAGCAAGTTGCAGTAGTCTAAGCGAGAGGTGATAAGAGTGTGGATAAGAGTTCTGGTAGTGTGCTCAGAGAGGAAAGGTGATATTATAGAGAAAGAAAGGGCAGGTTTTAGCAGTCTGTTGAATATGCATAGAGAAGAAGAGAGAGGAGTCGAAGACAAATTTAAAGTAACATGCTAGGTTTTTTTAATAATTAGTGGTTGCTGCCTTCAAGCTCTTTTTCAATGAATTACTTTTCCTACTATTCGTTCTGCTTCTCGTTTTAGATCATTCTGTATCTCAAGTTCACTATAAAAGCATTTATGAAACTCCATTCATTTTCCTGTCTAGTAGGGTACGGAATTCTGTTCCAGTTCAAATATGGACACTCCCTAATTACATGATGCTTAGGACAGCGTTGAACACTTGAATGGAAGATTAGTAGTATCTGCTTGTTATTAAACTAGTTGCTGTTTTTTTTTTCTGGGTGTAAACCACTTTGATTCCAGGATGATTTAGGTGGGATATAAAAACAGGAATAGAACAGATTAAACAAGGGGTCCTTTAACTAAGGTGCACTGAAAAATGTCCTGCGGTAGTGTAAATGCGTGTTTTGGGCACTCAAAGAATTATTTTTCAGTGCACCTACAAAAAATGCCTCTGTTTTTTTGGCGAAAACGGACGTGCGGCAAAATTAAAATCGCCACGCGTCCATTTTGGGTCTGAGACCTTACCACCAGCCATTGCCCTAGTGGTAAAGAATCCACGCAGTAATGACCTACGCGTGTCAAATGCCACTTGGCATGCGACCATTACGCGCGCCCCAAAAATAACAAGATTTTTCAGATGTGCGTCAAAAGTGAGATTACCGCAAGAGCCATGTGGTAGCTGGGCGGTAACTCCAGCTAGGTATTAGTGTTGTTCACGCTGGACTAGTCTACGATCCCTATTTCCCCCTCGTATGCCTGCTGGAACATGATCAATTATGAAACATTTATAATCCCAAAAAGTGTGTGTTGTTTCAATACTGTGTAGCATTAATAGTAAAAGAATGATTAATGTGAAGTGGTGTAGAACGGGTAATCGTGAGTTGATTTTTTTACTCTTTCATAAAGTACAAAGACTAGGGGGTACTCAATGAAGTTATATGGTAATACTTTAAAGAGAACAGGAGGAAATATTTTTTTCACTCAATGAATAGTTAAGCTCTGGAACTCATTGCCATAGGATGTGGTATCACCAGTTAGCATATCTGGGTTTAAAAAAAGGTTTGGACAAGTTCCTGGAGGAAAAGTCCATATTCTGCTATTCAGATAGACATGGGGGAAACTGCTGCTTGTCCCTGGGATCGGTATCATGAATCTTGCTACCATTTGGGATTCTGTCAGGTACTTGTGACCTGAACTGGCCACTGTTGGAAGCAGGATACTGGGCTAAATGGATCATTGGTCTGACCCAGTATGGCTATTCTTATGTTCTTATGTACAAGGGAAATAGGACATCAAGATTGGGATGTTCATATTTCCCTGGTATTTTGCAAAGATCTCTATGGAGTCTTTTGTAAAATACATATAAGGACGCTGACAAATACCTAGATATATAAGTGACCCTGGAGAGGGTAGGATAATGGGGAAGAGAGTTAATGTCATCCACAAATTTGATCACCATAATTATCAGTCTTATCTCCAGATCATTTATGAATATGTTAAACAGCACAGTATGAGCTCAGACCTTTGGGACACTCTACTACTGATCCTCTTCCATGTATCTAACAGACCATTTAGTCTCTGTTTCCTCTCTTTTAATCACTTTGCAATGCGCGAATTGCCTCCTATTCCATGCAGGGTAGCCCAAGGTAAACCTTCGGCCATGCACACCCAGGGCAGGTCAAGGTCCTACTATCCTGTAGTCCAGCATCTCCCCTTCCCTTTTCAAATGCCTCCGTAGTTTAACATTCCATTTCCCCTTCCTATTCTCCTCGAGGTGAATAGCATGCCCTCTAGGTGGCCAGTATTGTCTTTTCCCCTCTTCAGGTTGCCAACATTTTCCCTGGGTGGGCTTCATTCCCCTTCCTCTCCCTGCATACGTCTAGTAGCGCTATAGAAATCATAAGTAGTAGTAGTAGTAATCCTTCTCTCCTCCCCTCCAGATGGCCTGCATTCCACCTCACCCCCCCCTACCTTCCCTCCCCAGGTGGTCAGCATTCCTCTTTCCACCTTCTTCCCCCTCATTCTGTATCTCTTCTCTCCTTCCCTACCCCACATCCTATGTCCAGCATCTTCTTCTTCCCTAACAACTGCTGTTCTACCTTTTTCCAGACTAGGATGAAAGATGAACGTAGACTCGACGTCAGTGGGTCCTGCTCCTTTGTTCCTCGGCACAGTTAATGTTGGGGGATAAGGCAGAACATGGCAGTGCTTGAGCCCAAGCTTGTGTTTAAAGACCCCATGCCAGAACTGAGTCTATTTCAACTTCTGCTTGGGCCCCGGAGAAGGTAGGGCAGTAGCGGCAGCGGCAGAGAAGAGGGGGCAGTTGCTAGATACGTGAAGGGAAGAGATGCTGCTCTTCTGCTGCCCCCTATATTCTGCTACCCTAGGCAGATGCGTGGTCTGCCTAGTGACAAGGCTAGCTCTGATCTCATGTCTCATTAATTTCCTGAGAAGCCTGTTCTGAGGAACTTTGACTTCCCCCTTTTGTGCTATAAGAAAACAACGCTTCTGTGATTGTTAAATGAGGAATTGAATCATTACAGCTATGATCACTAAAATAGCATGGACTTGGTTTATAAGTCAAGAGAATATGGAGCTTTCTGGGGAGAATTAATCATCAGTGACCTACCTGAGACCCTACAGAGCACAAAGCTTTCTGAAGAGATTAATCAGCAGTGACCCACCTGAGATTCTACAGAGCACAGACCGTGCTGGGGAAAATTACCCATCAGACAGCAGCTAAAGGAAGTTTTACAGAACAAGGGATTCAAGCCATGAAGATTTTAATGAGGACTTTCCCTTTCTGGAGTCTGATGATCCTTTGTCCAGGTTAGATTTAATGAGTTCTTTTTTTTATGGATTAAAGGCTGATGTACCAATTCCTGTGGTTCACCTCCAGGGTTAATCAGTGGCTTTCGGAAGTTCGCATGTATAATAATGGTTTTATGTACTCGTTCTCCAAACCTCATTTAAATCCTGCTATGTTAGATGCTGTGTTTACATTTATTTATTTATTTGTTGCATTTGTATCCCACATTTTCCCACCTTTTTGCAGGCTCAATGAGGCTTACATAAAGCCGTAGTGGCTATCGCCACTTACGGAATGAGAAATACAAGGTATTATAACGTTTAGGGTACAAACAGTATTAAAATGAATTAAAATGAGTATATAAACAGTTCATAACAGGTGTAAGACATAAGGGAGTAATGCATAACGTTCACTTAGTGACAAAGTAATTGAAGTAAACAAGTCTAAACAGTTCAATGTTATCTTGTTCTGGTAGAGTTTTGAAGTCAGGTCATTTACGAAGGATCATTATGATAAGTCTTTTTGAACAGGCTGGTCTTCAGTAATTTACTACTACTACTACTTAACATTTCTAAAGCGCTACTAGGGTTACGCAGCGCTGTACAATTTAACATAAAAGGACATTCCCTGCTCAAAGAGCTTACAAGCTAATAGACAAGAGTGAGACAAATATAGGACAATCAAGCCATTGTGACATCACTGATGAGGTTGGCTCTTAGGCATTGGTGGAATGAGGCATTATGACATCACAATCTCAGCTCTGGTTAAATCACTGCTATATGTAATACTACTACTACTACTACACTTAACATTTCTAGAGCGCTACTAGGGTTACGCAGCGCTGTACAATTTAACAAAGAGAGACAGTCCCTGCTCAAAGAGCTTATAATCTAATAGATAAGAGTGAGACAAATAAAGGACAATCAAGCCATTGTGACATCACTGATGAGGTTGGCTCTTAGGCATTGGTGGAATGAGGCATTATGACATCACAATGTCAGCTCTGGTTAAATTACTGCTATATGTAATACTACTACTACTACTTAACATTTCTAAAGCGCTACTAGGGTTACGCAGCGCTGTACAATTTAACATAAAAGGACATTCCCTGCTCAAAGAGCTTACAAGCTAAAGGACAAGTGAGTAGTCAGTTCGATAGGGGCAGTCAAATTGGGGCAGTCTGGATATCCTGAAGGTAAGAGTTAGGTGCCGAAGGCAGCATTGAAGAGGTGGGCTTTAAGCAGAGACTTGAAGATGGGCAGGGAGGGGGCTTGACGTAAGGGCTCAGGAAGGTTTTTTTTCCCGGAAGGCTATCAAGTCGTGCACTGTTTTCATGGCATTTGGACGTGCATTCCATAGTTGCGTGCTGATGTAGGAGAAGCTGGATGCATATATTGATTTATATTTAAGTCCTTTGCAACTGGGGTAATGGAGGTTCAAGAATGTGCGTGATGATCTTTTTGTGTTCCTGGCTGGTAAGTCTATTAGGTCTGACATATATAGCGGGGCCTCGCCATGAATAATTTTATGAACCAGGGTACAGGTTTTGAACATAATTCGTTCTTTTAGTGGAAGCCAGTGGAATTCGTTTCCTCAGGCAACCAATTCCACAGCTTGATTGTGCATTGTGCTTCGCTCCTTTTCTCTCGTGGCACCTTATGCCTGGAATAAACTACCTGAACGTATACGTCTAGCTCCATCTCTACCTGTTTTCAAATCTATGCTGAAAACCCACCTTTTGACTGCTGCTTTTAGCTCCTAGCCAATACCCAATTGCCCTCCCCTTGTCCCTTCCTTCCTTCTCACCCATTACTTCCCTCACCCGTAACTGTCTTGTCTGTCTGTATCATTTAGACTGTAAGCTCTTTTGAGCAGGGACTGTCTCTTTGTGTCAAGTGCTCAGCGCTGCGTGTGTCTGGTAGCGCTTTATAAATGCTAATAATAATAATAATTGAATGAACAAATATTTTCTCCCATTTGTTTCAAATGTGCTACCTGTTAATTTTATGAACATCCCTTAGTCTTGGTACTGTTTGAAAAGGCATTTAACTGTTTGCCATTTACTCACTCCACCACACTCCATGATTTTACACATGTCTCTCATATCTCCTTTCAGTCATCTCTTTCCCAAGCTAAAAAGCCCTAATCTAACATAGTAACGGAGTAAATATCAGTAGATAAAGACCTGCATTGGTCCATCCATCTGCCGAACAAAGTGATCAGAAATGTATTTGGCACATTGTAAAAATTCCACTTCCTCATGATTAAACACCGGCGTATCCGTGGAGGGGTAGTTTTGATACGAAGTCCAAATCTGACTTTGGACATTTTGCTAAAAACGTCCAAAAATCCATTGGCAAACATAGCAATTTTTGAAGCAGGAAAACGTCTATCTTTTCGGTTTGAAAATTGCTGTATTTTCAACATTTTTGCACTCAGTGCATCTTTTTATATGGACCATTTTTTAAATAAAAAATGTCAGAGGGAAAAATGCACAAAAACAAGCCATTGTCTGAGAACCACGTTAGGAGTTACGGACCAAGAAAGGGATCTGGGTGTCGTCGTCGATAATACACTGAAACCTTCTGCTCAGTGTGCTGCTGCGGCTCAGAAAGTGAATAGAATGTTGGGTATTGTTAGGAAAGGTATGGAAAACAGGTGTGAGGATGTTATAATGCCGTTATATTGCTCCATGGTGCAACCGCACCTTCAGTATTGTGTTCAATTCTGGTCAGCGCATCTCAAGAAAGATATAGTAGAATTGGAAAAGGTGCAGCGAAGGGCGACTAAAATGATAGCGGGGATGGAACGACTTCCCTATGAAGAAAGACTAAGGAGGCTAGGGCTATTCAGCTTGGAGAAGAGATGGCTGAGGGGAGACATGATAGAGGTATATAAAATAATGAATGGAGTGGAACAGGTGGATATGAAGCGTCTGTTCACGCTTTCCAAAAATACTAGGACTAGGGGGCATGCGATGAAACTACAGTGTAGTAAATTTAAAACAAATAGGAGAAAATGTTTCTTCACCCAACGCATAATTAAACTCTTCGTTGCCGGAGAACGTGGTGAAGGCGGTTAGCTTGGCGGAGTTTAAAAAGGGGTTGGGCGGTTTCCTAAAGGACAAGTCCATAGACCGCTACTAAATGGACTTGGGAAAAATCCACAATTCCGGGAGTAACATGTATAAAATGTTTGTACGTTTGGGTAGCTTGCCAGGTGCCCTTGACCTGGATTGGCCGCTGTCAGGGACAGGATGCTGAGCTTGATGGACCTTTGGTCTTTTCCCAGTATGGCATTACTTATGTACTTATGTAGTAGACTGATCACACAGACATCCCAGCAGAGCAGTGGGGCACTCTAGGGGGCGCTACAGTGGATGTCACCCTATATAATAATTTGCACCTGTGTCTGGATGCCTGGGTTCGTAACACACATCTCATTGGTCCACCCTGGCGATGACGTCAGAGGGCGAACCAATGGGAAGTGAGAGAGAAGGGAAGCCAGCACCAGCCAGCCACACAACGTTCGAGGTGAGTACATAATCGCCCCCTCCCTCCCCCCGTCCTCTTTCCAAGTTCAAGGCCCCCCCTCTCCTCTTCTCCCCTCTTCTCAGAGTTCCAGCCCCCTCCCCTCTGAGTTCCATGCCCCCCACCTCCCTCCCTCCCTCTCCTCCCCTCCGAGTTACAGGCCCCCCTCTCCTTCTAGTTGCAGTCCCCCCTCCCTCCGAGTTCCATGCCCCCCTCTGCTCCGAGATCTATGCCCCCGCGCCTCCCTCTCTCTGTCTCCCCTCCGACTGCAAGCACGACTTGTTCTGCGGTAGCCCCTCGCCTTCCTGCGTGCCGGCTGTAATTTAAAAATTGTTACCTCGCGGTCCGGCATCCGCAGTGAAGGCGCTTCAGCTTGCCTTCCCATCTGTCTCAGCTCTGCCTCTGGCCCCCCCCCCTTCTGGAAACAGGAAATGAGGGCGGGACCACAGGCAGAGCTGAGATAGATGGGAAGGCAGGCTGAAGCGCCTTCACTGCGGATGCCGGACCCCGAGGTAACAATTTTTAAATTACAGCTGGCACGCTGGAAGGCGAGGGGCTGTCGGAGGACAGATTGTGCTTGCAGTCGGAGGGGAGACAGAGAGAGGGAAGGAGGCGCGGGGATCTGGAACTCGGAGGAGAGGGGGGCATGGAACTCGGAGGGGAGGGGGGCAGGGGGTCCTGCAACTGAAGTGGAGGGGTGCCTGGAACTCGGAGGAGACGGAGGGAGGGACGGATGAAGGGGGGCATGGAACTCGGAGGGGAGGGGGCCTGGAACTCGGAGGAGAGAGAGGGAGGTAGGGAGGGGGGGCGTGAAACCTTGCTAGTGCCCGTTTCATTTCTCTATGAAACGGGCCTCTTTTACTAGTAAGTACATAACATAAGTACATAAGTATTTCCTTACTGGGAAAGACCAAAGGTCCATCAAGCCCAGAACAGTGGCCAATCCAGGTCACATATACCTGGAAAGATCCCAAAAAAGTACAATACATTTTATGCTGCTTATCCCAAAAATAGTGGACCTGCAGCATTGAAAGAAAACTGGCAAAAAGGTGCAAGCTACCAGGCCCACTGAGAGGGGGAAATAAAGGGGGGGGGGGGGAATTCTGAAGTTTCCTGGTTTAAGATTTTTAACGCTTTGGAGGTAATGTTCATGACTTACTGTCTGTTGACAGTCCCGGGCTTTAGCACCCTGAAAGGGTCCATTTATCAGACATTGGGCTGGATATTTTCTTAAGTTCAGTTCAGGATCCTTTAGATGCTTGTTTTCACGGCCAAAGGTTTCAGCTTTAGGTGGGGAAAGTGGTGACTAGCTTTTTCTGTCCCTGCCTGTGAAGGAAAATGAAATGTGAATTAAAGAGAGATCACTCAGGTGCGGTCTGAACTTTGGGTGAACGGGGATACTAAAATGGCTAATAGGTACAAATATTTGAAAAGTATTAATCCGCAAACGAACCTTTTCCGGAGGTGCGAAGGCGGTAGAACGAGAGGACATGAAATGAGATTGAAGGGGGGCAGACTCAAGAAAAATGTCAGGAAGTATTTTTTCACGGAGAGAGTAGTGGATGCTTGGAATGCCCTCCCGCGGGAGGTGGTGGAAATGAAAACGGTAACAGAATTCAAACACGCGTGGGATAAACATAAAGGAATCCTGTTCAGAAGGAATGGATCCTAAGGACCTTAGCCGAGATTGGGTGCCAGAGCCGGTGGCGGGAGGCGGGGATAGTGCTGGGCAGACTTATACGGTCTGTGCCCTGAAGAGCACAGGCACAAATCAAAGTAGGGTATACACAAAAAGTAGCACATCTGAGTTTATCTTGTTGGGCAGACTGGATGGACCATGCAGGTCTTTTTCTGCCGTCATTTACTATGTTACTATGTGACAAGTGGGGTGTGAGGCCTTGCATCACTACGGGTCTTGCTGGGATGGGGAAGTCTATATGTAGCAGTTGCCTATAATTATAGAAGGGCTAAATTCATCACCCGGAAACAGACATTGCATAATTCTTCCTCTCTGCGATCCCCCAGTGTGTGTGTAACACATGAACCTATTCGACCACAATAACTCTTTGTATTTGTTTCTCTGCCGGAGATGGCGAACGCCTCTCCGGTACACTGTAAGCCACATTGAGCCTGCAAATATGTGGGAAAATGTGGGATACAAATGTAACAAATAAAATAAATAAATAAATAAATAAATAAAATAAACTTGATTTCTTGGGAGCAAGTAGTGCGGCTGCACTGAGTTCGTTTGTTGAAAGTTCAATGAAGGGGCGTAGCCAGACTTCGGCAGGAGGGGGGTCCAGAGCCCAAGGTGAGGGGGCACATTTTAGTCCCCCTCCCCCGCCACTTTTGACCCCTCCTGGTGCCGCCACCCCTCCCCCATCCCTTTCGACCCTCCTCCTGCCGTTGCCAACCCTCCCCCGCCATCGCCAGGTACCTTTGCTGGCGGGAGTCCCCAACCCCCGCCAGCCGAAGTCCCCTTCAGCGCCGGTCTCCGAGCACGGCGCGTTCGCTGATCTGGATACTGTTTCTTTGAGTCCTGACGTCCTGCACGTTCCTACGTGCAGGACGTCAGGACTCACAGAAACAGAATCCAGGTCAGCAACGCACCGGAGACCGGTGCTGAAGAAGACTTCGGCTAGCGGGGGTTGGGGTACCTGACGGTGGCGGGGGGGGGGGGGGGCAAATGTGGCGAGGGGGTGAAAGCAGGGGGGGCAGGGCTAAATCTGTGGGGACCCATGCCCCCGTGGCCCCACCTAGCTACGCCTCTGGTGCAATGTGACTAATGTTATTGTGATGCAGTCGTTGGCATATGCTTTACACGCGCGCCAAGGCCCCCTTTTACGACAGCTGGTAAAAGGGATGTGTCACTTTCCTACAGGAAATGACCAGGTGGCAACTAAACAGCCATTTTGAGTGGGAGCCCTGACAGCTACCCATTGAGGTGGCGGTAAGGGCTCCCACGTTAATACGGCAGTAATCGATTACCGCTGGGTACACTCCGGCACTACAAAAAGAAATACATGTTTGTAGCGTCGGAAATGGCTGCACGCTAGGGGTGGGAAGTACTTCCTGTATAGCCACTTAGTAAAAGGAGCCCCTCAATGTGTTAATAAAGCTGCGGTCAATGTTGTGCCACTGTAAGGTCATATATAGGTGTGTTATTTTGGGGGTGGGGGTAGTTTTATTACGAATGAGAAGGGTAGTGCGAATGCTAATGTTTATAACTTTCACATTGTAAACTGCCTCCATGACTTTTAGCCCCTAAAGCGGTAAAGAAGTTTTAATACATCAAATGAGATATTCCGAACGTGTCCAATTTACGATTGCTCTCCCTGTTCTCTTTTTAGGAGGCTCTTGTGAGCAGTGGGATCTAGGGGAAGTGACGGGTCTTGTAGGAGGGTCACTCTCTGTGCAGTGCCCGTATGAAGAAGTTGATAAGAACAACACGAAATACTGGTGTAGAGGAGAGACATGGCCGTTCTGTAACAAGCTTAATGAGACAAAGTCTAACAGATTCTCTATCAAAGACAACAGCTCAGCGCTCTCATTCACGGTGACCATGAAGCAGCTCACCAAGGCAGACAGCGGGAGATATTGGTGTGGGATACAGAGGTACTTACACACACGCTTTTATGATCTTGGATTCCGTGTGAATGTGACTGTTCTTTCAGGTGAGTCCAGATACAGCATTTCTTAGTAATAATGGTACTGGTGTGTCAGTGTGGGAGGGGGGGGGGGGGGGGGAGGGAGATAAGGCTCTAAAGGTGAGGCTTCAGTAATCGCCTGCCTAAATTCTCATTCCTCATCCAGCATTATGCAACTGTGGTGAATACAATTACCTGTCCCTCTGTCTCCATTGATGTGATTCTTCAGAAGCAATTTGAGCAAAACGAGAGAGGGAGGGGGGGGGGGGGGGTTTCCTCACAGCATCCACAAAACAGTCAAGCAACACCCATGGGGGTGGAAGTGAGGAGAAACCCGAATGAGCAAGGCAGATAAGGAGTAAGAGAGTCCAAGAGTTTATTAGCCAAAAAAAAAATACTGATAGAAAGACCCTACACGGGCCGCGTTTCGGCTTAAATTCTTCCTCAGGGGTCGTAGCACTGCAAATGTAGTCAGCTTCACAGAGTTTTTTTTTTACTAAGAAAAGGTTCTAAGAGCAACAGAACAATGTGTGACCTTTAAAGCAAGGCAATCGGACGTCAGTCTGATGCAGAAGGATTGTAGGGATCAGCATTAAATCAATGTTACTCTAAAAACAAAGACCTCGGCTGGTGGGGATTGGGGTACCCCGCCAGCAAAAGTAGCCCACGGCGGCGGGGGAGGGTTGGCGGCGGGAGGGGGGGTCGAGAGAGTGGTCGGCAGGGGTCATCAAAGTTGGTGGCAATGGCAGCAGCAGCTGCGGGGGGGGGGGGGGGGGGGGGGGGGGGGTGGGGTCAGCAATGGCGGGGGGGTCGTCGGCAGGAGGGGGGTCGAGATGGTCATTGGCAGGGGGTCCAGGGCCAATTCTAAGGGGGCCCAGGCCCCCGTGGCCCCATGTAGCTACGCCACTGGTGCACGCTAAAAACACTAGCATGCCTTTGTAAACGTGGCCTTAAGGGTCTCTTTTACTAAACTATGCTGGTGATTCCCGCCGTAGCAAATGTAATGCAGCCCATGCCCCGCATTTGCCGCATGGGAATCGCTAGGGTGGTTTAGACGAAGCCTTGCGCCGGAAGAAGAGGACCTCGCTGGCTGATCTGCAAGGCTTCGTACAAATCAAATGAACAATCAGGAATGAACATCCCTAATGAAAGCAGGGGTGGCTGTGCGATGTGATGCCGTGTTCCAGCCGTTCCGAACACAAACAGCTACTCGAGGAAGTTACATGGAAATACTTTTAAAACAAAGAGGAGGAAATATTTTTTCACTCAACGAAGAGTTAAGCTCTGGAAATCTTTGCCGGAGGATGTGGTAACAGCGGTTAGAGTATCTGGGTTTAAAAACGGTTTGGACAAATTCCTGGAGGAAAAGTCTACAGTCTGCTATGGAGACAGAAATGGGAAGCAACTGCTTGTCCTGGGATTTGTAGTATGGAATGTTGCTACTCTGAGATTCTGCATGGAATCTTGTCACTCTTTAGGATTCTAGAATCTTGCTATTCTTCAGGGTTCTACATGGAGTGTTGCCACGATTTGGGTTTCTGCCAGGTATTTGTGACCTGGATTGGCCAGTGATGGAAACAGGATACTGGGCTAGATGCAGTGGCGTTCCTAGGGGGGGGCGGTGGGTGCGGTCCGCCCCGGGTGCACGATGCTGGGGGGGTGCCGCGCGCACCTGTCCTCCGTTCGTTCCATGCTTCTTCTCTGCCCCGGAACAGGTTACTTCCTGTTCCGGGGCAGAGAAGAAGCATGGAACAAACGGAGGACAGGCGTGCGCAGCACCCCCCCCCCCCAGCGGCGTGCACCGGGGGGGGGTTATTTCGCGGGGGGTGTCGCGTTGCATCCGGGGGGGTACAAGTGTAGCAGGTAGGGGGGGATGGGCATGGGTCCGCCTGCCTGAAGTGCACTGCACCCACTAAAAACTGCTCCAGGGACCTGCATACTGCTGTCAGGGAATTGGTATGACATTTGAGGCTGGAAAAAAATGTTGTTTTTTTTTGGTGGGGTTGGAGGGGGTTGGTGACCACGGGGGAGTAAGGGGAGGTCATTCCCGATTCCCTTCGGTGGTCATCTGGTCAGTTCGGGCACCTTTTCGAGGCTTGGTCGTGAAAAAAAAATGGACCAAGTAAAGTCAACCAAATGCTCGTGAGGAACGCCTGTCTTTTTTCTATTATCGTCCGAGGACGCCCATCTCTTAACCATGCCCCCGTCCCACCTTCGGTAGACTGCTGACACGCCCCCGTGAATTTTGGTCGTCCCCGCCCCCATCTAAAGAAAGTGGCTGATATTTCTAGTTCCTTTGGTAACGTTGGTCTACCTCTGGAGCAGTCCTGTGATCTGGAGAATAAATGGTTGAATTTTTCAGTAGTCTTCAAGGAACAGGTGAAGTCTGTGTTGAATAGGGTTAACCTCTCTTATTTTCCATTGAAGGTTTCTGCCCCGGCACTTATAAAAAAATTTTGAAACATAACCTATTAGATTCTCTGACTGCCATCATGAATAAGTCGTTGCACGAGGGCACAGTCCATGTGGCTGTAAAACGTTCTTCAGCTCATCCTTTATTGAAGGGTATCAATAGAAATCAAACAAAATAAAACATGGAAAAGAAAATAAGATGATACCTTTTTTATTGGACATAACTTAATACATTTCTTGATCACGGGGTGGGGCGTGACAGGGGGCGGGGCATGTGTCCTCCTTTTGGGGGGACAAAATATGGTAACCCTAGTCATAGGAGAGTGTCTAATGTGTGTGCAATGCTTGGACATTAAGAGGTCTGGTCTGTATATCACAGAACAGAAAGTGATTGTCTTTCTTCCTCTCTGGTCAAAAGAGGCTGCTAGTTTCATGCCTGTCAAGATTTAACCAGCCCTGGTCAGTGTTTTTTTTTTTAAATGCTGATTGCCCTGGGCACAATTGGGCCCCAATATTTAATGCTGGGCCATGTCGGTGCACTGGTATTTAATTTTCGGGGCTTATCAATGTATACTTGATGATACCTTTTTTATTGGACATAACTTAATACATTTCTTGATTAGCTTTCGAAGGTTGCCCTTCTTCGTCAGATCGGAAATAAGCAAATGTCTTTGTGTCTTTGCAGGTTTTGCTTATTTCCGATCTGACGAAGAAGGGCAACCTTCGAAAGCTAATCAAGAAATGTATTAAGTTATGTCCAATAAAAAAGGTATCATCTTATTTTCTTTTCCATGTTTTATTTTGTTTGATTTCTATTGATAACCTTTAAGAGTGGACTAACATGGCTACCACACTCCTTTATTGAAGGGGAGTGCTTTGCGTCCTACTCTGGTTTAAATTATCGTCCTATTTAAGCTTTGAAATTTCTGGCCAAAATTTTAGAGAAGCCGGTGCTGGATCAATTGCAGGATTATCTGGAACAGAATGAGCTGATTGATGCATTTCAGTATGGCTTTAGAACTACGCAGTTAACCGAGACGTGGTTAGTCTCCGTTTTAGATTCAATTCATGCTGGATTTGATTGAGGTGAGGAATATCTTACGATTTTCTTGGATTTTCCTGCAGCCTTTGACACAATTCATCATAAAATATTGCTTATCAGGTATTCAGGGTACTGTGTTGGAGTGGTTTTGTTCTTTTCTGTCTAACCGTTTCTTTAGAGTTTTTATGGATGATGACAGATCTGCTTGGTGTCCTATCACAAGAGGAGGAGCATTCGATATGACGTCTCTCTCTCTCTCTCTGTCTCTCCTGCTCCTGATGGGACCCGAGTGATCGCGTCCTGACAGGAGCAGGAGAAAGAAAACTCAAGCGTTGGCCCCCCCCCCCCCTTGGAGGCTGGGGAGGACCCGATGCTTCCTCCAGCACTGCTCTGCTGAGCGGCTGCTTTTCCTCTCAGGCGCGCATGCTGGGTTTTGAAACCGAGCATGCCCTGAGAGGAAAAGCAGGGGCAGGCAGTCAGCACTGGAGGAAGATGTCTTCTGCTGGCAGGGCCTCTGGATCCTCGCCAGCCAAGGTATTTTAATTCTGTGCGGAAGGGGGGGGGGTGGCGGCAGCGGACGATGATTTGGGAGGGGGGCGGCATTTCAGTCTCTTGGCGGCCCTGCATGGTATTGACTATTTTGTCTGAGTTATAGAATACTGACTAAGGGAAGTTATGCGCTCAAATTCCTGGTGTCTAAATTTGAAAATTACCCCCCTTTGTGTCTTTGCAGGTTCTTCTAGCTTGACACCAACCAGGACGTCATTGTCAGGGGGACCAAAGTCCAGAGGTATTGTGACCATATCAGGAGAAGTAGGACGTACTCTCAATACCTCTTACAGGACCCCTTCTCGCAAGTAAGACAGACATTTGCAAGGCTGAGCTACACAGAAATGTTCAAATCATAATTCTATCTTCAGGGGGTCTATAAAGGGCCATCAAATAGGGTAATAGATATGGGTGAGTAACCAGAGCCCCAGGCCATGGGGTCACCAGCACACCATACTTCTGCCGCTACTACAACAGGATATGAATTTTAATTGGTTGCGCACTGGTGGAAACATCATAAGCATGGGAGCCTCATAGGAAAGGGTCCTTCCTTCTTCCCTCACAGGTGGCCAGATATTCAGAGGTAGGGTGACAGGCCTGGCTCTCCAGCGGATGGAAACAGGCGAGAAAGGTCATAGGAGAGTGTCTAATAATGTGCATGCAATGCTTGGACATTATGACTTCTGGTCTGTATATCACAGAACAGAAAGTGAAAGTGACTGGTCTTTAATTGTCTTTCTTCCTCGGTGGTCAAAAGAGGCTGCTAGTTTCATGCCTGTCAAGATTCAACCAGCCCTGGTCAGTGTTTTTTAAAATGCTGATTGCCTTGGGCACAATTGGGCCCCAATATTTAATGCTGAGCTGTGTCAGTGCACTGGTATTTAATTTTCAGGGCTTATCAATGTATACTTCTGACTTGCCTCTGGGACAGAAGTACCCTTCTGAAGGTCTCCTGGGGGGGGGGGGGGGGGGGGTTGGAGCCTTGAGTAAATCATTACTCCCCCAGGCAGAACTCCAGGCAAGAAAAACTGGCTACTAAATAAGTATTACATAGTAACATAGTAGATGACGGCAGAAAAAGACCTGCATGGTCCATCCAGTCTGCCCAACAAGACATACTGATATGTGTATACCTTACCTTGATTTGTACCTGCCTTATTTAGGGCACAGACCGTACAAGTTTGCCCAGCAGTATTTCCCGCCTCCCAACCACCAGTCCCGCCTCCCATCACCGACTATGGACAGACCGTATAAGTCTGCTCTCCCCTATCCTCGCCTCCCAACCACCAACCCCTCTTTCACCCACCTGCTCCGCCACCCAATTTCGGCTAAGCTTCTGAGGATCCATTCCTTCTGCACAGGATTCCTTTATGCATATCCCACGCATGTTTGAATTCCGTTACCGTTTTCATCTCCACCACCTCCCGCGGGAGGGCATTCCAAGCATCCACCACTCTCTCTGTGAAAAAATACTTCCTGACATCTTTCCTGAGTCTGCCCCCCTTCAACCTCATTTCATGTCCTCTCGTTCTACCGCCTTCCCATCTCCGGAAAAGATTTGTTTGCGGATTAATACCTTTCAAATATTTGAACATCTGTATCATATCACCCCTGTTCCTCCTTTCCTCCAGGGTATACATGTTCATGTCAGCAAGTCTCTGCTCATACGTCTTGGAACGCAAATCCCATACCATTCTCGTAGCTTTTCTTTGCACCGCTTCCATTTTTTTAACATCCTTCGCAAGATACGGCCTCCAAAACTGAACACAGTACTCCAGGTGGGGCCTCACCAACGTCTTATACAGGGGCATCAACACCCCCTTTCTTCTGCTCTCTCTATACAGCCTAACAACCTTCTAGCTACGGCCACCGCCTTGTCACACTGTTTCGTCGCCTTCAGATCCTCGGATACTATCACCCCAAGATCCCTCTCCCCGTCCGTGCCTATCAGATTCTCCCCGCCTAACACATACATCTCCCGAGGATTTCTATTCCCTAAGTGCATCACTTTGCATTTCTTCGCATTGAATTTTATTGCCAAACCTTAGACCATTCTTCTAGCTTCCGTAGGTCCTTTTTCATGTTTTCCACTCCCTCCCGGGTGTCCACTCTGTTGCAAATCTTAGTATCATCTGCAAATAGGCAAACTTTACCTTCTAACCCTTCGGCAATGTCACTCACAAATATATTGAACAGAATCAGCCCCAGCACCGATCCCTGAGGCACTCCGCTACTCACCTTTCCCTCCTCCGAGCGAACTCCATTCACCACCACATAATAAATGTTTATTCAAATTGTCAAAGAAGCCAATCAGTAAATATTGAAATAGTAACAAATAAACTCCCCTTACAGTATAATATGTAGCAAATAAAAACAGAGTTTTCCCTGGGAGCTGTCAATATGTCCATCTGCTAGTGAAGGGCACATTGAGGCTCTCCATCCTCAGTTCTGTTTCTTCTTAAATACTTTTCTCTTCCTTTCTTCATTATCTTAATTATAATTACCCTTCCTACCTAATGAATATACATCTTTCCAGAATATTCTATTTCCTTTATGACAAAAATCTAGTTCCAGCCTTTTCCATGTTCTGACAGTTTAAAATTTGTCATATAAAGCAGTGTGACAAGGCAGTGGCCGTAGCTAGAAGGTTGTTAGGCTGTATAGAGAGAGGTGTGACCAGCAGAAGAAAGGGGGTGTTGAAGCCCCTGTATAAGTCATTGGTGAGGCCCCACCTGGAGTATTGTGTTCAGTTCTGGAGGCCGTACCTTGCGAAGGATGTTAAAAAAATGGAAGCGGTGCAAAGAAAAGCTACGAGAATGATATGGGATTTGCGTAACAAGACGTATGAGGACTTGCTGACCTGAACATGTATACCCTGGAGGAAAGGAGAAACAGGGGTGATACGATACAGACGTTCAAATATTTGAAAGGTATTAATGTGTCTGCTTTTTGCTCTTAAACACTCAAATGCCCTATGCTGTTAATCTTTTTGTTTTTATATATTTTTCATCTAAAAGATTTTTAGCTCTTACACTGTGTTTTACATTTTTAACATTTTATCAGTCACAGAGGGGCCCTTTTACCAAAGGGCGGTAGGACTACAACGCGGGAGATCTGCAGTACCACGGGACTAGCCCAGGCGCCTGGTGGTAGTTCTGACTTTGACGCACGCTGTTTCCCATGCCAGAAAATAAATGTTTCTATTTTGTAGTGTAGGGGGTGCAGCGTAGGTGCACCTGGTGATAATCAGGCAGCAGTGTGCGCTGACCGATTACCACCGAGGCGGTAAGGGCTCAGGCAATAAATGGCCGTGCGCCAAGTTTTTGGATTAGCCCTTGGCCATTTACCGCCTCCATACGAAAAATAGAGTTTTTGCAGCCATGGTAGAAAGTGGTCTGTACACACGACAATTCCACGCACCCACACTGCTGCAGCTTAGTAAAAGGACGCATAATTTTTAAAAATCTGCCACATGCCCTTTTTATCAAAAGGATTACTTCCCAGCACTTTTCACTATTCCCGTGATCTGTGGGACGGTTTTCCTTCTTTGTTGGTTTTATGGTTAACACGCTGACAGGCTCTCATTTTCACTTTCCCTTTTTTTGCAATGTGAAGCGTCTGTTCACGTGTTCCAAAAATACTAGGACTAGGGGGCATGCGATGAAGATACAATGTAGTAAATTTAAAACGAATCAGAGAAATTTTTTCTTCACTCAACGTGTAATTAAACTCTGGAATTCGTTGCCAGAGAATGTGGTAAAGGCGGTTGGCTTCCTAAAGGAAAAGTCCATAGACCGTTATTAAATGGACTGGGGAAAATCCACTATTTCTGGGATAAGCAGTATAACACGTTTTGTAGTTTTTTGGGATCTTGCCAGGTGTTTGTGACCTGGATTGGCCACTGTTGGAAACAGGATGCTGGGCTCGATGGACCTTTGGTCTTTCCCAGTATGGCAATACTTATGTACTTATGTAAGTGGAATCCTAGACGAAGTCTGTGAGAAAACACCTAACCACCCGCCTGGGGCTAACCCTGTGGCCACTTAGAAGGTCTATCCCCAGCACAGCTCAGGTCCGCCTGCAACTGCCGCTTGTGCTCTACACTAGCACCCTTCTCTCACCGCCTGGGTCCCAGTCGCCTCTGGGCGAGTCTCCTGCTCTCAAGGTGTTCCCTGATGATTTCTAGGTTATTGGGACCACACTCCCAGTGGTCCCACAGTTCCTGGAAAGCACTCACAGACCCAACACACAAACCACCAGGATTCTTAGTCAGTCCAGACAAGCAGAGTCAATAAACTAATCAGGTTTATTGTCAGAGTAGAACGGTGAACCATATACCGAGGTGGAAAAGAACAGGCAATAACAGATAGTTTTATATTTGATCCATATTCAGGTATCTTCTACTTAAATAGTACCTGGGGAGATCAGGAAAAAGATATAGCTGCTCACAGGCTATGAAGTCTATCTGTTCACAGGGTCTGAAGAAAAGAGAACCTTCTTTTTCCACTCCCTTATCTGCGACTTAAAAAAAACAAATGATCTCACAGCTTAAGCTAACAGCTTTTGGTGGAAAATGTAACAACTTTACAAACAAATGACAGTCACCACCTGCTGGCCAAACAAAGGAAATGCACATTATAAACAATAGCAATACTATTTCCAAGCAGGAAAATTCCCTGTTTCACCACACAGTCCCTGCAACACTGAGCTAGGGTTACCATATGTCCGGATTTACCCGGACATGTCCTCTTTTTGAGGGCATGTCCGGGCAACTGGGCGGGTTTTGCCAATCTGCCCGTTTGTCCAGAAATCCGGACAAATGGGCAGATTGCTAGCCTCCCCTCCCCTTACTTACTAGTAGTGCCCTGGTGGTCTAGTGACCTCTTCCGCTGCCCTGCATGCATCCTTCCTGTTGCTGATCCTCGGCACCGATTCAAAATGGCCGCCGAGAGTTGAAGTGACCTTGCGAGACTTCAACTCTCAGCGGCCATTTTGAATCGGCGCCGAGATCACCAACAGGAAGGATGCATGCAGGGCAGCGCTCCGGGCAAGAAAGAGGGGGCTCTTTCTTGCCCCGAAGAGGTCACTAGACCACCAGGGCAGTCGTAAGGTAAGGGGAGGGGGATGACGGGGAGGGGGGCGACGGGGTATGTGATAGGGGGAGGGGAAATGTGACAGGGGCGGAGCAAGGGTGTGACAGGGGGCAGGGCGGGGTGTGTTGTGGGGGCGGGACATGTGTCCTCTTTTTGGGGGGACAAAATATGGTAACCCTACACTGAGCACGGGAGAGGCTAGCAAGGCGCTTTATCAGCTGGGTGTGAGAAAGTGATAGCAGGAGGAGATGCAGCACAAAGAAAGGGGGGAACAGAAATAAAATCAGAGTACAAGACATTAAAAAGTCCGGAAAGAATGTTGAAAACAGAGGCAAATTAGAACTGAAAAAAGAGAGACAAAAGATATCAGGGGGTCACATGACCCACAAGTGGAGTATATGACACAGGGGTAGTATGATGTAACTAATACTCAGACAGCGTTGCCAGATGGGCAGTTTTCCCGCCCAATTGAGCGGTTTTCCGCAACCCGCCGTGGGAAACTCTTGCCCGCGGCGGGTTGCGGTTTTTTTGGGCTGGTTTTGTTTTTTTTGCGCGGGTTTTGGGGCGGTTTTTCGGCCGGCGGGGGTGGGGCTAATGGCGACAGAGGCGGGGTTTGTGACGTTTTGGGCAGGGTTTGCCGACGTTTTGGGCGGGGCGATGACGATGACGGAAGGGGTGGGGCTGATGACGGCGGGGGCGGGGTTGATGACGGAAGGGGCGGGGTTGATGACGGCGGGGGTGGGGGTGATGACAGAAGGGGTGGGGCTGATGACGGCGGGGGCGGGTTGATGACGGAAGGGGCGGGGCTGATGATGGCGGGGCGGGGTTGATGACGGAAGAGGCGGGGTTGATGACGGCGGGGTGGGGGTGATGACGGCGGGGGCGGGTTGATGACGGAAGGGGCGGGGCTGATGATGGCGGGGGCGGGGTTGATGACGGAAGGGGCGGGGTTGATGACGAAAGGGGCGGGGTGATGACGTCAGGGGTGGGGTGTGTGCGGTTTTTGGGCGGGTTTTGGGCTGTTTTGTGTGGGATTTTTTTTTTTTTATATGGCAACCCTGTTCAGAGCCTCCTTTTCTCAGGACAGAGGAGATACAACAGACTGATCTACATCTTTCTCTTGCAGGGTTTCTTCGGTAAAAGTTTCCTTTATTATGGCTTCAACTATCCCCCTGTTTCTTTTCACGGTTGCTGCTGCTATTGTGATATTAATCAGGAGATGGAGGAGAAAGAAGGGTAAGAATAAATTTGTAAATACTATGTATTTAAGTCATTATGCAGGTAACAGAGAAACAGAGAAAAATGAAGGGCCTACACGGTCTGCCTCTCCATGCCACCTATTATTCCTTTCTGCCCCTTAGAGATCCTATGTATTTGTCCTAAACCTCTCCATAAAAAGGGTGGTGAATGAGTGGAACAGCCTTCCTGGTGGAGGTGGTGGAGATGAAATCTATATGATTTCAAGAAAGCTTGGGACAAGTACTTAGGATCTCTAAGGGAGAGGAAGGTATAGTAGACAGGGGCGTAGCCAAACAACAGATTTTGTGTGGGCCCAGGCAAGAAGTGGGTGGGCACCAAGTGTTCTCCCCCCACCGGCACCACCACCACCATCAGCTGGTGGTGCCGGTATTGTGGAGAGTAGCGTTTTCGTTACCATCAGGGAGAAGTCTTCAGCTTGCGGAGTTTAGGATCCCCACCAGCTACCGCTAAACTTGTGCTATTGTGGGGTGGGCCTGAGCCCCTGGCCCACCCAGGCCCACCGGTGGCTACGCCATTGATAGTAGATGGCATGGATGGGCAGACTGGATAGGCCATATCGTCTTGATTTGCTTTCATAGTAGATGATGACGGCAGAAAAAGATCTGCACGGTCCATCCAGACTGCCCTACAAGATAAACTCATATGTGCTAGTTTTTGTGTATACCTTACCTTGATTTGTACTAGTCTTTTTCAGGGCACAGACTGTGTAAGTCTGCCCAGCACTATCCCCGCCTCCCAATCACCAGCCCCGCCTCCCACCACCGGCTCTGGCACAGACCGTATAAGTCTGCCCAGCACTATCCCCGCCTCCCAACCACCAGCCCCGGCACAGACCGTATAAGTCTGCCCAGCACTAGCCCCGCCTCCCAACCACCGGCTCTGCCACCCATTCTAGGCTAAGCTCCTGAGGATCCCTTCCTTCTGAACAGGATTCCTTTATGTTTATCCCACTCATGTTTGAATTCCGTTACTGCACATAAGAGTAGACATACTGGGTCAGACTAATGGTCCATTTAGCCCAGTATCCTGTTTTCCAAACAGTGGCCAAGTCAGGTCACAAGTACCTGGCAGAAACCCAAATCATGGCAACATTCCATGTACAAGCCTAAAGAATATCCTGGAATCCTAAAGAGTGACAAGGTTCCATGCAGAATCTGAAAGACTAGCAACATTCTATGTAGAACCCCAAAGAATAGCAAGATTCTGGAATCCCAAAGAGTAATAAGATTCCAAGCAGATTCTCAGAGTAGCAACATTCCATACTACAAATCCCAGGGCAAGCAGTTGCTTCCCATGTCTGTCTCAGTAGCAGACTATGGACTTTTCCTCCAGGAATTTGTCCAAACCTTTTTCCTCCAGTAAATTTAGCACTAATGTAAAACTGAAGTTAAACTCTGATACATTTGAATATCTTCAGATTCTGGAATGGAGTTATTTTCCTCCTCTTCCTCCTCATTAGGTATCTTTAGGTTTCACTTCTAAGGTTGTCACTGTCGAGCTGAGTTCCACTACCTGTATTGCTTAATGAAACCCACTGTTAGAAACAGGAAGCTGGGCTGGATGAACCACTAGTCTGATCCAGCATGACATGTTGAATTTTCTTTTGTTCCTGGAGAAATCCAGAATCCTTGCAGTCTCTGATAATCATTTCTTGAATGAAGATACAAACTACCCAGAAATGGTGTTTTATGTGACCATTTTGGACTATAAATAACTTCCTGCTTCACATGAATTCCTTCTGTCCCCAGTGATGGGGTGTTCTGGTTTCCATATGTAAAGTGGGATTGCTTTAGTGTCTAGGTCAGCGGTTCCCAACCTGATCCTAGAGGCACCCAGCCAGTCAGGTTTTCAGGATACCCACAATGAGTATTCATGAGAGAGATCTGCATGCCCCGCCTCCACAGCATGCAAATCTATCTCATGAATCTTCATTGTGGATATACTGAAAACCTGACTGGCTGCGGTGCCTCCAGGACCAGGTGTGGGAACCACTGGTCTAGGCGATCCCATGGGAGGTCATTTTTCAATAAGTCACCATAAGTCAGAAAGGTCAATGACCAAACCTTATAGTTGCTTAATGGTGTGCATAACTTACAATCAGTAGCGTTACCAAGGGCGTAGCGATGGGGGTGGTCCTCCCTGGGTGCAGGCAGCACGGCGCACGGTTGTCGGCTCTGCCGGTCCCCCGCCCCCCTCTGACGTTACTTCCTGTTACGGGGCGGGGGACCGGCAGAGCCGAGAGCTGCACACTTGCTCCATGTACCTCCTTGCTAGGATGAAAAGTGGTGGGGTGATGCACTTCGAGGGGGTGTGTGGTGCACCTTGGGGGGTGATGTGCCAGGGGGGCTCAGTGTCGGCAAACCAGCTAGGTACGCCACTGCTTACAATGTCTACAAGTTTCATATGTAACTGGGAGCCCCGCCCAGATCCTGCCCATACTTCTCCATGTGTCTCCCCCCCCCCCCCTTGAAGTTGCATGCCACATAGCATTAGTTCACGCCTGTATAGAATAGCTCTTAGGGGGCTTTTACGCATGTGCTCATTATGTCCGCATTGACTTGCACAAGGGGTACGTATAATGCAGATTCACAAATAAAAAAAATTCCTGAAAATGTATGTCAAGTGTTGATATATTATCCAACTCTTTTAGTTCTGAAAGAAGAAATGCCAAGTGGTTACGAGAACAACATCTTCCACAATCTGGTAAGAAAATAAAAAAACAGCAAGAAGTCTGGTCTTTGTTGAGCATTTGAAAGAAATGGTGACATTTTAATCTTGTCCATACCCCCCTGGCTTTGTGCTAACTGCATTTTATTCCAAAATTATCACTGCAGACCCCTCAGCAGGGCCAGACCAAGAGAATTTGATTCCCAAGGCGAACATTCAGCCATGTGCCCCCATCCCCCAGGGTGGCTGAAGGCACTAGCACCCTTGTAGGTTAGTAGAAGAAGTTTGAACAGGATGCGAAAACGGATAGGGAGCCAGTGAAGGGTCTTGAGGAGGGGGGGGTAGTATGAGTAAAGCGACCCTGGCGGAAGATGAGACGGGCAGCAGAGTTTTGAACCGACTGGAGAGGGGAGAGGTGACTAAGTGGGAGGCCAGCAAGAAGCAGATTGCAGTAGTCTAAACGAGAGGTGACAAGGGTGTGGATGAGGGTTTTGGTAGAATGCTCGGAAAGAAATTATATGGATCACCGTACCACATAGATTTAAACGTTTGTATCAGCTGTTCTCCGTCGACTGAGACTCCTGATGCAGGCCTAATGGCCGAAACACAACGTTTTTGTCTATCTTTTTTCACCAATAAACAAGTGTTTTTAAGATCAATCTATCCAGTTTTTGGTGTTCCGCGGTCAAACATCCCACTTTCTCCTACACGGATACAAATGCAACAAATAAATAAATAAATTGTAGAACTTCCATTACATGCTCAATTGCTGACATAGAATTTGTTTTTACACACATCCTCCCAGCACCTAACTTTACGTGACCTTTTGAGAATCACCCCCCATGCGACATTTGTTCTCATAGACTGTGTAAAATATGAATTTCTTGCTGGATATTTTCTTTTTCAGCCTCCCAGTGATACAGCAGAATCTGCCCACTATCCTGTTCCAAGAAAGCCAGTGTCCACTGGTCTGGACGCTACATCTCTTCCAGTTTCAGGAAATCCGGAGTCCTGCTATATGGAGATGCGAAGCCACTGCACGGTATGAAGAGAGAATCTACAGTAGATGGTTTCAGTCAAAACTGGGCATTGGTGGAGGCGTTCATACTGGAAGGGAAGTTTTGTCATGAGCGTAGTGCTGCGTTATAATGGCAGGTCCATAGGCGCCCTGTATAAGAGGCTTGGGGAGGCTAAGCCTCCCCAGCCCAGTTCTGACCTTCACCGCCTGCCTCCCGCCCCCCTCCGAAATTTAAAACTTGATACCTGTTCGGGGTTAAGGGAAGGTGGCGTCAGCAGCGACACAGCACATCAGCACCAGTGAAATGCGTGCTGGCTCGGCGCGCCTTCAGCTTCCCTTCATTCTGTCTCTCAAGCGCTGGTCCCGCCCTTAAGGGAACTGGACCTGGTGCTCGGTGGGAGGGAGGGAAGGAGGAAGGCCTGATGCTGGGTGGGTGGGAGGAAGGGGTGCTTGATGCTGGGTGACAATTATGGGTTTAAGCTCCGCCCCAACCCCACCCCCTTTAGCCTCCCCAAACAGTTGGGCCACCGACCGCCTATGGCAGGGTCACAGGGTATTCAGCTTTTTTAACTTATATACAAGAGAAGTTATGATAAGTAAGACAGGACAGGAAGTTGCCCCATCAGCAATTTGATTGAGAGTTACTTGTCCAATTGCCCCCCAAAATTTGGTTATTTCATGGTCAAAAATGTGGAACAGGTAAGTATGGAGGTGTTGTTTGCCCTTTCAGACGGTATTAAAATAGGGGACACACTATGAAACAAATAGGTAATATATTTAAAATGTTATTAGATAAAATATATATTTCAGACAATGAACAATTGAAGAGTGAAATTTATTGCTGGAAGACGTGGTCTAGTCAGTTTGCATAGCAGGGATTGAAAATAGATTAGATTAAGTCCTGGAAGAAAAACCATTATTAGCCATGTGGAGTTCAGAAAGTCACTGTTTTATCACTGCAGTGAGTAACTCCTCTGGCTATTTATACTATTGAACATACATTACTTAGGAAAAGTCATGTCATTAAGTAAGTAGATAAGTGTTGCCATACTGGGACAGACCAAAGGTCCATCAAGCCCAGCATCCTGTTTCCAACAGTGGCCAATCCAGGACACAAATGCATGGCAAGATCCCCAAAAAGTACAAATCATTTTATTCTGTTTATCCCAATTGTGAAATTGTACAGCGCTGCGTAACCCTTGTAGCGCTTTAGAAATGTTAAGTAGTAGTAAATAAGCAGTGTTTTCCCCCAAGTCCATTTTAATAATGGTCTATGGCCTTTTTCTTTAGGAAGTCATCAAAACCTTTTTTTAAACCCTGCTAAGCTAACCACCTTTATCACATTAAGTACAAGTATTGCCACACTGGGACAGACGAAAGGCCCATCAAGCCCAGCATCCTGTTTCCAACAATGGCCAATGCAGGTCACAAATACCTGGCAAGATCCCAGAAAGCTCAATACTTTTTATGCTGCTTATCCCAAAAATAAGCAGTGGATTTTCCCCAAGTCAATTTAATAATGGTCTATGGACTTTTCCTTTAGGAAGCTGTCCAGACCATTTTAAACCCTGCTAAGCTAACCGCCTTTACCACATTCTCTGGCAACGAATTCCAGAGTTTAATTACATGTTGAGTGAAGAAACATTTTCTCTGATTCGTATTAAATTTACTATTTTGTAGCTTCATCGCGTGCCCCCTAGTCCTAGTATTTTTGGAAAGAGTAAAGAAACGATTCACATCCACCTGTTCCACTCCATTCATTATTTTATAGACCTCTATCATATCTCCCCTCAGCCGCCTCTTCTCCAAGCTCAAGAGCCTGACGCTTCAGCTTTTATTCATAGGGAAGTCGTCCCATCCTCATTCCAGAGTTTAATTACACGTTGAGTGAAGAAAAATTTCTCCGATTCACAAAACAAAATACCTCCTGTTTACAAAGCCGAGCTAGCAGCTGCCACACGGCAAGCGGATGGGCTGTGTCGACATTACTGCACTGCCAGTTTCTAGCGTGGCTTTGTAAATGGGGAGGGGGGGTAGATTATTAAGTAATAGCAGGAAGTTTGTTCATATTACTCCATTGTATCTGAAATACCACTGGCTACCAGTTCTTTATAGGATAAGGTTTAAAGTATTAACTTTGACCCATAAGGTCTAATATTCTTTACAACCAGGATATTTAAATTCATTAACTGTTCCTTATACTCCTGCGAGAGCCTTGAGATCATTGCTATATAATAGGCTAATAGTTCCTTCATTGTGTAGCGCGAGACTTAATTCAACTAGAACACTAGGAGTGGAGGAGTGGCCTAGTGGTTAGTGCAGTGGAACATGGAATGTTGCTACTGTTTGAGATTCTGTTGCTACTATTTGGGATTCTACATAGAATGTTGCTAGTGGAGGAGTAGCCTAGTGGTTAGTGCAGTGGAACATGGAATGTTGCTTCTATCTGAGATTCTAGATGGAATGTTGCTACTGTTTGAGATTCTGTTGCTACTATTTGAGATTCTACATGGAATGTTGCTACTGTTTGAGATTCTGTTGCTACTATTTGGGATTCTACATAGAATGTTGCTAGTGGAGGAGTAGCCTAGTGGTTAGTGCAGTGGACTTTGATCTGGGGAACTGATTTTTCGCGTTTAGCTCCTTTATCTTGGAACCAACTGCTTAGTAATACAAGATTGGAAGAGAATTTCAAGAAGTTCAAAGTCATATCGAAAAATGTGCTTTTTAGGGAAACTTTTAGGGGCCCTTTTACTAAGCTGCGTAGGTGTATATGTGCATCGTACCAGGGGCGTATCTGCGTGGGGCCACAGGGGCCTGGGCCCCCGCAGATTTCGCCCTGGCCCCCCTCCCCGCCGTCAACCCTCCCCCGCTGCTTACTTTTGCTGGCGCCGAGGTCCGACCCGCAATCGCCGTTTTTCGTCTTCCTCCGTGGCCATGCTTCCAGGAAGTAACGCTGCAGTGCTGATTCGTTGAATCCAGTTCGGCGTCTTGACGTCAGACGTCGAACTGGATTCAACGAATCAGCACTGCAGCGTTACTTCCTGGAAGCATGGCCACGGAGGAAGACGAAAAACGGCGATTGCGGGTCGGACCTCGGCGCCAGCAAAAGTAAGCAGCGGGGGAGGGTTGACGGCGGGGAGGGGTGGAGAGAGGCGGCGGCGGGGGGGGGGGGAGGGAGGCAAAAATGTGCCCCCCCTCTCTGGCTCTGGCCCCCCCTACCGCCGGATTCCAGATACGCCCCTGCATCGTACATGTGTCAATTGTGAACTACCACCTAGATATCGCATGGCCTGGGCAGTAATTGCATTTTTTAAGCACGTCCACTGTGGGGCTCATTTTCGAAAGAGAAGGACGCCCATCTTTCGACATAAATCAGAAGATGAGCGTCCTTCTCAAAGGGTCGTCCAAATCAGTATAATCGAAAGCCGATTTTGGACGTCCCCAACTGCTTTCCGTCGCAGGGATGGCCAAAGTTCAAGGGGGTCTATCGGAGGTGTAGCAAAGGCGGGACTTGGGCGTGCCGAACACATGGACGTCATCGACCCATAATGGGAAAAAAAGGGCAGCATTTGGATGACTTTACCTGGTCATGTTTTTCTTATGACCAAGGCACGAAGAGGTGGCCTAAATGACCAGATGACCACCGGAGAGAATCGGGGATGACCTACCCTTACTCCCCGGGTGGTCACTAACCCCCTCCCAACCTCAAAAACTATCTTTCAAAATATTGATTGCCAGCCTCTGTGCCAACCTCAGATGTCATACTCAGGTCCATCACAGCAGTATGCAGGTCCTTGGAGCAGTTTTAGTGGGTGCAGTGCACTTCAGGCAGGTGGAACCAGGCCCATCCCCCCCTACCTGTTACCTTTGTTGAGGAACCAACAAAAAGAAGGTCCAAGTCTCCCGCAAAAAAACACATAAAACAACAAAGAAAGCAGAAGAAAACCAACATAGACCAGATAAAAACCACAAAGAGTAAGAGCACCAAAGAAGTTTATTAGGACCCTACACGGTCCATGTTTCGGCCAACCGGCCTTCTTCAGGGGTGCCTCCAGAATTCTCATGGCGTGCAAGGCATAAACTGGCTGGGCTGTAGAGGAGCTTCCCTGGACTCACAAAAGGCCAGGCAGTCCTCCAGGTTCCAGCAGCTTTTTGGCAGGTGGATACTGATTGCTTCTCCCAGTGTTGGGCTGGGGTCTGCACTACACGTGGCCGCAGGGGCCTTTGTGAGTCCAGGGAAGCTCCTCTACAGCCCAGCCAGTTTATGCCTTGCACGCCATGAGAATTCTGGAGGCACATCTGTATACGTCAATTGGAAGACCCCTGAAGAAGGCCGGTTGGCCGAAACACGGACCGTGTAGGGTCCTAATAAACTTCTTTGGTGCTCTTACTCTTTGTGGTTTTTATCTGGTCTATGTTGGTTTTCTTCCGCTACCTTTGTGGAGGAAACAGCAAGCCCTCCAAAACCCACCAGAAACATACCCGTATGGGCTATGGTAGTGGTGTACATTTGTGGGTAGTGGGTGTTTTGGGGAGTTGGGGGGGGTGGGGCTCAGCACCCAAGTTAAGGGAGCTATGCATCTGGGAGCAATTTGTGAAGTCCACTGCAGTGCCCACTAGGGTGCTCCTGTTGGTGTCCTGGCATGTCAAGGGGACCAGTGCACTACAAATGCTTGTTCCTCCTATGACCAAAAGTCTAGGGACGAGCAAATCTAGGGACGACCAAATTTAAGGATGTCGAAATTATCTCACAGTACTGCCCAATTACCGCCGGGTACACAGAAGCGGTAGCCCGGCAGTACTTCCTGTTTGGTGAGCTTTGTAAAGGGTACCAATAGACTGTTATATAGCCTCAATCATCTATTGGTGAACCCTGTGAATTCCCAGTGTTGATGTGATTTCCATCCACAACAATTCCACTGACTTCCACAGGTGTCAATTTTCAAACTACATCTATCGATCAGCTAAAACAGTTTACTGTTATGTTAATACTAGTAAAGAAGGCCCGTTTCTCAGAGCAATGAAACGGGCGCTAGCTTGTTTGGGGGGGGGGGGTGACTCACATACAGAGAACAGGAGCATGGCCATCCAAATGGATTTCTTCTGTCAGCGCTGTTTGTGTTGTCGGTTATGTCTTCATTGCTGCTGGCGCTCCGTTTCGTCCAGTGTCAGTGCTCCGCCCTCGTCGTCATCACGTAGTGACGCGAGGGCGGGGCACACACTGATGGGAAAGCGGCTATCTCGACGCCTCAACTTCCGGTGGGGAAAGCTGATCTCGACACTTCAACTTCCGGTGGTGGCTTCATTTAGAACATTGGGGTTGTGAATTATATAGATAGATATGGGTGTCTCTAGCATTAGCGTACACTAAAAATGCTAGCGCATCTTAGTAAATGGCCCTTATTTATTAAGACATTTGCTTTTCTAATGTCACCTGCCTGTTTTAAAATATGGATAACTATCTGAGAATAACTAACTCAGATAGTTATCCATATTTTAAAACAGTCTAAAAACTACCTTCAAACCACATGGTTCAATTAAAGTGTAACAAAATAATCATTGTTGCTCCTTTGAGATGCTTAGGGGTTTTTTTTTTTTAGAATTAAAAAATTTTTTTTTAATGAAGGTAGCTTTTTTTTCTCAGAATAACAATTTGAAAGTCACAGTGATATTAAGAAACTACACTGTTTTAGATGATTGATAGACGCGTGTTGAAGATTGGGATGGTTGACAGTCATTGAAAAGTGCTTGGTTTGGAACAAGCTACCTTTCAAAGATATCACACAAAACAGGGAAGGTAGGGCATCGCGATAGCGAGCTTGCAGTTGAGACCATAGTAGACCAGGTGTCTTTAAATAAAGAGCAAACAGATTTTCAAGATTGCAAATTATCACTGTCAACTTCTGAGCAAGTTGTAAGGAGGACCTTGAATCGAATAGACTAAAAATTCTGCAGGACACAAAGCATGTCTTGGAATCCCTATGTATTGAAATTCCATGCGTAAAGTGGAAAAGGTTAATCATAGGACTTATATATATATATATATATATATATATATATATATATAGATAGATAGATAGATAGATAGATAGATAATTCCCCCTTAGCATGCAAAGCTGCATGCACAAGTTATAGAACTGTGTCAGTTTATATGCATAATGCAAATTCATAATTAGCTGTTAATTGGCATTAGTAACCAATCATTGGTTATAACCTGGGGTTAATTTGCAGATGCACATGTAACTGCCCATAGTCAGGATTCTGCAAATTGTGCATGAAAAATCCATAGCGCTCAACTATAAGGTGACGTGGACCTGGCAGGGGCGTGCCTTGCACTTACATATGTGGGTTATAGAATAATTATCAGTTATAGCAGTTAGACATGAGCGTCTACACCAGCCTTTGACCTCGTGCCCATGCTAAACAGGGACACCTAATTTTAGAAGTTTTTGTAGCGTTCTAGATCCGCCATTGCATGCTCAATTGCTGATATAGAATTTGTGCTTAAGACGCTTCCTCCCAGCTCCTAACTTTAGGTGACCTTTGAGATTTACCCCCTATGTGGCATCTGTTCTCACAGACTGTGTAAAATATTCATTTCTTGTTGGATATTTTCTTTTTCAGCCTCCCAGTGATACAATGAAATTTGCCCACCATTCTGGTCCAAGAAAGCTAGTGTCCAGACTGTCCACTCATCTGGACAGACTTTTCGCCAACGCTACATCTCTTCTAGTTTCAGAAGATCTGGAGTCCTGCTATGTGGAGATGCGAAGCCAGTGCACGGTATGAAGAAAGAGTCTACCGTAGATGGTTTCAATCACAACTGGACTAACATTGGCTGCAGATACTATAGCAAGACTTGATTATCTACTGCTACCCCAGCTGAGCTCATATTCATGTACTTTTCTGACTTCTTGTGCCGTTTTCATTAGGCTATTCCTCTCTTACATAAGCACATAAGTATTGCCATACTGGGAAAGACGAAAGGTCCATCAAGCCCAGCATCCTGTTTCCAACAGTGGTCAATCCAGGTCACAAATACCCGGCAAGATCCCCAAAAAGTACAAAACATTTTTTATACTGCTTATCCCAGAAATAGTGGATTTTCCCCAAGTCCATTTAATAACGGTCTATGGACTTTTCCTTTAGGAAGCCGTCCAAACCTTTTTTAAACTCTGCTAAGCTAACCGCCTTTACCACATTCTCTGGCAATGAATTCCAGAGTTTAATTACACGTTGAGTGAAGAAACATTTTCTCCAATTTGTTTTAAATTTACTACATTGTAGCTTCATCACATGCCCCCTAGTCCTAGCATTTTTGGAAAGTGTGAACAGACGCTTCACATCTACCCTCTTTTCTTCTATCTATTATTTTTACAGATGAATTTGTCTATTCATGTCTATGTTCACATTGTCTATGTTATAAGCATTTGCCATACTGGGACAGACTGAAGGTCTATCAAGCCCAGTATCCTGTTTGCCATGGTGGCCAACCCAGGTCACAAGTACATGGCAAGATCCCAAAACAGTAGACTACATTTGATGCTGCTTATCCTAGAAATACTGGCAATAGATTAATGACCTCGCTCAGTCACAGAAAAATATCACAAAAAATAAACACAGAGTGTGTGTATATGAGTAACCATAAAACAAGAGACTCCAATCCACTTAGTTACATTTATAGCTCTTGTTTTATGGTTACTCATACACATACACTCTGTGTTTATTTTTTGTGATATCCTAGAAATAAGCAGTGGATTTTCCCCAAGGCCATGTTAATAATGGCTTATGGACTTTTAGGAAGGTATCCAAACTGTTTTTAAACCCCGTTAAGCTAACTGCTTGTACAACATTCTCTGGCAACAAATTCTAGAGTTTAATTACATGTTTATCTGCTACTCCCATCTTGACGGTCGTGAGTCGCCCCTCTACTCTTTGTTGCATCTGGAGTCTAGGTGGAGCATGGGCGGGCACACAAAGACAAATAAATGACGTGCTTTTATTGTCACAATCTAGGCACCTTCTTTCCTTTCTAGAATGTTCTTCTGTACTCCACCCTGGAAAAGAGCGGACTAAAAATAATATATTTCAATTTCATTCGGCTCCAAATAAGTGCCTTCTTGGCGCTTATAATAATAGGCTTTTATCAAATTTCCTTCTGAATTCCACAGTTTGGTAAAGTTCTTCTTAGTCCATTAATGTTTTACAACTTCGAATAATATTGTGTCATCTGCAAATGTGATCTCCTCATTGCCAGGTACTTGCCAGGCCACTGTTGGAAATAGGATACTGGGCATATTCATTGTAGATATCATCAAAACCTGATCTGCCTGAGGCTCTCAAGGACTGAATTGCCTATCACTGAATACTGACCCCAATGTGTTTCCAGATTTGTCTGCCTCTACTTTACTTGAACAAAAGGAATTTCACGTCTTAAATCCCAGAGTACTGGATCTGCAATTAGGATTTTCCCCAAAATTTCCATGTAAATGTATAATTAGAGATCAAGGTGGGCAACAGCTGTCCTCAAGGGCCAGAACCTAGTTGGGTTTTCAAGATTTCCATGATGACTATACATGAGATCAATTTGCATACAATGGAAGCGGTACATGCAAATCAATCTCGTGTATTCATTGTGGAAATCATAAAAATCCAACGGAATTGTGGTCCTTGAGGACTGTGGCTGCCCACCCCTGAGAGAGATCATATGTCTTCTTTAGACCTTCTCAACTATTTTTGCAGAACAGAGAAGGGACTTCACTGTACCTGGATTGTGTTTCTGTGTTTTCTTCCCTTCAGAACGTTATAAGAGGCATTTTAAAATTTGTTATGTCAATGAAGGTTCTTTTCTGAACTTTCTGTTTTTGCTTTAATTACATCCACCTTTTCCATTAGAGTGGACTATGTACTGGGCTGAAAAGAGGTATTTTTTGTTTATTTATTTTTTTACTTTTTACTTTTTGTTTATTTATTTATTTACTTTTTATTTTTTGTTTATTTTTTCACTTTTTACTTTTTGTTTATTTATTTATTTATTTACTTTTTGTTTTTTGTTTATTTCTTTTTTTACTTTTATGTTTTCTGTAATTACTTCTGAACTTACAAGTCCAATTCACTGTGTGTGTTTCCAGTATTATATTTGAAATATTCTAATTAAAAAAAAAATCTGAAATAAGTAATTTTCACTCAAGTTGTGTCATTTGTTCCTGGAGAATGTAGTTCAGACCAGTAGGATGGCTGGGTTTCAAAATGATTTGGAGAAATTGCTGAAGGATGGGCCCATTAGCATTATTTGACAGGTAAACATGGGAAATGCAACGTCTTACTAGAAGGAGACGGGCTTGCAAAACAGGGAATGGATATTCCCAGTAGGATCTGTAGGGTATTTCTTCCAAGTAACCCATACTGGCAACTATCAGACACAATACTGGCACCAATGGATAATTGATCCAACTAAACAGAGACTCTTTTTTTGTTCTTATGTACCACATCCATGTAACATAGGGGCACTTTTACTAAGCTGCGAAGGCGCTTACACATGCCCAATGCATGCCAGTTCGATGTTACCGCCCAGCTACTGCGTGGCCCGTGTGGTAATTAAATTTTTTATGCATGTCTGCTACGCCGCTGGAAAATAATTTTTATTTTCTGGCGTGCAGCAAAAATTGGGCAGTAACTCTGACTTGACGCGCGTAGGCGATTACTGCATGGTTAACAAGAGAGACCTTACCGCTAAGTCAATGGCTGGCAGTAAGGTCTCAGACCCAAAATGTAGCAACGGCCTCGCGAGACTTCCACGGAAGTCTTGCGAGGCCGCTGCTGGAAGTCTCGGCGGCCATTTTAAAAAAGCAGAGAGGAGAGGATCAGCATGCGTGCAGAAAAGAGTAGGGATCTTTCCTGCTCCAAAGAAGCCACTAGACCGCCAGTGTGCCTTGAACTATATGCCAGGAGGGCACCCAGGGTCAGAGGGGAGGTGGATAGATGGATGGAGTCGGGAATCGAGATAATAAAAAGGGTGAGTCTCAGTTTCCCCTTCTTTGCACCACTGTCATCGCCATACACTCAAAACAAAGCGAGCAGACCTATGAGTTGCCGCATCCACATTGTCGTTCTTTATTGTTGGTGGCATTTTTATTTAATCTCACTTACATTTTCAAACATTCCAGCTTGTGCAGCATACAGATGTATGCAGAGGAAGTATAATGATGGATTAACTCTTCATAGGTAGAGTAGTCATTTCTTATAAATCATAATCAGTGTGTCATTTGGAGGGGCTGGTTATAGGGACACCCTGTATTCATGAAGAGATTATTTTCTCCTTTTAAAGGGCCACTAAAACAGACATCATGTTACGAGAATCAGGTGCTCAATATTCAGAGTTTCTATTTATTTATTTATGACATTTCTATCAGACATTAAACATGCATTAGGTTGAAACCTGGGAGCATTTAAAATCTTTCTTTTTTTTTTCCGTGCCTACATCAAAAGAAAAAGATGTTATGCGGGAACTTGCTCCTTTTTGTTTCGTGAATTGCGGTGGTATATTATAAAAATAAACTTGCCTTTTTTATTACTATTTTTTCACAGAAAGGTATTGAATAATTAGGGAAGGGCTTCCTTTAGGCAGAAGTTTTGTCCAGCATCAGTCTAAATGTGCCAACATTGTCCAGTTCAGCACACTATTAGCAGCCAAGTTCATAGAAAGTTAATTATGTTCAGCGGAAAATAAATCTGTTGGCTCAGGCTGCTTGCTATGTGAATATTCAATCACTGTTTCAGTATTGCTACCAAGTATTAGGTATTAAGGGTATTTGTTTTAATTCATTTATCCAGTCCTTTGATCTAAGGACGCCGAGAAGAGGCAGTTAGTGCGGATGAAGCGGAGAAGCTTTGGATGTAGTTTGCTGTGGTAGTGTTTAGCCCTTGAAACAGCCCGATAGTGGCGAAACAGGGTTCTCCTGTTGGGCATTGCGAGTACCGTATGCTGTGGAAGACAGAAACAGCTTTCTCCTGTTGGGCATTGCGAGTACCATATGCTGTGGAAGACAGAAATAGGGTTCTCCTGTTGGGCATTACGAGTACCGTATGCTGTGGAAGACAGAAACAGGGTTCTCCTGTTGGGCATTGCGAGTACCGTATGCTGTGGAAGACAGAAACAGGGTTCTCCTGTTGGGCATTGCGAGTACCGTATGCTGTGGAAGACAGTGTGGACCAGTGGCATCATGATTATCCAAGCTAAGTAACATTTAGTTCACCAGATGTATGGCGTTTATATAAGCCTCTACCATATAGTATTGTGGAAGGTGTATGTGCATGGTTTGCATGAATGAGAAGAGTGGAGTTTTTTTTTTGTGAAGACTAGTGATTGAAGAAGAGGAGTACTCTAAATCCACACTTCATGAATACTAGTGACTGTACACCTCCAATACTGGGTTATAATAAGTAGAATTTTGCTGTAAGAAAGTTGATTGTATCCTACTATTCCTCTACATTTATCAGTGTGATTTCAGTTACCCCAATATTGTCTGAATAAATGTTACATCAGGGAGCACTCGGGAGGTAAAATTCCTAGAAGTAATAAATGACTGTTTCTTGGAGCAACTGATCCAGGAACCCTGAAGAGGGGGGAGCGATTTTAGATCTAGTCCTTAGTGGAATGCAGGGCATTGTACGAGAGGTTACAGTGTTGGGTCCACTGAGAAACAAATTTGAGCTGATATCTGGAGTGAAGTCACAAAGGAAATCTACTATAGCAGCATTTAATTTTCGAAAGGGCGACTTACAATAAAATGAGGGAAATGGTTAAAAAGAAGCTTAAAGGATCGGCCACAAAGGTTAGGACTGTAAATCAGGCATGGACATTGTTTAAAAATACCATCTTGGAAGCCCAGACCAGATGTATTCCATGTATTACAAAGGTGGAAAGAAGAGCAAACGACAGCCAACATGGTTAAAAGGTGAAGAGAAGGAGGCTATTCGAGTCAAAAGAACTTTCTTTAAAGAATGGAAAAAGGATCCAAATGAAGAAAATAAGAAGCAACATAAACACTGGCAAGCATTGATATAGAAGGCTACAAGAGAATATGAAGAAAAACTTGCCACAGAGGCAAAAACTCATAGTAACAACTTTTTCAGGTACATCAGAAGCAGGAAGCCTGTGGGGGAATCCATGGGACCTTTAGATTATGAAGGAGCAAAAGGGGCACTCAGGAAGGACAAGGCCATAGCAGAGAGACTGAATGAATTCTTTGCTTTGGTCTTTATGGTTTTCAAGGGTGACGATGCGGAGGAAATGAAAAATAATCTTGGTGAACCTGCAAGGTGTACTGAGCCAAAATGATAAGTTACAGAGTGGTAAATCACCTGGGCAGGATGGTATATACCCTAGGGTACTGAAAGAACTCAAACATGAAATTACTGATCTGCTGTTGGTGAACTGTAAGCTGTCGTTAAAATCATCCATACTACCTGAAGATTGGAGGGTGGCCAATGTAATGGCGATTTTTAAAAAGGGTTCCAGGGGTGCTTGGGAAATCACAGACCGGTAAGCTTGACTTACAGTGGGGGAAATAAGTATTTGATCCCTTGCTGATTTTGTAAGTTTGCCCACTGACAAAGACATGAGCAGCCCATAATTGAAGGGTAGGTTATTGGTAACAGTGAGAGATAGCACATCACAAATTAAATCCGGAAAATCACATTGTGGAAAGTATATGAATTTATTTGCATTCTGCAGAGGGAAATAAGTATTTAATCCCTCTGGCAAACAAGACCTAATACTTGGTGGCAAAACCCTTGTTGGCAAGCACAGCGGTCAGACGTCTTCTGTAGTTGATGATGAGGTTTGCACACATGTCAGGAGGAATTTTGGTCCACTCCTCTTTGCAGATCATCTCTAAATCATTAAGAGTTCTGGGCTGTCGCTTGGCAACTCGCAGCTTCAGCTCCCTCCATAAGTTTTCAATGGGATTAAGGTCTGGTGACTGGCTAGGCCACTCCATGACCCTAATGTGCTTCTTCCTGAGCCACTCCTTTGTTGCCTTGGCTGTATGTTTTGGGTCATTGTCGTGCTGGAAGACCCAGCCATGACCCATTTTTAAGGCCCTGGCGGAGGGAAGGAGGTTGTCACTCAGAATTGTACGGTACATGGCCCCATCCATTCTCCCATTGATGCGGTGAAGTAGTCCTGTGCCCTTAGCAGAGAAACACCCCCAAAACATAACATTTCCACCTCCATGCTTGACAGTGGGGACGGTGTTCTTTGGGTCATAGGCAGCATTTCTCTTCCTCCAAACACGGCAAGTTGAGTTCATGCCAAAGAGCTCAATTTTTGTCTCATCTGACCACAGCACCTTCTCCCAATCACTCTCGGCATCATCCAGGTGTTCACTGGCAAACTTCAGACGGGCCGTCACATGTGCCTTCCAGAGCAGGGGGACCTTGCGGGCACTGCAGGATTGCAATCCGTTATGTCGTAATGTGTTACCAATGGTTTTCGTGGTGACAGTGGTCCCAGCTGCCTTGAGATCATTGACAAGTTCCCCCCTTGTAGTTGTAGGCTGATTTCTAACCTTCCTCATGATCAAGGATACCCCACGAGGTGAGATTTTGCGTGGAGCCCCAGATCTTTGTCGATTGACAGTCATTTTGTACTTCTTCCATTTTCTTACTATGGCACCAACAGTTGTCTCCTTCTCGCCCAGCGTCTTACTGATGGTTTTGTAGCCCATTCCAGCCTTGTGCAGGTGTATGATCTTGTCCCTGACATCCTTAGACAGCTCCTTGCTCTTGGCCATTTTGTAGAGGTTAGAGTCTGACTGATTCACTGAGTCTGTGGACAGGTGTCTTTCATACAGGTGACCATTGCCGACAGCTGTCTGTCATGCAGGTAACGAGTTGATTTGGAGCATCTACCTGGTCTGTAGGGGCCAGATCTCTTACTGGTTGGTGGGGGATCAAATACTTATTTCCCTCTGCAGAATGCAAATAAATTCATATACTTTCCACAATGTGATTTTCCGGATTTAATTTGTGATGTGCTATCTCTCACTGTTACCAATAACCTACCCTTCAATTATGGGCTGCTCATGTCTTTGTCAGTGGGCAAACTTACAAAATCAGCAAGGGATCAAATACTTATTTCCCCCACTGTAAGTGCCAGGCAAAATAGTGAAAACTATTATAAAGACTAAAATTATGAAAGACTTAGACAAACATAGTTTAATGGGACAGAGACAGTATGGGTTCAGCCAAGGGAAGTCTTACTAATTTGCTTCATTTTTTTTGAAGGATTTTCAGAAAGCTTTTGATAAAGTTTCTCATGAGGGACTCCTGAGAGAATGAAAAAGTGATGGAATAGGAGGCAATGTCCTTCTATGGATTAGGAACTGGTTATTGGACGGAAGACAGAGGGTAGGGTTAAAAGGCCATTTCTCAATGGAGAAGGGTGAATAGAGAATTGCCACAGGAATCTGTACTGGGACTGGTGCTATTTAGCACATTTATAAATGATCTGGAAATCAGAACAAAAAATGAGGTGATTAAATTTGCAGATAACACAAAACTAAACATGCAGACTGTGAAAAATTGCAGGAAGACCTTAGGACATTGGAAGACTGTTCATCTAAATGGCAGATGAAATTCAATGTAGACAAATGCAAAGTTCAACACATTGGGAAGAATCATAGTTACCTGATGCTAGGGTCCACCTTGGGAGACAGCACCCAAGAAAAAGATCTATGTGTCATTGTAGACAATACGCTGAAATCTTCTGCCCAGTGTGCGGTGGCAGCAAAAAAGCAAACAGGATGCTAGGAATTATTTATTTTTATTTATTTGTTACATTTGTATCCCACATTTCCCCACCTATTTGCAGGCTCAATGTGGCTTACATAGTGCAGTAGAGGCGAACACCAATACCGGTATGAACAAATACAAAGTGAGGTTTATGGCAGAGTAATGATCAAATGTGATAGGCACATTGGGGGTTGTAAGGAAGAAGGGTTAGGTTATGTCCAGTATGAACTTTTATCTTGTTGTGTTGCGGGGTTAAGGCATTTAGGTTGGATCGTTAGGGTATGCCTTTTCGAATAGGTTAGTCTTTAGGAGTTTCTGGAAGTTTAGGTGGTCGTATGTTGTTTTCACGGTGATTGGTAGTGCGTTCCATAGTTGCGTGCTTATATAAGAGAAGCTGGATGCATAGGTTGATTTGTATGTGAGTCCTTTGCAGCTTGGGTGGTGGAGATTTAGGTATGTTTGCGTTGATCTTGTTGTGTTTCTGTTTGGCAGGTCTATGAGGTCTGCCATGTATCCCGGGGCATTGCCGTAGATGATTTTATGAACCAGGGTGCAGATTTGAACGCGATACATTCTTTGATTGGGAGCCAGTGTAGTTTTTCTCATAGAGGTTTGGCGCTTTCGAATCTTGTTTTTCTGACTATAAGCCTGGCTGCTGTGTTTTGAGCAGTTTGGAGTTTCTTTTTGATTTGTTCTTTACATCCCCCATATATTCCATTACAGTAGTCTAGATGGCTTAGTACCATGGATTGTACCAAGTTGCAAAATATTTCCCTCGGGAAAAAAGGTTTCACTCGTTTGAGCTTCCACATTTAATGAAACATTTTCTTTGTTGTAGCTTTCACTTGGCTCTCTAGTGTGAGATTTTGGTTGATTGTAACTCTGAGAATTTTCAGGTTGTCTGAGATAGGGAGGGTGTAATCTGGGGTAGTTATGTTGGTGGGTTTGGTTGTGTTATATTGGGATGAGAGGATAAGACAGTGTGTTTTTTCTGTGTTAAGTTTTAGTTGAAATGCATTCGCTCATGAGTTCATGATGTTTAAGCTGAGTTTGATTTCTTTGGTGATTTCTGTTAGATCATTTTTGTAAGGGATGTACAATGTGACGTCATCAGCGTATATGAAAGCGTTAAGGCCTTGATTGTTTAGAGACTTGGCTAATGGGATCATCATTAGGTTGAAGAGGAGCGGTGAGAGTGGCGATCCTTGAGGTACACCACAGTCTGTAGGAAGACTGGGCTGGGGTTCACCACCCAAGAAAAACATCTAGGTGTCACCATGTACAATACGCTGAAATCTTCTGCTCAGTATGCAGCAATGGCTAGGAATTATTAGGAATGGAAGAGAACCTAAGACAAAGAATGTTAAAATGCCACTGTATCGCTTTATGGCGCGTCCTCACCTTGAGTATTGTGCGCAATTCTGGTTTCTGTATTTCAAAAAAGGTATTGCAGAATTAGAAAAGGTTCACAGAAGGGCAACCAAAATGATAAAAGGGGATGGAACATCTCTCATATGAGGAAAGGCTAAAGAGGTTAGCATTTCACCCAGTATGGCTGCTCTTATGTTCTTATGTAGGTTAGGGCTCTTTAGCTTGGTGGCTCAGGAGGATATGATAGAGGTCTACAAAATCCTGAAAGGGGTAGAACAGGTAAAGTACAAAAATTAGGGGACACTCAATGAAGTTACATGATACATTGCTGAGATTCTCCCTGACTGCAACGCCAAAGGTCATGAGATGAACATTTATCAGAATTAGTTCACTGTAGGAATGAGGAAAGCAAAATATGAGCAGAGATCATCTGAAATAACTGACATCAGAGATCCTTCCTTCTGTCTCCACTGTCCTGTTCGTTCAGGTTCTTGCCAGATGCTTGTGACTTGGGTTGGCCACTGCTGGAAACAGGATGCTGATCTGAGACCACCCATTCTTTTTACAAATATAACCAAATACCTTCCAAATGGATCAATTTCAATTTGAAGACAAGTGAGCTAGAACGTATGGGGAACAATTTCAAATTGTTCACATTTTGGCAAGAGTCTGAATTCTATCAGCTTGATAGTGGTTCTGCCTTGAGGCTCACTGATGGTACAAGTCACTTATGGACATTTGTAGTTTTTTCTGTGATTTCTTACATAGCATACATAGTAGATGACGGCAGAAAAAGACCTGCATGGTCCATCCAGTCTGCCCATGACAAACTCATATGCGTATACCTTACCTTGAATTTGTACCTGTCCTTTTCAGGGCACAGACCATATAAGTCTGCCCAGCAGTATTTCCCGCCTCCCAACCACCAGTCCCGCCTCCCCTCACCGGCTCTGTTACAGACCGTATAAGTCTGCCCTCCCCTATCCTCGCCTCCCTTCTTGTGTCATTGAATATAACACATGGATTTATTGATGATCATAGTTTTCCTATTTGGAAACACCTCTGCTCAATGCAACTAAATGTTTTTTGCAGATAGATGATCAACACTGGTAAATTGATATTTTACTGTCAATGGCATAAAAAATTGTGCTTTTGTATTCAGTATCCTGATGATGTGGCAGAAAGTATGTGCAAAACGTCTGCAGATGTGAGAAGAAGATGAACAGAAAGAAGTAGTACATGTGCCTTATGAAGTTCTTCAGTTAACGTCTATATCTCCAGGCAGGAGCTTAGACTACTGCAATCTGCTTCTTGCTGGCCTCCCACTTAGTCACCTCTCCCCTCTCCAGTCGGTTCAAAACTCTGCTGCACGTCTCGTCTTCCGCCAGGGTCGCTTTACTCATACTACCCCTCTCCTCAAGTCGCTTCACTGGCTCCCTATCCGTTTTCGCATCCTGTTCAAACTTCTTCTACTAACCTATAAATGTACTCACTCTGCTGCTCCCCAGTATCTCTCCACACTCATCCTTCCCTACACCCCTTCCCGTGCACTCCGCTCCATGGATAAATCCTTCTTATCTGTTCCCTTCTCCACTACTGCCAACTCCAGACTTTGCGCCTTCTGTCTCGCTGCACCCTAAGCCTGGAATAAACTTCCTGAGCACCTACGTCTTACCCCATCCTTGGCCACCTTTAAATCTAGACTGAAAGCCCACCTCTTTAACATTGCTTTTGACTCGTAACCACTTGTAACCACTCGCCTCCACCTACCCTCCTCTCTTCCTTCCCGTTCACATTAATTGATTTGATTTGCTTACTTTATTTTTTTGTCTATTAGATTGTAAGCTCTTTGAGCAGGGACTGTCTTTCTTCTATGTTTGTGCAGCGCTGCGTACGCCTTGTAGCGCTATAGAAATGCTAAATAGTAGTAGTAGTAGTCTCTTGTAACCAGAGCTAATATTGTGATGTCATAATGCCTCAGGCCACCAATAAGAGCCAACCTCATCAGTGATGTCACAATGGCTTGATTGTCCTATACTTGGCTCACTTTTATTACATACAGTGGGGGAAATAAGTATTTGATCCCTTGCTGATTTTGTAAGTTTGCCCACTGACAAAGACATGAGCAGCCCATAATTGAAGGGTAGGTTATTGGTAACAGTGAGAGATAGCACATCACAAATTAAATCCGGAAAATCACATTGTGGAAAGTATATGAATTTATTTGCATTCTGCAGAGGGAAATAAGTATTTGATCCCTCTGGCAAACAAGACCTAATACTTGGTGGCAAAACCCTTGTTGGCAAGCACAGCGGTCAGACGTCTTCTGTAGTTGATGATGAGGTTTGCACACATGTCAGGAGGAATTTTGGTCCACTCCTCTTTGCAGATCATCTCTAAATCATTAAGAGTTCTGGGCTGTCGCTTGGCAACTCGCAGCTTCAGCTCCCTCCATAAGTTTTCAATGGGATTAAGGTCTGGTGACTGGCTAGGCCACTCCATGACCCTAATGTGCTTCTTCCTGAGCCACTCCTTTGTTGCCTTAGCTGTATGTTTTGGGTCATTGTCGTGCTGGAAGACCCAACCACGACCCATTTTTAAGGCCCTGGCGGAGGGAAGGAGGTTGTCACTCAGAATTGTACGGTACATGGCCCCATCCATTCTCCCATTGATGCGGTGAAGTAGTCCTGTGCCCTTAGCAGAGAAACACCCCCAAAACATAACATTTCCACCTCCATGCTTGACAGTGGGGACGGTGTTCTTTGGGTCATAGGCAGCATTTCTCTTCCTCCAAACACGGCGAGTTGAGTTCATGCCAAAGAGCTCAATTTTTGTCTCATCTGACCACAGCACCTTCTCCCAATCACTCTCGGCATCATCCAGGTGTTCACTGGCAAACTTCAGACGGGCCGTCACATGTGCCTTCCGGAGCAGGGGGACCTTGCGGGCACTGCAGGATTGCAATCCGTTATGTCGTAATGTGTTACCAATGGTTTTCGTGGTGACAGTGGTCCCAGCTGCCTTGAGATCATTGACAAGTTCCCCCCTTGTAGTTGTAGGCTGATTTCTAACCTTCCACATGATCAAGGATACCCCACGAGGTGAGATTTTGCGTGGAGCCCCAGATCTTTGTCGATTGACAGTCATTTTGTACTTCTTCCATTTTCTTACTATGGCACCAACAGTTGTCTTCTTCTCGCCCAGCGTCTTACTGATGGTTTTGTAGCCCATTCCAGCCTTGTGCAGGTGTATGATCTTGTCCCTGACATCCTTAGACAGCTCCTTGCTCTTGGCCATTTTGTAGAGGTTAGAGTCTGACTGATTCACTGAGTCTGTGGACAGGTGTCTTTCATATAGGTGACCATTGCCGACAGCTGTCTGTCATGCAGGTAACGAGTTGATTTGGAGCATCTACCTGGTCTGTAGGGGCCAGATCTCTTACTGGTTGGTGGGGGATCAAATACTTATTTCCCTCTGCAGAATGCAAATAAATTCATATACTTTCCACAATGTGATTTTCCGGATTTAATTTGTAATGTGCTATCTCTCACTGTTACCAATAACCTACCCTTCAATTATGGGCTGCTCATGTCTTTGTCAGTGGGCACACTTACAAAATCAGCAAGGGATCAAATACTTATTTCCCCCACTGTAGCTCTTTGAGCAGGGACTGTCTTTCTTCTATGTTTGTGCAGCGCTGCATACGCCTTGTAGATCTATAGAAATGCTAAATAGTATTAGTAGTAGTAGTAGTAGTAGTAGACTGGAAGAGGATCTGTTGAGGTTCCACTGAAGTCTTAAATCTGCCTCTTTATCAGTTCTTGGCAACAAAACAGAAGAACACAAGTCCTCACAATCTCAAAAGCACACAAAACACAGTGAAGGTTACTTGAAGCAATAAAAAGACCATTGGCTCACCTATGCATTGAGACTCTGGAGCTCTGCTTGACTCTCGGGTCCTGTGGTTGCAATGGGGAGAACTTCTGAAAATGCTGCCCTGGAGGTTCTGGATTTGAGCTTTCTACCTAAGAGGCTAAATTTGGCTTCTAGAACCTCAGTCCCACATTTTCCTATGTCATTGGTACCCATATATACCAAGACCGCAAGCTTCTCCCCATACTATCTAAAATCTTATCTATAACAGTCTGTGCATTTCCCTGTTCTTCTTCCTCTCAGCACAGTTCAAACCTAAAGCAAATACAGCCCTGACTTTCAGAGCTTGGGCATGTGGACTGAGCAACTGGGCCTCACCTCCTTCCAGGGCCACAGGTCTTCCTCAGCTTCTTGGTCCAGCATCCTGTTTGGGGTCCTCCATGGGTTAGGAAACACGCTTTCTCCTGCTGGCTACCAGCACCCACATCTCCTTAGTTCAGCCATTACTTTAGGGTGCTCTTTGCCCTGGGTTGGGTAGCCTGTTCACTCCTGCTGGCCACTTGCTGTGAGGTAGCTCCTCTCCCTGGGCTGGGGTTCTCCTCCCTCTGCCACTTTAGCTCCCTCCTTTCTACTCAGGAGTTCTCAAACCGCTCCCTATGGGGCTGTTCCTTCCCTTGACTGGTATCCAGGAGTGTAGGGAGACTAGAAGCTTCTCTAGGTGGCTTCCCTGTTTCCTAGGGAACACTAAAACTCCTGTCAATCCTTGGGATTCCAGGTTTTCTTTCCTTCTCGAGCTCTAAATCCATCCTAAGGATCTTTTATACAACCAAGTGGGAGAGGTGGAATGGAATGCCTTATGACTGTTCCTCTCTGCACCACAATATGTAAGAAATTTATTGTGTGAGAATTAGTCCGCATATTTTGTGTTCAACAAACATTTTTTCACATACACACACCTCCTGATTGTATTCAAGTGGGAAATATTTATTTATTTATGTCCTCCGTGGTGTCCCGTCATCTGCGCTCCTGTCTCTGAACTGCCCCAATTTGTCTGCCCCTATCGGTCTGACTGTTCACATGTCCTTTAGATTGTAAGCTCTTTGAGCAGGGATTGTCCTTCTATGTTAAATTGTACAGCGCTGCGTAACCCTAGTAGCGCTTTAGAAATGTTAAGTAGTAGTAGTAACTCCATCCCTCCCCGTTGTCGGTACAGGTGTCCTTGGCACATGCAGCAATTCATTCTCGTTGCTTGCGCCGGCCCTGCAGGCTTCCATCTGCTGCGTTCCATCAGACAGGAAACAGGCAATGATGTCAGTGAGGGCGGGACATGGCAGATGGAAGCCTGTGAGGCCAGTGCAAGCAGTGAGAATGAATTGCTGCAGGTTCTGAGGACACCTGTACTGACATCGGGGAGGGATGGAGTTCAGAGACAGGAGCGTAGATGCCGAGATACCGCAGAGGAGAGGGAGAAGATGTGGGGTAGGTGAAACCCCCCCCTCCCCTCGTGTTCTTAAAAAATATCTCTGGGAAGATGTTTGTGGTGTGGTGGTGGTGGGGGAGGGGGCACATGCGCATGGAAGGGGATCATCCAATTTACCTCTGGGCCCATCCAAATACCGACTCTGGCTACACCTCTGATTCTTGTGGCTTACAATTTGGTGAGATTACAATAGTGTTTTACAGTTAGGACAGGGAGAGGACATCACAAGCTTATGTAGTTATTTGTGGAATTTTTTGAAGAGGTGGGTTTTCAGTTCTTTTCTGAACTGATGCTAGGTAGTGATGTTTCTTGTGGATTTTGGTATTGAGTTTCACCATTTGGATCCCAGGTAGCTGAATCTTGCTGTTCAGATGGTCTTGTAGGTTATATTTCTGCAGTGGGGTAGATGAAGAAGTAAGTAACCTCATATAAGGATGCCGGCAAAAATACAGGTATTTAAGAGACCCTAGGAAAGAGAGGTAATGTCATACACTACTACTACTACTACTACTTAACATTTCTAGAGCGCTACTAGGGTTACGCAGCGCTGTACAATTTAACAAAGAGAGACAGTCCCTGCTCAAAGAGCTTACAATCTAATAGACATCTTGAATGTAATGAATTTGTGATTCAGGGAGAAACCTGGAATAAAGTGGAGCTCTTCTCTCCTGTTCTTGCCACTTGGATGATTTCTTTGCAAGACCTGCTGTAACCACGGAAGGCAGCAGACCAAACCAATCTTCCTGGCTTCCATGGTGGCCCTGGCACATGAGATGGCAGAGCTCTTATTAATAGCAAGAAGACACCTCCAGAAGTGAGCTGTAATTTCTAGTGGTCACTGTACAGTCACCTCACACTGGCACTTCAGAACAAGAGCTTACAATCCAGTGGCGTAGCTACGTGGGGCCTGAGGGGGCCCGGGCCCCCGCAGATTCACCCCTGGCCCCCTGCCGACGACCCCCCTCCCGCCACCAACCCTCCCCCACCATCGCCACCAGCCCCGCTACCGCATGATTTACCTTGATTGCTGGCGGGGATGCCCAAACCCCGCCAGCCAAGAGTGTTCTTCAGCGCTGGAGTTAGTAAACTCCGGCGCCTTCATTCAAGAAAGTTCGTCTGAAGGATCAGCTGGTTTTGACGCCTTACGTCCTGCACCGTGCATGTAGCCCCATGCAGGACGTAAATGCGTCAAAACCAGCTGATCCTTCAGACGAACTTCCTTGAATGAAGGCGCCGGAGTTTACTAACTCCAGCGCTGAAGAACACTCTTGGCTGGCGGGGTTTGGGCAGCCCCGCCAGCAAACAAGGTACTTCATGGGGCGGGCGGCGACGGCGGCCGAGGGTTGGTAGCGGGAGGGGGGGGGGGGTTTAAGAGTGTCGGCGCGATCGAGCGGGGGAAGGGGGGTTGCCGGAGGGGGGAGGCGGCTTAACAGTGCCCCCCCATCTCGGGCTCTGGCCCCCCCTCCTGGCAAGGTCTGGCTACGCCCCTGTTAAATAGACAAGTGAACGGTCGGTCCGATAGGGGCAGTCAAATTGGGGCAGTCTGGATTCACTGAACGGTAAAGGTTAGGTGCCGAACGCAGCGTTGAAGAGGTGGGCTTTAAGCAAAGACTTGAAGATGGGCAGGGAGGGGGCTTGGCGTAAGGGCTCAGGAAGGTTGTTCCAAGCATAGGGTGAGGAGAGGCAGAATGAGCGGAGCCTGGAGTTGGCGGTGGTGGAGAAGGGTACTGAGAGGAGGGATTTGTCCTGGGAGCGGAGGTTACGGGCGGGAACGTAAGGGGAAATGAGGGTAGAGAGGTAATGAGGGGCAGCAGACTGAGTGCATTTGTAGGTAATCACCTTACTTTTATCACCTTACTTATCACTCCTATCTCCAGATAATTTATGAGTATGTTAAAGAGCACAGTATCAATACAGACCCTTGGGGCACTCCACTAAGTTTCTAAGTTTATTTATTTATTTTTCCAAGTATATTTAATATTTGCTGCCCCGCCCTTTGGAAGTTGTCAGAATGGTTTACAATCTAATGAAAGAAAGAAAAGAAAAAAAGGAAAAAGAAGAATAAAAATATAGAGAAGAGACATAACACAGTAAGGGTAGAACTACAATTGTGATAGTAAAGGGGGGTGGGATAAAACAGGTTTGCTCTGCAACAAGCAAGCTAGCTCTGTCCCATCACTCAAAAGTAAAACAAATAGAAAAGTCTTAAATTCAGTTTTGAAATTCGATAGGGTAGATTGAAGCCTCAAGGAATGAGGGAGAACATTCCAAAGAGAGGCTCCTTGTACTGAAACGATGGACTATCTAATGTGTTCATGGACTAGTATACGATAACTGGGAATGACAACTGGTTCTGTTGAGCAGATCTTAATATCCTATTTGGACAGTATGGAATAAGGAGCCGAGAAAGATATAGTGGTTCATTGACTCTTTCCTTGTGGGTAACAGTCCATTTAGTTTACTCTCTGTTTCTTGTCTTTTAGCCAGATTGTAGACCACAGAAGTGCATTGCCTCCTATTCCATGCAGGGCCCAAGGGTATCTGGCATCCTAGGTGAAACTTCAGCTGTGCACCCTCCTCCCCTGGGGCAGATCAAGGCCCTGCCCTCCTGTAGTCCACCATTTCCCGATCGGTTCCCTAATACCCCAGAGTCCAGCATCCCACTTCCCCTCCCTATCCTCCTCCACAAGGTGACCAGCATGCTCTTCAGGTTGCCATTATCACCTATTCCTTTCCACAGGTGGCTAACATCCTCCCTAGGTGGGCATCATCCCCCTTCTCCTTACCCTACCCCTCAGGTGACCAAAATCTCTCTTCCCCCTACTCTTTCCTCCAGATGGCCAGCATCCCATTTCCCCTCCATACCCTTCAGGTAGCCATCATCCTCCCTCCCCCTGTCTATCTCCCCCCCTCCACCCGGGTGGCCAATACTCCCTTTCCGCTCCTATCTTCTCATTCTGCATCTCCTCCCCCTTCCCTACAACCACATCCCATGTCCAGCATCTTCCTCCTCTTCCCTACCCCACTGCTGCCCTACCTTTTCCCAGACCAGGATGGAAGATGAAAGCAGACTCAGCACCAGTGTGGGTCAATTAAACACAGACCCACTCAAACCGCTGCTGGGTCCTGCTGATCTCCCACTTGACACAGTTAATGTTGGAGGATAAGGAAGAACATGGCAGTGTTTGAGCATAGGCCTGTGTTTAAAGTCTATTTCAACTTGCGTAGGGTTACCATATGGCTCCAGAAAAAGGAGGACGGATTGAGCCAGCCGGGTTTTACTTCCATTGCTTTCAATGGAAGTAATTGCTTTCAATGGAAGTAATTGCCCATTGCTTTCAATGGAAAGCAATGGAAGTAAAACCCGGCTGGCTCAATCCGTCCTCCTTTTTCTGGAGCCATATGGTAACCCTAAACTTGCGCTCGTGTCCAGAAGGTAGGGCAGCAGCGGCAGTGGGAGGGACAGGGAAGGGGGGGGGGGGGGTAGATGGTGAACATAGGAAGGGGAGGAGAGATGGATGCCTAGTCTGCCTAGTGACAGGGCTAGCTCCGATCCCATGGCTCTTTAATCTCCTAAAGAGACTGTCATGAGAGACTTTGCTTACTATCAGAAAATAATTCAAAACACTTCCCCATTTTGTGGTAAGAGAAAACAAGGCTTGTGTGAGGAAATGAGTCATTACAGATCTGGTCACTCTAAAATAACACGGACTTGATTACAGAATACAAAGCTTTCTGAGGAGGATTCACAAGCAAGTCACCCACCCGAGACTCTGCAGAGCACAGAACTTTCTGGGGAAGATTATCCAGCAGAAAACAGTTAAAGGATGTTCTAAAGAAAAGGGATTTAAACCATGAAGATTTTAATGAGGACTTTCCCTGTCTGGAGTCTGATGATTCTTTGTCCAGGTTAGATTTAATGTTCGTTTTTTATGGATTAAAGGCAGGTGAGGCGCCAATTCCACCCTTTCATGGACAGATTTTATGGAACTGAATTCTAAACTTTCCAAGTATGATAAAATGCATTTGGCACTTAGAAACCCAGGGGAGCAGTGAATGATTAGGGATAGGAATGTAAGATGTACCATGCATGGTCGAACCCAAGACCCACCAAGCTCACATCCTGTCTGTAACAGCAGCAAATGTAAGTCATTAGGGAGCACCCAGCAAATCTCCAAGAGCATATCCATTTCCTGTGGTTCGACTATAGGGTTAATCAGTGAATTTCACAAGTCTGCATGTATAATACCGTGTTTCCCCGAAAATAAGACAGTGTCTTATATTAATTTTTGCTCCCAAAGATGCGCTAGGTCTTATTTTCAGGGGATGTCTTCTTCGGGAGTAGTAGGGGGACTGTGGCGGTCGGGAACAGTATTGGTGGGGGGGTGGTATCCTGCAGGAGTAGGCCGTGGCTCGCCTATCTGCCCACAGTGACCACAGGACTCGAGCGGAGCAGAGCTGCCCTGGCCGGCCTGGGAATGGAGAAGGGGTATGAACTAGGGAAGGTAATGGAATGTGGGGCCGGGCTGCTCTGGCTGGGGGTCTCGGGAGGTTGTGAGAGGGCTTAGGGCGCAGGATCATCCCTACCGTATTACAAACGTTAAAAAAATTCTACGGTAGCTCCGTTCCCTGTTGGTGGCGCTTTATGCGCTCCTCCTGTACATTCGCAACACTTTCCATCCTTCTAGTCTGACTTAGTCCTTGGGCGATGGAGCAGCGCCGAAAGGGCTCGGTTACTCATTTTCTTTTCTTTCATTATTTCTGCAAGGGGGATGTTTCTTTTCTTTCCGGGCTCACTTACCGGTAGTTGATCTTCACAAAAGCGTGAAGGAGGATGGTAGGAGTCCGCTGGACGATAGATTTTCCACCTCAGTCTTGTTTCTTGCATTTCTTTTATGTTATTTCGTCTTTGGGTTGCAGCGAAACAATTTAAGGTTTCTGTGTCCATGTCCCATCGGGGCCAAACAAAAACTTTGCTAGGTCTTACTTTCGGGGGAGGCCTTATATTTAGCAATTCAGCAAAACCTCTACTAGGTCTTATTTTCAGGGGAAACAGGGTACTGGTTTTATGTACTTGTTGTCCAGGATCTTTTAAAAACCCTGCTATGTTAGATGCTGTGTCGACATCCTCAGGCAAAAATGTTTCTCCAGTTGTTGTAAACGTGCTACCTTTTAGTTTCATGAGCATCCCCTTTGTCTCAGAATTATTTGAAAGGGTAAATAACTGTTCCCCATTTACCTATTCCACCATACTCATGATTTTGTAAACGCCTTTCGTATCCCCTCTGTCATCTTTTTCCCCAAACTAAAGAGCCCTAATCTAACATAATAATAACATAGTAAATGTCGGCAGAGAAAGACCTGCACAGTCCATCCAGCTGTCCAACAAAGTAGCCAGAATTGTATCTGACACTTCTTGCCTGCTTCCTCATGATCAAACCCTGGCATACTTCATTTCCATCTCTCCCTGGCAATTTCAGGGCACAGACTGTAGAAGTCACCTCGGCACAGGTCTTACTTCCCAACCTCTGCTTATTCCTTCCTTTGAGGGGAACCGTTCTATCCCCCTGGTACAAATAAGTACCTGAATATACTATGTAAACTGCTTTGAATGTAGTTGTCAAAACCACAGAAAGGCAGTATATCAAGTCCCATTTCCCTTTCCCCATTATGATTTCGGTTACCTTTCTCTGTGCCTTTTTTTCAGTTCCTTCATATCATTGTAGGATCAGGTGATCAGAACTGCACGCAATACCCAAAGTATAGTAACCCCATGAAGCGATACAAAGACATTATGATATTCCGTTTTATTCTGAGTTTCTTTCTGAATAATTCCTAACATCGTATTTATCTTTTTCCACCATCACTGCACACTGAATCGACAATTTGAATGTATTGTCCACAATGACACCACGATCCTTTGTCTGAGTGGTGATTCCTAATATGGAACCAAGGGTGATAGAGGGGCAATGTACGGTGGAGGTGGGGAGGGCGGGGTAGGGGGGTGGAAAGAGAGAGGGAAGTGATGCTCGACGGAAAGGAAAGAAATGGGAGATTTAGGGGGTCCTTTTTTTTTTTTTTGCATTTGTATCCCACATTTTCCCTCCTCTTTGCAGGCTCAATCTGGCTTACAATACATCATGAATAGTGGAAACATATAAGAAAATATACATTTAACATTACAGAAGGAACATGGGTTATAATGGTAAAACATATTAGTAGTTTGACAAGCAAATATTATAAGGCATTTCTGGATATTTGTATAGGAGTTCACATTTGTTGATCTTTGAGGTACGGCCTGTCAAAGAGATGGGTCTTCAGTAGTTTGCGGAAATTGGTTAGTTCATAGAGCGTTTTTAAATTGCGCGGCAGCACGTTCCAGAATTGTGTGCTCAGGTAGGAAAAGGTTGACGCATGCGTTAGTTTGTATTTTAGACCTTTACAGTTGGGGAAGTGAAGATTGAGGAATGTGCGGGATGATCTTTTAGCATTCCTGGGTGGTAGGTCTATCAGGTCTGACATGTAGGCTGGGGCGTCTCCATGAATGATTTTGTGAACTAGGGTGCATATTTTGAACGTGATGCGTTCTTTGAGTGGGAGCCAGTGTAACTTTTCTTGTAGGGGTTTAGCACTTTCATATTTTGATTTGCCGAATATGAGTCTAGCTGCAGTATTCTGAGCTGTCTGAAGTTTCTTGATTATTTGCTCTTTGCAGCCAGCGTAAAGTGCGTTGCAGTAATCTAGATGGCTGAGTACCATTGATTGTACCAGGTTGCGGAAGACTGTCCTTGGGAAGAAAGGTCTTACTCTTTTTAATTTCCACATTAAGTGGAACATCTTCTTGGTAGTGTTTTTCGCGTGACTCTCAAGTGTTAGGTGTCGATCAATGGTAACTCCAAGAATTCCTTTACTAAGGAGTTAACGTTTTTAGCACATGTTAATGATTAGATATTGCCAAACGCTAGAGACGGCCAGTAAAAGACCCCCTTAGTGAAATACTGGGGAGTAAGAAGAAGAGGAATGGGATGTCCAGGATGAGGGAAAGAGACGGAAAGCTGTAGGTAGATGTAGTGACAAGACAAAGATTGAAGACCGGATAATAAGAAGGAACGAAACCTGAGAAACGGGAGAAAGATAATATAAGCTTGTTTTGTCAACCACAGTAAAATTCAGGCCCTGTTTACTAAGCCGCGCTAGCGTTTTTAGTCTGCGCTAAACAGCACGCACTAACCGTGTAGGCACCCATAATATTCCCTCGGTTTTGCGTATTTCTAAAAGCTCTAAATATTTTCTGTCCATGTTAAATTGCTGTAACATTTTTATCTTGCTTTCTTTTATGTTGTTCTTCCAGTGTCTGAATTACCTTAGTCAGCTGTCTTTCTCCCTTTCCGTTTCTTTTTTTAACATCCACTGCCTTTTCAATCAAAATCAACATTCCTACATCCCCCTCACGTACTCTTTCCAGCCTCCCACAAAGTAGCAAGGTGAATTCTCCATTATTATTCTGTATCTCATGTTCCCTCCATGCGTCATGCTTGGGACTATGCCAGCTGCACCTGCTTTCTGAAAAGTAAATTCACGTTTCTCATCCCTACCAGTGCTGGCGCAGTCTCCAGAATTACACACAATATTCTAAACAGGACCTCGCCAGAGACTTATACAAGAGCACTATCACCTCTTTTTTTCCTGTTGGTTATCCCTCTCCTCATTTATTTATTTATTTATTAGGATTTATTTACCGCCTTTTTGAAAGACTTCACTCAAGGCAATGTACAGTAAGAGTAAATCCAGTGCTTTTTTTGTGCCGGTATGCAATAGTACGGTGTACCGGCACCTTTTTTTTGCCCCCCCCCCCCCCCCGGCGGCCCCCGGTGAGTCCTGCACTTCCTCTCAGTCCCCTACTTACTTTTTTTTTTTTAAAGACTCAGCAGCGCAAATGGTGCAGGCAACGATTGAAAGAGGCTGTCACTGTCGGAGCTTCCCTTTGCGAGTCCCGCCTATGTTGTTTCAACTTCCGGTTTCCACATAGGCTGGACTCTTAGAGGGAAGCTCCGACGCTGACAGCCTCTTTCAATCGCTGCCTGCACCGTTCGTGCTACTGAGTCTGACGCTGGCAGGCAGTGGAGAAGGAGGACGGGCTGGGAGGAGGATGGGCTGGAAGAAGAATCGCTGGACATGGGAGAGGGGAGGGCAGGGGAGAGAGGAGAATCGCTGGGCATGGATGGGAGGGGATGGCAGGGGAGAGAGGAGAATCGCTGGACATGGAAAAGAGGAGAATTGCTGGACATGGATGGGAGGGGAGGGCAGGGGAGAGAGGAGAATCACTGGACATGGAAAAGAGGAGAATTGCTGGACATGGAGGGGGAGGGCAGGGAAGAGAGAATTGCTGGACATGGATGGGAGGGGATGGCAGGGGAGAGAGGAGAATCGCTGGACATGGATGGGAGGGGATGGCAGGGAAGAGAGAATTGCTGGACATGGATGGAAGGTGAGGGCAGGGGAGAGAGGAGAATCGCTGGACATGGATGGGAGGAGAGGGCAGGGAAGAGAGAATTGCTGGACATGGATGGGAGGGGATGGCAGGGGAGAGAGGAGAATTGCTGGACATGGATGGCAGGGGAGAGAGGAGAATCGCTGGACATGGATGGGAGGGGATGGCAGGGAAGAGAGAATTGCTGGACATGGATGGAAGGGGAGGGCAGGGGAGAGAGGAGAATCGCTGGACATGGATGGGAGAGGAGGGCAGGGGAGAGAGGAGAATGTGGTGACCCCGCCCATAATGAGTACCGGCACCTTTTTTTCTACAAAAAAAGCACTGAGTAAATCAAATATAAGCAATAGACAATTACAGCAGTAAAAATGTTCAAATAACAATACAAAGTATGGCATAGTATACTACTTACAATGCCAACACAATAAGTAATAGAATATTTTAATTGACAGCATAGGGCAAAAGCAAAGATGGAAAATATAGATAGGTAAGAGAGTAAGAGGAGTTAGAAAGTAAGGTGACTAATTTAAAGAAAGTTGCACATGAAGTCAGAGAGATGATTAAATGTTATCTCAGCTAGGGAAGGAGTGGATAAACATGTCCTGCTGCAGTACGCGCAGAAAAGATGTTAGTTACTTCTTCCATTAAAGGCTTGGTTGAAGAGCCAAGCTTTCACCTGCTTCCTGAAGTAGAGATAGTCTTGTGTTAAGCGGAGCCTTTCAGGCAGTGCATTCAAATGTGTGGGGGCTACTCCGGAGAAGGCTCGCTCGCGGGTATCACATTTGTGTAATGTCTTTTGGAGAGGGTGTAGTTAGGGATACTCCTTGGGAAGACCTTAGTGTCCTTGGAGGTGTGTAGAGGGTCATCTTGTTCTTCAAGTACTCAGGGCCATTTCCTTTAAAGTCCTTGAAGATCAGACATGGAGTTTTAAATTTAGACCTGTATTGTTCTCGTAGCCAATGAAGTTTTTGCAAAAATGGTGTGATGTGGTCACGTCACTTGCAACCTTCTATGAGTCTTGCTGCTGCATTCTGAATCAACTGGAGCTGGTGAAGACCCTTTGTAGTCAGACCATTGTATAGTGCATTGCAGTAATCCAGTCTTGATGTTATCATGGCATGCACAACTGGGATAAGATTTCCCCTCTCAATGTAAGGAAAGAGGAAGCGTAGTTGTCATAAATAATAGAAGCAGCTCTTGAAGGTTGCTTTGATTTGGGGAATCAGAGTAAGTGTTGAGTCTAACTGTATTCCAAGGTTCCTGACTTGTGATTTCAGGGGGAGTTCATACTTCCCAAAAGAGATTTTGATGTCAGGTATGTGTCCACTTGTGTTAGGGACCCAGAGAAACTCGGTTTTACTTGAGTTCAGGCAAAGTTTGTTGTGTTTAGCTCATTCCTGAATTGATGTTAGACAAGTAATCAGTTTATTCAAGGCTGTAGGTAAGTCAGGTTCAATGGGTATGAGTAGCTGCACATCATCCGCGTATATGTAGAACTGAGTGTCCATTGACCTAATCAGCTCGGCTAGTGGCGTGAGGTAGATATTGAACAGAATAGGTGACAGTATCGATCCTTGTGGTCCCCCCACAGGCCAGTGCCCATGGTGGCGATGAGGTGCTGCCAAGCATTATAGATTATTGCCTATCTGATAGATAGGATTTGAACCACGCAAGTACTGTTTCATTGATACCTGTTATGGCTTTGACTGTCACCTTTTCTACCTGTTTGGTCACCTTAAGATTATCAGACACAACCACCCCGCAGTCTACTACTACTACTACTATTTAGCATTTATATAGCGCTACAAAGCGTACGCAGCCCTTCTCTTCTTTCGTTCACAGAAGCACTTCACCCCCTATACTGTACCGTTCCTTTGGGTTTTTGCAGCCCATGTGCATGACCCTGCATTTTTTAGCATGAAATCTTAGTTGCCAATTATTGGACCAGTCTTCAAGCTTTGTTAGGTCCTTCCTCATGTTATCCACACCCTCCAGGGTGTCCACCCTATTACAGAGTTTGGTATCACTCACGAAGAGACAACCCTTACCAGTCCTTCTGCAATATCACTCACAAAAAACATTAAAAAGAGCCAGCCCAAGGACTGATCCCTGTGGTACACCACTCATGACATCCTTTTCCTCGGAGCAAACACCATTTACCACTACCCTCTGTCTCCTTCCATTTAACCAGTTTTTAACCCAGTCAGTCACTTTAAGTCCCATACCAAGGGCACTCAGTTTATTCATCAGTCATCTGTGTGGAATCATGTCAAAGACTTTGCTAAAATCCAAGTACACCACATCTAGTACCCCCTCCCACACCCAACTATTTGGTCACCAGCCAAAGAAATCAATCAGATTTGTCTGTCAAGACCGACCTCTAGTGAAACCATGCTGCCTCGGGTCCTGAAGTCCATTCAATTCGAGAAACTTCATAATCCTCCACTTTAGAAGCATTTCCATTAGTTTACTCACCACCAAGGTCAGACTGACAGATCTGTAATTCCCAACCTCCTCCTTACGTCTGCTCCTGTGCAGAGGGACCACATCTTCCCTTCTCCAGTCCTCCGGGATCACTCCAGATTCTAAAGAAGCATTGAAGAGGTCAAACAGTGGAGCTCCCAGAACGTCTCCAAGTTTCTTGAGTACCATCGGATGCATCCTATCAGGCCCCATCACTTTGTCTACTTTTAGTTTAGCTAGATCCTCATGAACACAGTCTTCTGAGAATCAATCCTGGTCTACCACACATCCTTCCCCATTAACATTTGTTTTCTGCGGTCGTACTCCCTGCTTTTCATTCATGAACAGCTTTATCCTTATCAGCTTCTACATATTCCTCTCCCTCAGCCTTGAGCCTCACAATGCTATTATGGCACTTCCTTCTATCACTTACATAGCTAAAAAATGTCATCTCCCCCAATTTTACCATATCAGCTATCTTTTCTTCTATTTGCATCTTTGCTTTCCTGACAGCTTTTCCAGCTTCTCTTAGCTTTTTCAGGTATTTTTACCTGTTGTCCTCTTTCTGAGTCGTCTTGCAATTTATTAAGGCTAACCTTTTTTCTCTTACCTTTTCAGCTACTATGTTTGAGAACCAGAGCGGCCTTCTTTTCCTCTTACTTTTATTTACTTTCCTAACATAAAGGTTGGTGGCCTTTAAAATAGCTTCTTTCAGTTTTGTCCACTGATGTTATTCTTCCTTCAGCCGTTGCCATCCAACTAACTCTTCCTTGAGAAATTCCCCCATCATGGCAAAGTTAGTTCTTTTGAAGTCTAGGACCTTCAATCTTGAATAAGCCCCTTTCCTCCTGTGTCGTAATATTGAACCACACCATGGTGTTGACCAGATGCCAAGTAATCTCCTACCGTGACATCAGAAACACTCTCCCCGTTTATAAGCACCAGGTCCAGAATAGCTTTGTGCTGCATAGGTTCCATTAGCAACTGCTGGAACAATTCTTCCTGTTGAGAATCCAAGACCCCCTTGCTTCTACATAACCTCGCAGTAGGGATGCCCCAATTGATGCCCGGCATATTAAAGTCACCTAGCCGTACTTCCCCTTTCCTAGCTATCTTGTGAATGTCTTCAGTTAAATCTCTGTCCATTTCTACTGACTGTGAAGATGATGTGTATATTGCACCAATGTAAATACATTTTCTATTCCCACCCCTGCCTTCTCCATGATTCTGTCATTGGAATGCTTTCATGTTTCACAGATATATTCTGAAAATGTCACCATTTGCTCATTTTTGAATTTCTGATCTGAAGAAGGTTACTTTATTTATTTATTTGTTGCATTTGTATCCCACATTTTCCCACCTATTTGCAGACTCAATGTGGCTTACAATATTACATCATGGCAGGCGCCATTCAAGAGTAGATAAACAATTGGCTACATACAAAAACAAGTGTAACATAATGGATATAATTAATTCAATAAATCAGAAAACAGTCAGATTAACAAGTAAGCAGTGATGCATTGGAATTCCTATTGTTAATTGTTATGGTACGCCTTGTTAAAAAGAAAAGTCTTTAGTGATTTTCGAAAGTTGGTTAGGTCGTGAATAGTTTTCAGATGACGTGGCAATGCATTCCACAGCTGCGTGCCAACGTAGGAAAAGCAGGACACGTGTACTAGTTTGTATTTTAGACCTTTACAGCTAGGGAAATGAAGACCCAGGAATGTGCGTGCTGATCTTTTAGCGTTCCTGGGTGGCAAATCAATAAGGTCTGACATGTATGTCGGGGCATTACCATGAATGACTTTATGAACCAGAGTGCAAACTTTGAACACAGTACGTTCTTTAACTGGAAGCCAATGGAGCTTCTCTTTAAGGGATTTTGCGCTTTCATATTTTGTCTTTGCAAATATGAGTCTAGCTGCGGTGTTCTGGGCTGTCTGAAGTTTCTTGATGATATGCTCTTTACAACCAGCATACAGCGCATTGCAATAGTCTAGATGACTCAGCACCATTGATTGTACCATGTTGCGAAAAATACCTCTTGGGAAGAAAGGTTTCAGTCTTCTGAGTTTCCACATAGACTGAAACATCTTCCTGGTTGTATTCTTCACATGGTTTTCAAGTGTGAGATTTCCATCAATGGTAACTCCGAGAATCTTCAGGGTGTCTGAGACAGGGAGAGGAAAGTTTGGTGTGGTTATGGAGGTGAATTTGCTTGTGTTATATTGTGAAGTAGGTATAAGGCATTGCATTTTTTCAGCGTTAAGTTTTAATTGAAAAGCATTTAATTGAGAAGCATCAACTTCTTTTCTTTCCTTTGTGTTTTTCCTATTTATTACCTTTTCATATTGTAAACTGCCTTCTATGACTTTTCGCCAATAAGATGCTTTATAAGTTTTAACAAATGAAATAAAACATTCTGAATGAGTATGTCCAATTTATCACTGCTCTTCTTGTTCTCTTTGTAGGAAAATCTTGGGATCTGCAGTGTCCAGGGGAAGTGAGGGGTCTCCTTGGAGAATCATTGTCTCTGCAGTGTCAGTATGACAATTATTATAGCACTTACAATAAATACTGGTGTAAAGGAGAGACATGGAAGTCCTGTATCAAGGTTATTGAGACAACGTTTAACAACACCAAGGTGATGGACAGAGTCTCTCTCAGGGACGACAGCATAGCAATGACACTCACAGTGACCATGGAGCAGCTCACCAAGGAAGACAGTGGGATGTACTGGTGTGGGATAGATAAACCACGCCTGATCGATTCTGGGCACCTTGTGATTATGACTGTTCTTCCAGGTGAGTCCAGATGTAGGTGAAATGTTTCCTTGAAGTCCCTTCACTTCACCAAGGGGCTCTTTTGCGAAGCTGTGTAAGCATCTCTGCGCGGCCAATGCGCAGCAAAATGGAGTTACCGCCCCGACTACCGTGTGGCTCTTGCGGTAATTTCATTTTTGGCGCCTGTCCGATACGTGCGTCTGAAAAATATATATTTTTTATTTTTGCAACCGCGTAACGGACGCACGCCCAAGTGGCATTTGACGCGCATAGGTCATAATCACCCAGATTCTTCACCACTAGGTCAATAGTTGGCGGTAAGGTTGCAGACACAGAATGGATGCATGGCAATTTTGATTTTGCCACACGTCCATTTTTGGCAAAAACAAAAAAGGGCCTTTTTTTCAAAGGCGCGCTGAAAAATGGATTGGCCCGCGCCCAAAACCCACACCCAGTGGCATTGCGAGGGCAGCTGACACCCGGGGCGGGTCGCCGCTGCGCACCCCCCCCCCCCCCGGGTTCAGCGCGACGCACCCTCCCCCCTCCGTGGCGCAACCCCCCCCCCACGAGAACATACCTGGAAGGCGGTGAGGGGCTGGCGGGAGAGCCAATCCGCCGAGTGCACGCCGCTGGGGGGTGTCAGCGCCTCGCTGGTTCCTTTCTCTCTCTGCCCCGGAACAGGAAGTAACCTGTTCCGGGGCAGAGAGAGCAAGGAACCAGCGAGGCGCCGACACCCCTCAGCGGCGTGCACCCGGGGCGGACCGCCCCACCGCCCCCCCCTTCCTATGCCACTGCCCACACCTACACTACTGTAAGCCATTTTTCAGCGCACCTTAGTAAAAGGACCCCCAAGTCTGTGTTCAAGAAAATCACGCTCATATGTTTTCTTTCCTTTAGAGCTGAGGCAGAGGGGACTTCCTTACTGTCTTTAAGAAAAATATCTTAAGGCTTTCCTATTTCAGCGAACTTTTTGTTTGATTATGGTTTGCAATTTCCTTTGTGTTTCCTTTCTTGTCGCCCCCCTTCTCCCCCACCGCTAACTCCAGACATCGTTCCTTTTGTCTCGCAGCACCTTATACCTGGAACTGTCATCCCGAACCCATACGTCTAGCTCCATCTCTACCTGTTTTTAAATCTATGCTGAAAGCCCACCTTTTCACTACTGCCTTTGGCTCCTAACCAGTACTCATTTGCCCTCCTCCTCTTTACCCATTAATTCCCTTGCCCGTTCTATGTCTTGTCTATCTGTTCTACCTGGATTGTAAGCTCTTTGAGCAGGGACTGTCTCTCTATGTCAAGTGTTCAGCGCTGCGTGCGTCTGGTAGCGCTATACAAATGCTATTAGTAGTAACAGTGTTTTAGTTTTCTGTTTTATTTATTTATTTATTTATTACATTTGTACCCCGTGCTTTCCCACACATGGCAGGCTCAATGCGGCTTACGTGGAGGGGCATAATCGAACGTTGCCGGCCAAATAGATGGCCGGCGATCTATGTTGGCGGCGGCGCTACAGCTGGCCGGAACCGTATTATCGAAAAAGATGGCTGGCCATCTTTTTTTTTTCGATAATACGGTTTAGCTTGGCCAAATGCCGTGGAGATGGCCGGGTTTGTTTTTCAGCGATAATGGAAAGTTATGTCGGCCATTTCAAACCCCGGCCAAATCCAAGGCATTTGGCTGTGGGAGGAGCCAGCATTTTTAGTGCACTGGCCCCCTGACATGCCAGGACACCAACCGGGCTCCCTAGGGGTCACTGCGGTGGACTTCAGGAAACAAAACAGGGCACACTTTGACCCAGTTAGCAAGGGTTAAAAGCACCATGGGAGTAGAGCCCAGTACCCTACACCCACCACAATGCATTGCTAATGTGACTCTGCAGGGCACCTAACAGAAAAGGTGTCACACTCACCCGAGAGCCACATCGCAACCAGGGAAAGGCTGTCGGAGGATACAACACATTCTGCTGTCATGGAGGTGGGTACGGCATTTGAGGCTGGCATACAGGCTGGCAAAAAAGGTTTTTAGTTTTACTTTTTTAGTTTGGAAGGGGATTGGTGACCACTGGGGGAGTATGGTCATCCCCCATTCCCTCCAGTGGTCATCTGGTCAGTTGGGGCACCTTTTTGAGGCTTGGTCGTGAAAATAAAATGACCAAGTAAAGCCGGCGAAATACTGCTTAACGCCGCTTTTTTTTTCCATTATCGGCGAAAGCCGGCCATCTGGTAGCCACGCCCATGCCCGCCCATGTCCCGCCTTCGCTAATCTACCGACATGCCCCCTTGAACTTTCGCCAGCGAAGCGACGGGAAAGTGGCGAGGCTGTCAAAAATGCCGCTTTCGATTATACCGATTTCGCCGCTTTTAAGAAATCGCCGGCCATCTCCCGATTTGTGTCGGAAGATGGCCGGCAATCACTTTCGATTATAAGCTGGATAGTAACAATATACTATGTATATAATATTTTAACCCACTTAGATTTTTTTTTTTTTTGATAAGTGGGGTATAAATTCTTTTTTAAATAAATAAATAACTTAGGACTCGGAGAGAATTCAGTAGCTGTCTGCATGAAATAGTCACTCCTCATGCAGTCCCATCCCAACATTATGCAACTTTAGGTGCATAAGATTATCCCTCTGTCTGTTTCCATCCATATGATTCATCAGAAGCTGAGAATGGTCACTGTCAGTCTAATGTACAATACTGGTAGGGATCAGATGAAATCAGTTTTACTCACACAAAATTTGCTAAGGTATCTTAACAACCCAAACGCGCAATAACAATTGAACATCTCTGATGAAAGCAGGTGTAACCGTATGCAGTCATGCCGTGTTTGGCAGTTCAACATAAAATTCTGAACGCAGTTATAATCTTCCTAACACTAGTATCAAAAAGAACAAAGGGAAAACTTCAAAACGGTTTCCGTGTTTCTTTTCATCTACATACGTTGAAAAGTGCAGGCTCTAAGCATTGCACAAAAGCATGTTTCACTAACAGACTGCTTTTCTGAGGACTGTATGTGTGTGAGTGAGTAACTGAATTAAGTGTGCACACAGAAAAAATACAGAAACAGAGACAATCACAGATGGAGAGAAACACAAGAGAGTGTGTGTGTGTGTGGGAACCTAAATACTTATCTGGTTAAGAGTTCTGTATTCTAAAATTAGGAATAAACCGTCACTTACTATGTTATGTATGTAATATATCGCCAAATGGCCACTAGGCTTCAGATATGCTGCTTTTGTGTTTAGAAGCCTGGTGACTATTTGGAGATCTACCTGAAAATTGATAGGCAAATCATTTTATGGTTGCCAAGTAACCACAGGATTCCCATTACTGTGCTTTACTTGCCGCACGGCCATTTCTTGCAGGAAAGAAAGACCTCCCTTTTACCCGCTGTGATAAAAGGGCTTCAGCGGGCATGAAAAACACGCACTGATGTCAGCGCAGGCCCCCTTTTGCCACAGCTTGGTAAAAGGCGGCCCTTAGCTCAGTTCTGTTAACGCAAACAAAAACAGTTGTCCAGGCTACGCCCGACAATACCATCGGTTTCTCCTGCCCATTTAGATTGAACTTGCTCTTCAGACTTTTCAATTTGATCCGATCCCCCCTTTGCGTCCTTGCAGGTTCTTCTACCTTGACACCAGCTGTGACATCAGTGACAGTGGTAGGAGAGTCCAGAGACAAATGGACTAAGTCAGAAGAAACAGGACACAATATCCCTTACAGTACCCCTTCCGGCTGGTAAGACACACATTTTCAAGGCTGAGCTGTACCTTCTTAATACAAAAAAATGTTCAGAATTCTATCTTCAGGATTTTATAAAGGGCCATCAAAAAGGGTGGATGATATGGGTGTCTAATCAGAGTAATAGAACAAGGCAGACCTGGTGGTGGAGATGAAAACGGAAACGGAATTCAAACATGCGTGGGATATACATAAAGGAATCCTGTGCAGAAGGAATGGATCCTCAGGAGCTTAGCTGAAATTGGGTGGCGGAGCCGGTGGGGGGAAGAGGGGTTGGTGGTTGGGAGGCGAAGATAGTGGTGGGCACACTTATATGGTCTGTGCCAGATCCGGTGGTGGGAGGCGGGGCTGGTGGTTGGGAGGCGGGGAATAGTGCTGGGCAGACTTATATGGTCTGTGCCAGAGCCGGTGGTGGGAAGCGTGGCTGGTGGTTGGGAGGCGGGGAATAGTGCTGGGCAGACTTATACGGTCTGTGCCAGAGCCGGTGGTGGGAGGCGGGGATAGTGCTGGGCAGACTTATACGGTCTGTGCCAGAGCCGGTGGTTGGGAGGCGGGACTGGTGGTTTGGAGGCGGGGATAGTGCTGGGCAGACTTATACGGTCTGTGCCAGAGCCAGTGGTGGGAGACGGGGATAGTGCTGGGCAGACTTATACGGTCTGTGCCAGAGCCGGGGGGGGGGGGGGGGGGGGGGGGGATAGTGCTGGGCAGACTTATACGATCTGTGCCCTGAAAAGGACAGGTACAAATCAAGGTAAGGTATACACAAAAAGTAGCACATATGAATTTATCTTGTTGGGCAGACTGGATGGACCATGCAGGTCTTTTTCTGCCGTCATCTACTATGTTACTATTACTTTGGCCATGTTTCACCAGTATAAAATAGTTGCTTCAGGGGCAGTGGGTCACTGTAAATGAAAATAAAATCATTCAGTATCTAATAACAAAAAATCCTATAAAAGCTTAATTATAAATAAATAAACTATAAAAACACAATAGGAACTCTTAGAAGAACTCTTAATAACAGCATCATTCTAGGTGTCAAAACAATTTGCAAAGGTAAATCAATAAAACAACCAGAGAGGCTTGCCCTGCTGATACAGTGGAGTTAGAAAAGGTACAGAGAAGGGCGATGGAAATGAAAAAGGGGATGGGACGACTTCCCTATGAGGAAAGGTTGAAGCGTCCAGGGCTCTTCAGCTTGGAGAAGAGACGGCTGATGGGAGATATGATAGAGGTCTATAAAAATAATGAGTGGAGTGGAACGGGTAGACATGAATCACTTGTTTACAAAAATACTAGGACTAGGGGGCATGTGATGAAGCTACAAAGTAGTAAATTTAATACGAACCTGAGAAACGTTTTCTTCACTCAACATGTAATTAAACTCTGGAATTCGTTGCCAGAGAATGTGGTAAAGACGGTTAGCTTACAAGGGTTTAAAAAGGGTCTGGACGGCTTCCTAAAGGAAAAGTTCGTAGACCATTATTAAATTGACTTGGGGGAAATCCACTGCTTATTTCTGGGATAAGCAGCATAAAATGTATCAAGCTTTTCTGGGATGTTGCGAGGTATTTGTGACCCGGGTTGGCCACTGTTGGAAACAGGATGCTGGACTTGATGGACCTTTGGTCTGTCCCAGTGTGGCAATACTTATGTAGTTATGTACTTGGGATTCTGAATGGAACGTTGCTACTCTTTGGGGTTCTACATGGAATCTTGTTACTCTTTAGGATTCCGGAATCTTGCTATTCTTTGCAGTTCTACCTAGAATCTTGCTACTCTTTGGGGTTCTACATGGAATGTTGCTACTATTTGGGTTTCTTCCAGTCACTTGTGACCTGGATTGGCCACTGTTGGAAACAGGATGCTAGACTTGATGGACCTTTGGTCTGTCCCAGTGTGGCAATACTTATGTACTTATAATATAAAATTCCAAAAAGAGGTTGGCAGGTGAAACTGTTAAAACATGTGTAAGCTCTAGGTAAGCACATAACACTCGCCCATCCTCCAAAAAGCTTCTGGGACCGTTTCTGAAACTGGCCTCAGGTTGACTTGGAGGCTTTAGAGGAACAAGACCTGCAGTCTACGGTCCCCAGAACTGATGGAAAGTTAGCTGCCTCATGGAAATCCCTCATTCTTTGTTCCTGCTCTGACTGGGTCCTTGGCAACTGCATGGGATCTAGGAGCCTTAGAAGCAGAGCAGTAAGAAATCGGTGGATGCATATCTAGGTGGCTATAACTGTAGTGTCACCCACTGTAGTTTGAAAGCTCCCCATGGCCAAAGGACAGGGCTGTAGTAGCTTTGCTATGAATCGGCAGGGATTAGCTTTGCATAGGTAGACAAAAGCCAGCTTGTCAAATCAGGTGCATGTGAGAACCTGTTGTTCAGTGAGGTCCAGAAAATTAACTCAGCTTGGACAGTACCTCCTTTCCTACCTCTGGTCCTGTGGCTTCTGTCCTTGCCGCCTTTGGACTTGCCTCTGTCTCAGTGGCGTATCTACCCAATCTTGACTCAGCCCCACCTAGCTGCAGCGCCACACTATTCTCTTCACCTCTCTCCTCCACGGAGTCCTGACATCTGCACTCTGGTCTCTGAACCCCTTCCCTTCCTGGTGTCAGTACAGACATTCTCGGTGCCTGCAGCGATTCATTCTTGCTGCTTGTGCCGACCCCGCAGGCTTCCATCTACCACATTCCGCCAGACAGGAAACAGGCAATGACATCAGCGAGGGTGGGACATGGCAGATGGAAGCCTGCGGGGCCAGCTCAAGCAGCAAGAATGAATCACTGCAGGCACCAAGGACGCCTGTACCGACACCAGGGAGGGAAGGGGTTCACAGACAGAAGTGCAGATGCCGGGGACACCGCAGAGGAGAAGGAGAAGGTGTGGGGTAGGTGAAAAAAATACCTCTCATGTTCTTAAAAAATATCTCTGGGAAGATATTTGTGGTGGTGGGGGGGGGGAGGGGGGGGGACACGTGCGCATGAAAGAGCCCATCCAAAATACTGAGTCTGGCTACGCCTGTGCTCTTGGAGGTTAAACCACCATAAAGATATCATCCTCCCTGTCAAAAATGCAGCAGTAATGATGACCCTAAACTTTGCAGAATTTCCGAGAATTCCACACTATTTGGTGATTTCAAACAACACAGACCTAAAATGTAGAAAAAGCAGGTCTGTATCTGTACATATTGATGTAGGCCACAATACATTGAAACCAGAATGTCTATGCATTGTTCTGGTCACGCTCGTGAAAATACCCTAAAAAACACATCTTGAGGTCAATACTCTATGCGAATAATGATTCAGGTGCTGCCTTTCTGAAAGTGAGTCTTCTACATACTGGCCCAAAAGATATGTACACATGTCAGTTTGTGTGCCTTAGGGGTCCTTTTACTAAGGTGTGCTGAAAAATGACCTGCGCTGGTGCAGACATGTGTATTGAACGTGAGCAGGTCCATTTTTTCATCGCATCAGAAAAAAGTCCATTTTGTTTTTCTTTTGCTAAAAATGGACGTGCGTCAAAATAAAAATCAGCGTGCATCCATTTTTGGGCCTGAGACCTTAGCGCCACCCATTGACTTAGCGGTAAGGTCTCAGGCGTTAACTGGGGGGCGGTAATCATCAGCACGCGTACACTGCTGATTACCACCCAGTTAGCGCCACGCTGTAGAAAATAGAAATGATTTTCTGCTGCGCGTATCGGACATGCGCAGAAATTAGAATTACCTCCGGGGGCACATGGTAGCCGAGCGGTAGTTCTAATTTGATGAGCATTGTACATGCATAGCCACCTACGTGTATTAGTAAAAGGGCCCCTTACAGGGGCATTTTCGAAAGAGAAGGGCACCTATCTTCCAACACAAATTGGAAGATGGGCGTCCTTCTCTCAGGGTTGCCCAAATCGGCATAATCAAAGTGATTTTGGGTGTCCTCAACTGCTTTCCGTCGCGGGGACGACCAAAGTTCCCGGGGGGGGGGGGGGGGGTGTCGGCAGTGTACCGAAGGCGGGACGGGGCATGCTTAACAGATGGGCGTCCTCGGCCGATAATGGAGAAAAGAAGGGTGTCCCTGACGAGTATTTGGACGACTTTACTTGGTCCCTTTTTTTTCACTACAAGCCTCGAAAAGGTGCCCGAACTGACCAGATGACCACCGGAAGGAATCGGGGATCACCTCCCCTTACTCCCCCAGTTGTCACCAACCCCCTCCCACCCCCCCAAAAATCATTAAAAAACATTTTTTGCCAGCCTCTATGCCAGCCTCAAATGTCATACCCAGCTCCATCACAGCAGTATGCAGGTCTCTGGAGCAGTTTTTAGTGGGTGCAGTGCACTTCAGGCAGGCGGACCCAGGCCCATGCCCCCCTACCTGTTACACTTGTTGTGGTAAATGTGAGCCCTCCAAAACCCACCCGAAACTCACTTTACCCACATGTAGGTGCCCCCCTTCACCCATAAGAGCTATGGTAGTGTTGTACAGTTGTGGGGAGTGGGGAGTGGGTTTTGGGGGGCTCAGCACACAAGGTAAGGGAGCTATGGACTTGGGAGCAATTTAGGAAGTCCACTGCAGTGCCCCCTAGTGTGCCCGGTTGGTGTCCTGGCATGTCAGGGGGACCAGTGCAGTATGAATGCTGGCTCCTCCCATGACCAAATGCCTTGGATTTGGTCATTTTTGAGATGGGCGTCCTCGGTTTCCATTATCGGCGAAAACCGAGGTCGCCCATCTCTAAGGTCGGCGATCTCAACATTTAGGTAGACCATCTCTAAGGTCGACCTAAATGCTGAGATTTGGGCGTCCCCGACCGTATTATCGAAACAAAAGATGGACGCCCATCTTGTTTTGATAATACGTCCTTAGAGATGGGCGCCCTTAGAGATGGTTGTCCCCATTCAATTATGCCCCTAGTGACTTATATCCCTTTCAATATTGTTGGGTAACGATATGTATGGAGGTCAGTCTTCAGCAGTTCACCACTGTTTAACTGTAAATGTTCCTGCTATTTCCTCCATCAACAGTCAAACACTAAGGGGCCCTTTTACAAAGCGACAGTAAGTCCAACGCAGGCTTAACGCACACTGAATTGGAATTCAGCGTGAATTTGTAAGCCTACAAATTCACAATATTACATGAATCACAACCAGGATTTTGCCTCCTCCATAGCACTGAAACAGCTAAATTCAAGCAGGAAATAGCAACAGTTAAAAGCATACTTCTCCTCCAATTCCACATGTCTAGTGCGTTCGACATGGTAAACCATAAAATACTACTACTAGATTACTTCTGGATTGGCAGAAATATACTTAGTTGGATCAAGGGTTTCCTAACCACTAGAGCATATCAAGTGAAATCAAGCTCAAACATATCTTCACCGTGGAAAGCAGACTGCGGAGTATTTTCAACCTAATGATGACCCCACTAGCCAAGTCCTTATCCAACCAAGGCCTTAACCCTTTCATCTATGCAGACGATGTCACAATATACATTCCTTACAAACATGATCTGACAGAAATCACCAATGAAATCAAGCTCAGCTTGAACATCATGGACTCATGGGCAAATGCATTTCAACTAAAACTCAACACAGAAAAAAACACATTGTCTCATCCTCTCGTCCCAATACAATACGAACAAACCCACAAATATAAACACCCCAGATTACACCCTCCCTATCTCAGACAGCCTGAAAATTCTCAGCGTTACAATTGACCGTAACCTCACGCTAGAGAGCCAAGTGACATCTACGACAAAGAAAATGTTCCACTCAATGTGGAAACTCAAACGCTTGAAACCATTCTTCCCGAGGGAAAACATTTCACAACTTAATACAATCAATGGTACTAAGTCATGTAGACTACTGCAATGGAATCTATGCGGGATGTTAAGGACAAATCATAAAGAAACTTCAAACTGCTCAAAACACGGCAGCCAGGCTTATCTTTGGAAAAACGCGATTCAAAAGCGCCAAACCCCTCCGTGAAAATCTGTACTGGCTCCCAATCAAAGAACGTATTGCGCTCAAAATCTGCACCCTGATTCATAAAATCATCTAAGGCGAAACCCCAGGATACATGACAGACCTCATAGACCTACCAACCAGAAACGCAACAGGATCAACACGAACATACCTAAATCTCCATTACCCAAGCTGCAAAGGACTCAAATACAAATCTACTTATGCATCCAGCTTTTCCTATATAAGCACACAACTATGGAACGCATTACCACACGCCGTGAAAACAACATATGACCACCTAAACTTCCGGAAATCACTAAAAACTAACCTGTTCAAAAAGGCATACCATACCGATCCAACTTAAATGCCTGAACCCTTCAACACAACGAAGCCAAAGCTTGGACTGGACATAACTTAACTCTTCCTCCCTACGATTCCCCAAGGTGTTTGTCACACATGAACCTTATTCTACCTCAACATCACTTTGTATTTGTTCTTACTGGAATTGACGAACGCCTTTATGGTACTATGTAAGTCACATTGAGCCTGCAAATAGGTGGGAAAATAAATAAATAAAATTACCATCGGCCCAATGCTGCCATTGACGGTAGTTACTACTACTACTATTTAGCATTTCTATAGCGCTACAAGGCGTACGCAGCGCTGCACAAACATAGAAGAAAGACAGTCCCTGCTCAAAGAGCTTACAATTTAGTAGATAAAAAATAAAGCAAACAAATCAATTAATGTGTAGAGGAAAGAGGAGAGGAGGGTAGGTGGAGGCGAGTGGATACAAGTTCCAGCTTTAGCATGCCCCATTTCCGGAATGCTGGAGTAAATTTTTTTATTTTGCACAGCGCTAACCCAGCAGTAATGGGGCATCGCGGTGCGCTGCCCAGTTATCACTGGGTTACCAGCAGTGGGTAGCGGTAAGTTCTCCCCGCCGCATGGGCACGTAGTTAGAGTTATCTTGCTGCATGGCCATTTTTTGGGGAGGCTTTTTACCCACTGTGGTTAAAAATGGCCCTGGCGCACTGAAAAACGGCCCCCGCTGCTACCGCAGGGCCGTTTTTCCTACAGCTTAGTAAAAGGACCCATAAATTGCCTAAGCTGTTAATTGGCACCTAAAAATAGACAACAGCACCCTTATTTTCCAAAATGTGCCTGAAGATGCACATCCAAATTTGGGCAGGCACCCAAACTGTGTGTGTATCTTAATTGAATAATGAACCAAAAAGTGCCAATAATTGCATTTTAACAAGGAACTATTGGCGTTAATTGAAAGCAATTAACATGTACATGTGTAAAGTTAAGCGCATGATTCATGCCTGGATTTTAAGTGCATCCCGGAAAAGGTGGCATGGAAATGGGAGGGGTCATGGGTACTTCGGGGCAGAGCATGGGCGTGGATTCCAGTTACGCACCCAATTTGCACAATTTAATTAAATAATTAGCCAATTAGCGCCAATAATTGGGACCTTAACAAGCAGTTATTGCTGCTAATTACGTAAGTAAATTTAGGCGTGGTTCTAAAAAGGGGGTGTGGCCATGGGAGGGTGAATATATGTATGCTGTTTTAATGGTTATTAAGCATATTTGAGCATATTGACCTCTGATCAGAAAATCAGTGTCTATTGAATTTTCATATCTCTATATGGATGTGCATATATGTTTTTATTGGCATTATTTATATGTTATATGTTTTGATTTGTAGTGTATTTATTGACCCCTGATGCAGACGCTTTTTAGCGTCGAAACACGGCCTGTGTCGGGTCGTTATCTCTGATATAATAAAGACTGTTGGACTCACGTCTCCAGTGGTGAATCGTCTATTAGTCTCTACTTTTGCCTTCTGTGGAGCATGGGCGTTCCTGGTTATAGAATAAAGGGGATGTGTAGCTAATTTAGGGTCTCTTTTACTAAGGTGTACTAGACTTTTTAGTATGCGCTAATATTTAGGAAAGGAATGGAAAACAACAAACGTTATAATGCCTTTCTTTTGCTCCACGGTGCAATCGCACCTCGAATACTGTGTGCAATTCTGGTCACTGCATCTCAAAAAAGATATAGTGGAATTAGAAAAGGTGCAGAGAAGGGCAACAAAAATGATAGTGGATGGGACGACTTCCCTATGAGGAAAGGCTAAAGCGGCTAGGACTCTTCAGCTTGGAGAAAAGACGGCTGAGGGGAGATATGATAGAGGTCTATAAAATAATGAGTGGAGTGGAACGGGTCGATGTCAATCACTCTTTTCAAAAATACTAGGACTAGGGGGCGTGCGATGAAGCTACAAAATAATAAATTTAAAACAAATCGGAGAAAATATTTCTTCACTCAATTAAACTTTGGAATTCGTTGCCAGGGAGCGTGGCAAAAGCAGTTAGCTTAGTGGGATTTTAAAAGGTTTGGATAGCTACCTAAGAGAGAAGTCCATAAGCCATTATTAAAATGGACTTGAGAAAATCCACTGCTTATTTCTAGGATAAGAAGCATAAAATGTTTTGTACTGTTTTGGGATCTTGCCAGGTACTTGTGACCTGAATTGGCCACTGTTGGAAACAGGATGCTGGGCTTGATGGACCTTTGGTCTGTCTCAGTATGGCAATACTTATGTTCTTATGTAGAGATGCCCATAGGAATATATAGCTAAAAATGCTAGCATGTCTTAATAAAAGAAGTCCTTAGCCACTGGGATTTACACCAGGTGTCAGTTGGTGCAAATGGCTAAATGTGAATTTAGGTACGGTTCCTGGCGCTAAGCAGTATTCTAGAAACAGCACCTCTTTGAGGAGATCTTTTACCACAGGAATAAAATGGGCCCTGCTGCAGATAACTCGAGCTAAGCTTTAGTAAAAGACCCCCTGAGTTCCATTTATAGAATAGATGACAGTAGGGTTACCATATGCCCGGATTTACCCGGACATGTCCTCTTTTTGAGGACATGTCTGGGCAATCGGGCGGGTTTTGCCAATCTGCCCGTTTGTCCGGATTTCTGGACAAACGGGCAGGCTGGTGGGCCGCCCACCAGCCTGCCCGTTTCTCCAGAAATCCGGACAAACGGGCAGATTGCTAGCCTCCCCTCCCCTTACTTACTACTGCCCTGGTGGTCTAGTAACCTCTTCCGCCTTCGGGGCAGGAAAGAGCCCCCCTTCTTTCCTGCCTGGAGCGTTGCCCTGCATGCATCCTTCCTGTTGCTGGTCTCGGTGCCGATTCAAAATGGCCACCGAGAGTTGACGTGACTTCGCGAGACTTCAACTCTCGGCGGCCATTTTGAGTCGGCGCCGAGATCAGCAACAGGAAGGATGCATGCAGGGCAGCGCTCCGTGCAGGAAAGAGGGGGCTCTTTCCTGCCCCGAAGAGGTCACTAGACCACCAGGGCAGTAGTAAGGTAAGGGGAGGGGGTGATGGGGAGGGGGGGTGACGGGGTGTGTGACAGGAGGGAGGGGAAAATGTGACAGGGGCGGAGTGAGGGCGTGAAAGGGGCAGGGCGGGGTGTGGAAGGAGGTGGGGTGGGTGTGATGAGGCGGGGCATGTGTCCTCCTTTTGGGGGGACAAAATATGGTAACCCTAGATGGCAGGAGCAGAGTGAGCAGGAAGAAGGGTGAAACTCTGAAAATACAGGCAAATTTGATGTGGACTGAAGCGGAGATATCGGGGTGGGGGGGGGTAGCGTTCACGAAAAAGTGCAGTACATGAAACAGGGGTGATGGGTGACCTGATGTAACTAATACCCTGAACCTCCCTGCCCTCCCAATACAGAGGAGATAAAACAGACTGATCTGCGTCTTTCTCTTGCAGGATTTCTTCGGTAAATGTTTCCTATATTCTGACTTCAGAAGTCTTCCTGCTTCTGTTGATTTCTGCTGTTGCCGGTGTGATATTAATTAGGACAAGGAGAAGAAAGAAGGGTAAGAACAATTTTGTTAAACTGGCTGCGTGGATACAGTTCTGATTGAAATAATATATTAATGTATTTAAATAATTGTATACCCTGGAGGAAAGGGAGAAACAGGGGTGATATGATACAGACGTTCAAATATTTGAAAGGTATTAATCCGCAAACGAACCTTTTCCGGAGATGCGAAGGCGGTAGAACGAGAGGACATGAAATGAGACTGAAGGGGGGCAGACTCAAGAAGAATGTCAGGAAGTATTTTTTCATGGAGAGGGTGGTGGATGCTTGGAATGCCCTCCCGTGGGAGGTGGTGGAGATGAAAACGGTAACGGAATTCAAACATGCGTGGGATAAACATAAAGGAATCCTGTGCAGAAGGAAGGGATCCTCAGGAGCTTAGCCTAGAATGGGTGGCAGAGCTGGTGGTTGGAAGGCGGGGCTAGTGCTGGGCAGACTTATACGGTCTGTGCCAGAGCCGGTGGTGGGAGGCGGGACTGGTAGTTGGGAGGCAGGGATAGTGCTGGGCAGACTTATAGGGTCTGTGCCAGAGCCGGTGGTTGGGAGGCGGGGCTGGTGGTTTGGAGGCGGGACTAGTGCTGGGCAGACTTATACGGTCTGTGCCGGGGCTGGTGGTTGGGAGGCGGGGATAGTGCTGGGCAGACTTATACGGTCTGTGCCAGAGCTGGTGGTGGGAGGCGGGGTTGGTGGTTGGGAGGCGGGGATAGGGCTGGCCAGACTTATACGGTCTGTGCCCTGAAGAGGACAGGTACAAATAAAAAAGTAGCACATATGAATTCATCTTCTTGGGCAGACTGGATGGACCGTGCAGGTCTTTTTCTGCTGTCATCTACTATGTTTAAATAATTGTTAAGTAACATAGAAACAGAGAAAAATAAAGGCCATATAGCTTGTCCAGTGTGCCCGATCCTTTAGAAATCCTACGTACTTGTCCCAAGCTTTCTTGAATTCCAGTAGTCTTTGTCTCCACCACACGATCCACCAGGAGACATATTTCATGAATTTGCCACTCTTTCCGTGAAGAAGTATAGACTCAGGAATAATTTATGGAAAAAACTGTGGAATAGCCTCACTGTGGAGGTAGTAGAGACGAAATCTATCTGACTTCAAGAAAGCGTGGGGGCAAACACATAGGATTAGGGTTGCCGACTGACAGGGTTGGTGCAGTCCTGGGCTTGCCCCATTGCATGCAGGGACTCGTAGTCCTGCTTTTCCTATGGAATGTGATACAGAAATCTGAAATTCAAGTTCCTGCATGCCAGTCCAATGATGTCAGTCACAAATGTGACTCCACTCCCCTCCATTACGGGTAAGCAATTCCCCTGTCTCAGGCTCAGTTATATTCACAGGTTCTCAGGCTCTGGGATATCCCAATATACCTGCAGTTCCTCAGTTGTTCTTCTCCGGCTGTATCTGCTGTTCTTCTGTCCTCCTTATGTCCCTACGACATCAACCTACTCTCTCTTCCCGTGTTCCAAGTGGAGGGGCATTGTCACGCTTCTAACAGTACTTCTAGGTTACTGAGCCCTTGGGCCACTGCCGAGGAGCAGCAGCAAGAGAATCACCCAAACACAGGACAGGCAGAACAGACTTCCCGGTACCCTCGGCCGTAACTCTCAGTCAAAGGCTGCCGCCGAGGCAGCTCAGGCAGACACCAACTGGACCGGAAATGGCCCAAACTTCACCTGCACCGTTCCTCAAGGGTTGAGCCCCAGAGTGCGGGTGGTCGGCAGGACTTACCGGACAGGGCAGGAAAGTAGAGCTGCAGGGACCAGCAGGCAAAAGGAACCAGGAACCCGGCTGGAGCAGGGCAGGAAGCCGGCAGCAGAGTAAGCCAGGAGACAAGCAGGGTCTGGGCAGGCAGCAGTCAGAAGAGTAGGTCAGAAGAAAAGCCGGGTCTGGGCAGGCAGCAGTCAGTAGAATAAGTCAGCAAACAAGCAGGGTCAAAATCTAAAACAGGAAAAACTCAGCAGCACTGCAAACGACTTCCACCAAAGGAAACTCTTCTAAGGATCTCTGTTGCAAGGCAACTAGGAGCCTTTCCAGGTGGTTAATAAAGGCAGCCCACAAGGGAGTTCACCAGGTACGGATACTGCTTAGTTCCAAAAAACTCCCAAAACAATCTGGAGGCCTGGAAGATCCGGACCGGACCGGACCAGCATATCTTCTGGAACATGGGAAACGGTAAACCATCAATTTGCAGCAATCCCCGGGTCTAACTCCCAGGGCCCGAGGTGACTGCAAGCCAGGAACCTGGACACAACCGTGACAGGCATTTTTGATATGACGTCTAAGGAAAGAAGTTCATTTTCAACAGGGCCGTGCCAAGGGTCTCTGGTGCCCCCCTGCAGACTATCAGTTGGTGCCCCCCCCCCCCCGTCTCGCTTCTTCATTAGATGTTTCTCCATTGCTACCTGTCTTTCCTTTAGACTGAAAACTACAGGCCCAGCCAGACCTGACAAAAGGGTCTACCACACCCTTCAATGTCAAGCATATACTAGAAAACTGTAAATTAGCTTACACAGAAAAGCAGTTTAAAAAAAATAAACACAATTCCTGCTGTTTCTTAACACTGCTCTCCAGAGAAAGCACTGCCTTTATAAAGAGGCTTTTCAGTGGGACTTAGCCTATTAAAAACTATTAGCATAATTAGGAATGGCCAGCCCTTGCAACTGCAGAGACCTAAGCTTTGATTATGCATGTTCCTGTCTTTGTTACAGTGTGTGTGTGTGGGGGGGGGGGGGGGGGGGTCTCTTCATCTCATTTACACAGTCTGACCTCCCTGGCTCACTGGGAGCCCAGTCTCTTGGAGACTGCTATACATTGCAAAATAAGATCCACTGTATGTATCCCTCATTGATAAGTCTCTGACTCTAAAGTTTAGCAATTTCATTAAAGCAAAATGTATTTTCAAATATCACAAACTCTCCTTATCCAAGCAGAATGTTTTATATAAAAACAAACACACAAAAAAAGCAATCCGATTTTTACTTACCAGCTATTCTACACTATACGTCAGCTAAACTTCCTCTTTGAACCTCAGCCAATTAAATGGATTTTAGCTGTAGCTATGATAATTATGTACACATCATTGCAGTCATGCCCTCCTCTCAGTGTACATGCTCAAAAAACAAAAACTTTGAACCACTTACAGATAACAATTACACTATTTATTTTTTATTTCTCCCCAGTCTCACTTGCACACCTGCCTCCAAACCTGTTCTCTTTAATTTGAATGTTGTTCCAGCTCACCCTGAATGAAAGTTGTTCACACACCAAGGCCATAAATAGCTGCTGGTTGTACTCTTTGAAGCAGCTTTAGCAGAGCAGAGTGTCTGTCTCAGCACTGCTGGGCTACCTTCACTTCCTGATGTGGGAAGGGCAGGGGAGAGAGGAGAATCACAACTTCAGGTAAAAGATTTTGCAAGTGAGTGGCGCCCTCTAGAGGTCGGCAGTTGCTTACCTCGCTTACCGTGTTGGCATGGCCCTGATTTTCAAAAAAGAAAAACGTCTATCTTTTGTTTTCGAAAATACTGTTTCCAACAAGGTTTTGCACTTTGGATGTTTCGTTTTTTGGTCCATTTTCAAAAAAAAAAAAACGTCCAAGTGAAAAACATGGAAAATCAAGCCATTGGGACGTAGGAGGAGCCAAGGCATTTTTAGTAGACTGGTCTCCCAGATATTCCAGGAGATAAATGGGATACCCTAGGGGGCACTGCAGGGGACTTAAAAAACATGCTCCCAGGTACACATCTCACTGTTGCTTCCTTCTCTTGTGTGCTGAGCCCCCCAAAACCCACTGCCCAAAACTGTACACCACTACAATAGACCTTAAGGGTGAAGGGGGCACCTGTACGTGGGTACAGTGGGTTTCTGGTGAGTATTGGAGGGGTCACAGTTTCCCCCACAGATGTGACAGTAGAGGGAGATAGGGACCAGGGTCCCCCAGTCCATGGTGCACTGCACTGACCACTGCACTTCTCCAGGGACCTGCCTGCAGCTCTAATAGACCTGGATATAACATCTGAGGCTGTCATAGAGGCTGCTAAATCATATTTGTGTTCACATTTGTGGGGGGTGGGAGGGGGTCAGTGACCATTGGGGTGGTATTGGGGGGGGGGGTCACCTCTGATTCCCTCCAGTGGTCATCTGGTCATTTAGGGCACCCTTTTGTGCCTTATTTGTTATAAAAACAAGTCTAGTCTAGCTCAAAACATCTTAGTTTTAGTCCTGGACACTTTAGTTTTGTTCCATTTTGGATGAAAAATTTCCAGTGTTAGGAACACCCAGATCACGCCCTTAACATGCCCCTGTCACACCCCCTTCTGATTTGAACGTACTTCTGATGGACTTCATAGAAAAAATGTGTAAATCTTTTTTTGTATATTAGATTGTAAGCTCTTTGAGCAGGGACTGTCTTTCTTCTATGTTTGTGCAGCGCTGCGTACGCCTTGTAGCGCTATAGAAATGCTAAATAGTAGTAGTAGTAGTAGTCTCTTGTAATCAGAGGTGATATTGTGATGTCATAATGCCTCAGGCCACCAATAAGAGCCAACCTCATCAGTGATGTCACAATGGCTTGATTGTCCTATACTTGGCTCACTTTTATTACATAGCTCTTTGAGCAGGGACTGTCTTTCTTCTATGTTTGTGCAGCGCTGCGTACGCCTTGTAGCGCTATAGAAATGCTAAATAGTAGTAGTAGTAGTAAATCTTTGTTTTGAAAATACCAATTTGGATGTTTTTTTGTGAGAAAAACTTCCAAATGCAGATTTATACCACTTTTTGGATGTTTTTCTCTTTTGTAAATGAGCTCCATAGTTTCCTAGAGCAGTTCAAATGTCATGTTCTTTTCTTTTTTTTAATTTAACTTTATTGATAACTCAAAGTCAAACAACACAACTTACTCAATATTGCCAATGTTGTTTAATGTTCGTTTTTTCTAATCTATCATGTTATTCTTTCAGGTAACTCATAAAAGGAGCAGAATTTGTCCATTTTTCGAATGTGAGGTTTTCATTAAATCCAAACCTGGAAAATACAGGACCAATAGAGGACTTCCACCTGCAAAAACCTCAACGGATGTCACTCGTGTGATTAAACCCCATTAAAATAAAGCATGGTCACAGGATTACCCTCTCATATTAGGGAGAAGTGAATAGTGGAGACCTCCAGGGATCAGTACTGAGACTTTCATTATTGAACTGTAGAAGGGAAAGGGAAATGGGACTTGATATACCACCTTTCTGTGGTATTTTGCAACTACATTCAAAGCAGTTTACATATATAAAAGTACTTATTTTGTACCAGGGGAAATGGAGGGTTAAGTGACTTGCCCAGAGTCACAAGGAGCTGCAGTGGGAATCAAACCCAGTTCCCCAGGATCAAAGTCCACTGCACTAACCACTAGGCTACTCCTCCACTAGCAGCATTCCATCTAGAAGCCTGCCCTTGCAGATCAGGAATGCGGCCGCGCAGGCTTCTGTTTCTGTGCAGGACATCAGACTCACAGAAACAGAAGCCTGCACAGCCTTCTACATGGAATGTTGCTAGTGGAATAGCAACATTCCATGTAGAATCTCCAACAGTAGCAACATTCCATGTAGAATCTTCAAATAGTTTCAACATTCCATGGAGAATCTCAAATAGTAGCAACAGAATCTCAATTGTAGCAACATTCCATGTAGAACCTACAAATTGGGAACGGGAACTAGGACTTTGACATACCACCTTTCTGAGGTTTTTGCAACTACATTCAAAGCGGTTTACGTATATTCAGGTACTTATTTTGTACCAGAGGCAATGGGTTAAGTGACTTGCCCACAGTCACAAGGAGCTGTAGTGGGAATTGAACCCAGTATCAAAGTCCGCTGCACTAACCACTAGGCTACTCAAGGAAGCAATGAATGAGGAGATCGCATTTGTGGTTGACATAAAATTATTCAACGTTGTTAATGCATTAATGACTGAGAAGGACTTTACCAAATGGTGGAACTCAGAGGGAAATTCTATAACAGTGCCAAAAAGGCGCCACTATTGCAGCTAAGCAGGGTTGTTTAAGAGAATGCTAAAACACAGTGATCTAGGCAGCTGATGGACACTTTATGGCGACCTGTTTGTTATGTTTTAATGAATTTGTATTGTATTTGATGTGTTTTGTTTTGCAATGTTTTATTATGCATGTTTGATTTGTACACCGCTCTGGATAAGGGCGGTATATCAATGGGAAGAAATGAAATGAAATGAAGTCACTTAAGCTCATTAATTAATAGAAGTGCAGCATTTGCTTGAGATGTCTACATAAATGGCAGACCACACCTCGAATATTGTGTTCAATTCTGGTCACTACATCTTTAAAAAGATATAGTGGAATTAGAAACGGTACAGAGAAAGCTGATGAAAATGATAAAGGGGATGGGACGACTTCCCTATGAGGAAAGGCTAAAGCGGCTAGGGCTCTTTAGCTTGGAGAAAAGATGGCTGAAGGGCGATATGATAGAGGTCTATAAAATAATGAGTGGAGTGGAATGGGTAAAAGTGAATCGTTTGTTTACTCTTTCAAAAAATACTAAGACTAGGGGGCATGCGATGAAGCTACAATGTAGTAAAATTATAACGAATCGGAGAAAAGTTTTCTTCACTCAACATGTAATTAAACTCTGGAATTCATTGCCAGAGAAGGTAGTAAAAGGAGTTAGCTTAGCGGGGTTTAAAAAAGGTTTGGATGGCTTCCTAAAGGAAAAGTCCATGGACCATTATTAAAATGGACTTGGGAAAAATCCACTGCTTATTTCTAGAATAAGCAGCATAAAATGTATTGCACTGTTTTTGGGATCTTGCCAGGTACTTGTAACCTGGATTTGGTCACTGTTGGAAACAGGATGCTGGGCTTGATGGACCTTCGGTCTGTCCTAAAATGGCAATACTTATGTACTTAAGTACAAAGTGCTGCATATAGGGAACAATTATCCTAGCTGTTGTTTCTTTCTTTACAACATCCGTAAAATCCGCCCCTTTCTTTCTGAGCACTCTACCAAAACCCTAATCCACACCCTTGTCACCTCTCGTTTAAGACTACTGCAATCTGCTTCTTGCTGGCCTCCCACTTAGTCATCTCTCCCCTCTCCAGTCGGTTCAAAACTCTGCTGCCCGTCTCGTCTTCCGCCAGGGTCGCTTTACTCATACTACCCCTCTCCTCAAGACCCTTCACTGGCTCCCTATCCGTTTTCGCATCCTGTTCAAACTTCTTCTACTAACCTATAAATGTACTCACTCTGCTGCTCCCTAGTATCTCTCCACACTCGTCCTTCCCTACACCCCTTCCCGTGCACTCCGCTCCATGGATAAATCCTTCTTATCTGTTCCCTTCTCCACTACTGCCAACTCCAGACTTCGCGCCTTCTGTCTCGCTGCACCCTACGCCTGGAATAAACTTCCTGAGCCCCTACGTCTTGCCCCATCCTTGGCCACCTTTAAATCTAGACTGAAAGCCCACCTCTTTAACATTGCTTTTGACTCGTAACCACTTGAAACCACTCGCCTCCACCTACCCTCCTCTCTTCCTTCCCGTTCACATTAATTGATTTGATTTGCTTACTTTATTTTTTGTCTATTAGATTGTAAGCTCTTTGAGCAGCGACTGTCTTTCTTCTATGTTTGTGCAGCGCTGCGTACGCCTTGTAGCGCTATAGAAATGCTAAATAGTAGTAGTAGTAGTCTCTTGTAATCAGAGGTGATATTGTGATGTCATAATGCCTCAGGCCACCAATAAGAGCCAACCTCATCAGTGATGTCACAATGGCTTGATTGTCCTATACTTGGCTCACTTTTATTACATAGCTCTTTGAGCAGGGACTGTCTTTCTTCTATGTTTGTGCAGCGCTGCGTACGCCTTGTAGCGCTATAGAAATGCTAAATAGTAGTAGTAGCTATGTATTCACAATGTTGAGGGCTTTAGCATTCACGAAAAGGATCTTGGATTAATTGTGGATAGTATTTTGATATTTTCCACTCAGTAGCGGTCAAAAAAACAATTAGAGGAAACCATCTGGCTCAAGTGGCCAGTGCTGAAAACTATTATCAGAATGTCCTCAATTCAGTCCCCAAATCAGGTCTTCTACTGGCCAAGTCTACTGCACAAGAGCTGTAAAAACAATCCATGACCACCTAAACTGCAGGAAATCACTAAAAACCACCCTCTTCAAAAAGGCCTACCCCAATGATCCAACGTAAACCTTTCACCCAGCAACACAGTATGACCAATGATCGTACTGGACAATATACAATCTTCATTACCTTCGACCCTCTATAATTATCTCATTCAAGCACTACGCATCCATGTATTTGTTATCAACCGACCTGGCGATTGCCTTGACGGTACTATGTAAGCCACATTGAGCCTGCAAATAGGTGGGGAAATGTGGGGTACACATGTAACAAATAAATAATAAATACTGAGATTGGATGCATTGAGGAGCTGAAGTTCGTAGCCTAAGGGGAAGAAGGAGTCGTGATCGTGGCTTAGGGTGACATCTAGTGGCTGGATTCAGGATCCATGATTTCAGGTTCCCAGAAGGAGTGCTGCAGTGACCTTTCTATGTATGTTGGGGGAGAGGGGGTAGATCCCTGGCTAGTTGAAATGAAGGTTCAGAGTGCTAGATCCCAGCCCTGGTTCCTATTGATCCAACAGTACAAAGCAGCACGATGAAACTACTGAATCAAAAATGAATTATTCAGAAAGGAATGGGAATAGGACAGAGAATCTCATGCCTCTGTATAACTCCAACAGCACCTTAAGTTAGGGCTCTTCAGCTCAGAAAAGAGAGGACCGAGACACGATAGAGGTTTGTAAAATCGGGAGTGGTATGGATCAAGCCAAGAGAGAATGGTTATTTGCCCTTCCAGAAAATATCAGGACTAGGGGAAACTCCATGAAACTAACCAGTAGCAGATTTAACGTAATCTGAAAAGGAAGAGGTGGAAGCCAAAAATGGCTTACCTCACTCTGTTTGTAGGAAGGAATGATAGTTGCATTGTGGCTGTGTATTTTGAGTTGCGGCTGCCCACAACATCGAGAGGCTCCTTCCACACTGATAACAAAAAAGGGCCAGTGGCAGCCCACTGAAAACCTGCTGAGACCCACGAGCTTAATTAGGTCTAGATACTCAATGTATTTCTATATATATCTACCTTGTTCTACGTAATCAGAATTCCTTGTCAGTTCTACATTTGTTATATTGTGAGCCACATTGATTCAAAGATTAGTTTTCAGTTGTGCACCCCCACCAGTGTAGGATGGAAGGAGCTGCTCTGTGGCTCAGGTAAGAGGAAAGAGGGGAACAGAAGCTGGATGGGATGTGGGATGGGGGAAGTAAAAGCGGCCTTGTAGCGCTATAGAAATGATAAGTAGTAGTAGTAGAAGCTGGTGAGGGAAGGGGAGAAGAAGCTAGATGGGACGGGTGAGGGGAAACAGAAGTTAGAGAGGACCTGAGAGAGGAAAGGGAACATAATAGATTTCTAAATATCCATAGTTATCCCAGTATGTTTATGATACTGTATTGTAAAATTGGATTCTTACAACAAATGACTTTCTTATGCATTATTCTTTGTTATGTATCCTATACTGTTTATTGTAAGCCATGTTAAACTCAAACTTGTTTGGGATAATGTGGGATATAAATGTCACAAATCCTATATAATAATTCTCACCTCCAACGTTCTGACTTGCCTGGGACCGTGGCTCATTCCAAGTTGGTCTGCTGGGCTCCGTAGATCAGGTTGACATCACCGTAGCCATTATGATGTCAACTTCAGAACCCAGGGGAAAAAAAACCCATGCCTCACAGCTGAACCATGTCCAGAGGAAGGTCGCTGGACATGGGTGGCTGGAGGGGGGGCAGGGGAGAGAGGGAGGGTCGCTGGACATGGGTGGCTGGAGGGGGGCAGGGGAGAGAGGAGGGTCGCTGGACATGGGTGGCTGGAGGGGGCGCAGGGGGAGAGGGGGGTCGTTGGACATGGGTGGCTGCAGTGGGCGCAGGGGGAGAGGAGGGTCACTGGACATGGGTGGATACAGGGGAGCCGAGGAAAACCTTGCTAGCGCCCGTTTCATTTGTGTCAGAAACGGGCCTTGTTTACTAGTAAATAAATAATAAGCTGGATGGGACTTGGGGAGGGGGATGGGAAAGGGAACAGAAACTGAGTGAGAGAAGGGAGGGGAAGAGGAGGGGAATAGAAGTTGTATGGGATTTGGGAGGGGAGGGGAAGGGAAGGGCAGGGGAGCACAAGCAGGTTGGTATTTGAAGGGAAGGGAAACAGAAGCTGGATTAGACTCAGAGGGAAGGGGGAGGAGAACAGAAGCTTGATGAAATGGGGGAGAGAAAGGGGAACAGAGACTGGATGGGACTTGGGTGGAGAAGGGAGGGGGAGCAGAAGCTGGATGGGACTTGGGAAGGAGTAAGGGGAACATTAGTTGGATGGGGCTTGAGGGAAAGAGGAGCAGAACAATAATTGGACTTAGAAGATCTGGGACGGTGATAGAGGACAGAGCAGGAAATTATGTATGGGAGAGGTTGAGTGAGAGTTTGGAGGAGGTAGTGAGGGGTGTGTGTTAGGGAATGGTGAGACTAATAGGAATTTGGAGGGAGTACATATGAATGGGAGTGAATTGATGGGATAGGAGTATAAGTGAGGGGGTGAAATGGGGGTAAGAGAAAGGGAATGAAGCATGGGGAGAGGTTAAGACATTGTGAGAATAACCCAGAGAGTTGTTGGAGAGCAGATGAAAGGCACTGAAAAAGGATAGGGGGGGGGGGGGGTGCTGCGGAGGAGGCTGAGAGTGTGGAAATGGGGTTAAAAGATGGTGAAAGAGGCAATACAAGATGGGGTAGAGAATAAGAGAATAGCATAGAGCTGAAGGAAAGAAGCAGAAACGGATGGAGCTGGGGCTAGTGAGGGGACAAGAGGCAGTAAAGAGGATGGAAATGGGGGACTAGGGAGTAGGTCAAAGATAGAGAAGGGCAGGAGACTGGGAAGGAGGGACTAATGGGCAAGAGATGAGAGGGAAAAGCTGGAAAGTAGATGAGAGGTGAAAAGAAGGAAGGACTAGAGAGTGACAAGTAGGGAGAATGAGGAGCAAAATCACGTATGGGTGGATACAAAGACAGAGAAAAGTGAAAAAAGGAACAAAAAAAATTGTACAGATATACAGAAAGAAGGAAAGAAGACAAGAGGGAAGAGAAGAAATAAAATGAAAAACCTGGAGAGAATTTAGAAGACTGACACATGGAAACTAGAAAAGAGACTGGGACCAGCCCAATCAGAAAAACATAAAGGTAGAAAAAAATATTTTTATTCGGTAATTTCTCTTTTCCTAGTATTACATTGCTTATGGGGGGGGGGGGGGGGGGGAGGAGTCTCCATTACAGTTTTTGTCTACATGTTTTTTTGTTTTGTTTTGTTTTTTGTGTAGTTACATAGAGGGGCATAATTGAACGAAAACGTCTATCTCCATGGGCGTTTATCTCCGAGAACGGGTCCGTGAAGGGGCGGACCGAACCGTATTTTCGAAAAAAAATAGATGTCCATATTTTATTCGACAATTTGTGAGCTGGGCGTTTTTGTTTTTCAGTGATAATGGAAAATGAAAGCGCCCAGCTCAAAAACGAATAAATCCAAGGCATTTGTTCATGGGAGGGGCCAGGATTCGTAGTGCACTGGTCCCCCTCACATGCCAGGACACCAACCGGGCACCCTAGGGGGCACTTTTACAAAAACAAAAAAGGTAAAAGAGCTCCCTTGTGTGCTGAGCCCCCCAAATCCCCCTCAAAACCCACCACCCACAAGTCTACACCATTACTATAGCCCTAAGGGGTGAAGGAGGGCACCTACATGTGGGTACAGTGGGTTTGGGGGGCGGTGTGGAGGGCTCCCATTTACCAGCACAAGTGTAACAGGTGGGGGGGGGGATGGGCCTGGGTCTACCTGCCTGACGTCCACTGCACCCCCTAACAACTGCTCCAGGGACCTGCATACTGCTGCCAGGGAGGTGGGTATGACATTTGAGGGTGAACATAAAAAGTTGTGAAACGGCATATTTTTCTGGTGGGAGGGGGTTAGTGACCACTGGGGGAGTCAGGGGAGGTCATCCCCGATTCCCTCTGGGGGTAATCTGGTCATTTAGGGCACTTTTTGGGGCCATATTCGTGGAAAAACAGGATCCAGGAAAAGTGCCCTAAATTCTAGCTACAAATGCATACTTTTTTTCCATTATCGGCGAAAGGCGCCCATCTCTGTTCAGGTGATAACCATGCCCCAGTCCCGCCTTCACCACGCCTCCGACACGCCCCCGTCAACTCTGTTCGCTTCCGTGATGGAGTGCAGTTGAAAACGTCCAAGTTCGGCTTTTGATTATACCGCGTTATTCGTTTTTGGGAGATAAACGCCTATCTCCCGATTTAGGTCGCAATATAGGCGTTTTTGTCTTTCGATTATAAGCTGGATAGTAACATAGTAGATGACGGCAGAAAAAGACCTGCACGGTCCATCCAGTCTGCCCAACAAGATAAACTCACATGTGCTACTTCTTGTGTATACCTTACCTTGATTTGTACCTGTCCTTTTCAGTGCACAGACCGTATAAGTCTGCCCAGCACCATCCCCACCTCCCAACCACCAGTCCCGCCTCCCACCACCGGCTCTGGCATAGACCGTATAAGTCTGCCCAGCACCATCCCCGCCTCTCAACCACCAGCCCCGCCTCCCAACCACCAGCTCTGGCACAGACCGTATAAGTCTGCCCAGCACTATCCCTTTCTCTCTTTTGTATCTGGTGAGGGTCTGTCCATTCTGTCATATGTGGGTCAGGTGAAACATTCTGCTAGAATCTAGTGTCTGTGCAGGAATCTTTAACGGCCTAGTTTGTTCCAGTTTCCCAGTAGTAGATATATTGGTGCTCTAGGGCCCAGTGTAATATTTATAGCACTATCTTTTCATAGCTGGGTTAGGGTCAGGGCCGTGCCAACACAGTAAGCGCGGTAAGCGCCGCAGGGGGGGCGCCTGCCTTCAAGGGCGCCGCGCCATCGAGCTGTATTATAAAAAAAAACCTTACTCCTCCGCTCCATCCCCGATTCCCCGGCGCTTTAAATTTACCTCGCTCCGCCTCCAACGTCTGCACAGCGTCAGTGAAAGGCGCTGCCTGTCTGACGTCCCTCCACCAGCCTTCCCTTCGCTCGTTCGTTCCCTCTGTGTCCCGCCCTCAAGGAAATGACGTCAGAAGAAGGCGGGACACAGAGGGAACGAACGAGCGAAGGGAAGGCTGGTGGAGAGACGTCAGACAGGCAGCACCTTTCACCGACGCTGCGCAGACGTCAGAGCCGGAGCGAGGTAAATTTAAAGCGCCGTGGAATCGGGGATGGAGTGGAGGAGGCTCAGGCCAAACCCAGCCATTTCCTCCATCGCGCCCCAGACGGCAACTTGGGGGAGCAGCGCTCGGCTCTTTGGCACCGCCCAGCTCTTCACGCGCCTTGGAGCCAGGCAAGTCTGGGGGGGGGGGGGTCGCGCGCGCAGGGGGGCGCCAACTGATGGTCTGCAGGGGGGCGCCAGAGACCCTAGGCACGGCCTTGGTTAGGGTGGTTATGATGTGATGTTTCCTATAGGTTTCAAGTATCTTTTTGCAGGCTTTTGGTTTATTTTGCAATGTCTGTCCCTGTTTGAAAGCTGGATCTAGGACAGGGCAACCAAAAGCAGCCCTTGTCACTTCAAATTAAAAATGCTCAGAATTAGTGGTCTCCACATCCCTTAGAGTCACCACACAAAGAAAAACCCATATGATTTAAACAAAGTGGCAGTGGAAGGAATGTGTGCTGGTGAATATTTTCGTATGCTGAGTTGTAAATCCTGGGGATGCACAATATCTTTTAGATTGTATACTGCACTGAACTCTTTTTTTTAGGGAATCTGCAGAATAGAAGTATAAATTGTAATTGCAAGGGGGATAGATCCATTATTAGGAAATATGGAGTGTAAGATACAGAACTACAGGACGGGTTTGGACTGGAACGGGTAGACGTGAATCGCTTGTTTACTCTTTCCAAAAATACTAGGATTAGGGGGGAACGCAATGAAGCTAGAAAGTAGTAAATTTAAAAAGGAATCAGAGAAAATGTTTCATCACTCAACATGTAATTAAACTCTGGAATTATTTGCCATAGAATGTGGTAAAAGTGGTTAGCTTAGCGGGGTTTAAAAAAAAGGTTTGGATGGCTTCCTAAAGAAAAAGTCCATAGACCATTATTAAAATGGACTTGGGGAAAATCCACTGCTTATTTCTAGAATAAGCAGCGTAAAATGTATTGTACTGTTTTGGGATCTTGCCAGGTACTTGTGACTGGATTGGTCACTGTTGTATTTACTTTATATTGTGATTATGAACTGTATTTCTGTCTTGTTTAGGTCAAGTTTATGTTAATGGCTTAGTTGGTTAAGTATTAGATCTTCTTATTATGCCTTTGTTTGTTGTACTCTGCCTAGAAGACTATGGATAGAGCGGCCCGGTGGGGGTGGAGGTACCAGAGAAGACACAGGCTGCTGCAGGAAGGCGAAGGACAGAGTGAGAGGAGACACAGCAGCCCAGCAGGAAGTTTTAGGAGAGCCCCGGAAGGCAGGACCCAACGGAGCAGCAGGAGCAGTACACCCCCCCCCCTTGATCTGTACCCACCCCTACCGCCCCGTCCTTGGTACATCACTGGTTCAAGGTGACCCGAGCGGGTGTCTCTTCACTCTCTGTAAACTAGCTGTTTTCTTAGAAACAATCTCTTAGCAGTATCTGGGCGATTCATATGCACAATTTGAGGTCTCGTACCATTCTCTTTGGTGTTCAACACAGCACCCGTTACTGGATGAGTCTGTTGGGCCTGCCGAATGTCCTGTAAAATCAAACTGGGTAAAATAGTGGGGGTTAAAGACACAACATTGCAACGGGCGGGGGGGGGGGGGGGGTAAGGCCTTGGGCGGAACTCCCAGGCTATCAGCTTCCCAGTTCGCATTCCCAGTGTCCAGGCCTGCTTGATCCCCCGCTTTCCTACATATACCCCTGGATGGGGCAGCCGAGAGGGGGGGGGGCAGGGGGGCCTCCAAGGGGGGTCCGGCGCCGGGGTCAGGCCACCGGCGCTGCAGTTCCTGGTCTCACCTGCCTGCCTCCTCGGCTCCTGGCCCCCTGCATTCGAAGCGGCAGTCACAGATCGCCTCCCTTCCGGCCTTCCCTCCCTGTGTCCCGCCCTCGTGGAAACCGGAAGTTACATTAGACGAGGGCGGGACACAGGGAGGGAAGGCCAGAAAAGAGGCGATCTGCGACTGCCGCCTTGAATGCAGGGGGCCTGGAGCCATGGAGGCAGGCAAGTGAGACCGCGGACTGCAGCGGCGGAGGGAGCGATGGGGGGAGGCAGCAGCGGAGGGGGGCGGAGGTGGGGCAGCCTTGCCCCGGTCCCGGCTGAGTCTCTCAGCAGCCCTGCCCCCGGTTTCTATATAGTGCGCCTAGAGATTGGCAACGAAATCGGTGCAGATTTTATAACAATGCGTGAAATTTTAACAAGCTAATGAGCGCTGATAACAGCACTTAACAAGCAATAACGAGCACTAATTGACATCAGTTAGAATTTAGGTGCAGAACTCGTATTCTGCAACAATGTTCGCCGAACCTCTAATGCGTTGCAGGCAAAAAGGGGTGTGGTTATGGGCGGGGAAATGGGTGTTTCGTGGGCATTCTGAAATGTAGGCACCTAAGTTATAGAATATGGTCCAGTGTGCCTAAACCTACACACTGGGATTTATGCCATGTTTTCATTGGTATAAATAGATGCGCGTAGATTTCAGCGCAGAAATATCAACTAAGCGTATTCTATAAATCGGTGCTTAAAATCTAATGTAGTGTGGAGTAAATAGGCATGAGTTCCTTCCATTTCATCGCGATCCCTACCAAGAGGTCATTAAACTGAAGAGTAAAACCATTCTTCCCAAGAACTGTTTTCCGGAATCTGGTACAATCATTAGTACTCAGTCACCTAGAATATTGGAACTCACTCTACGCTGGCTGCAAAGAGCAAATACTCAAAAAACTCCAGACAGCCCAGAACACAGCAGCCAGACTCATATTTGGAAAACCAAAATACGAAAGTGCAAAACCCCTACGAGAGAAACTACACTGGTTACCACTCAAAGAACGCATCACGTTTAAAGTATGTACCCTAGTACATAAAATCATCCACGGCGAAGCCCCAGCTTGGAACAACCTTCCTGAGCCCTTACGCCAAGCCCCCTCCCTGCCCGTCTTCAAGTCTTTGCTTAAAGCCCACCTCTTCAATGCTGCATTCGGCACCTAACCCTTACCGTTCAGTGAATCCAGACTGCCCCAATTTGAATGCCCCTATCGGACCGACCGTTCGCTTGTCTATTAGATTGTAAGCTCTTTGAGCAGGGACTGTCACTCTTTGTTAAATTGTACAGCGCTGCGTAACCCTAGTAGCGCTCTAGAAATGTTAAGTAGTAGTAGTAGTATTACATATAGCAGTGATTTAACCAGAGCTGAGATTGTGATGTCATAATGCCTCATTCCACCAATGCCTAAGAGCCAACCTCATCAGTGATGTCACAATGGCTCGACTGTCCTATACTTGGCCCACTTCCCCCCTTAGTGTGAAGAGTTTCAGTCTCTGGTATCCAGAGCTGAGATTGTGATGTCATAATGCCTCATTCCACCAATGCCTAAGAGCCAACCTCATCAGTGATGTCACAATGGCTTGATTGTCCTATATTTGTCTCACTCTTATCTATTAGATTGTAAGCTCTTTGAGCAGGGACTGTCTCTCTTTGTTAAATTGTACAGCGCTGCGTAACCCTAGTAGTGCTCTAGAAATGTTAAGTAGTAGTAGTAGTGCATGTCTGACCTGATTGACCTACCACCCAGGAATGCCAAAAGATCATCTCGCACATTCCTTAATCTTCATTTCCCCAACTGCAAAGGCCTAAAATATAAACTAATGCACACATCAACCTTTTCCTATATGAGCACGCAATTCTGGAACGCATTGCCACGCAACCTAAAAGCGACCTATGAACTGACCAACTTCCGTAAACTACTATAGACCCATCTCTTCGACAAGATATACCACAAAGAGCAAAACATGTGAAATCCCCACATATATCTGGCAAGTAATGTTAAGAACGCCATACGTTATATCATTATCATGTTTTCTATTACCATGCAACCCAAAACACTTCTGTAACACTAAATGTCAAATCTCCTTTCATTTCCACTATCCACTATATATTGTAAGCCACATTTAGCCTGCAAAGAGGTGGGATAATGTGGGATACAAATGCAATAAATAATAATAAGAAAGATTTTGGTCTTTGTAATTCAGGTGGTCCACCTTCCGATATGCTCTTAAAACCCACATCCTTCTCAGCCCATTTAAGAAAGCGGGTGATGGCTGCGCTGTCTTCATCTCTGCGCACTCCAATCCTATGAGCCCTCTCACAGTTAAAGGAAGAAGCAGCGCAGTCCAGGCCCAGATTCATAGGAAGCCAATGAATACAAGTCAGCATCTGAGATTGTCTCCAGGAGCCCCACAACCCGCAGGTTATTTCTGCGGGCTCTATTTTCCTATTCTTTCAGATGATCTTGTAGCTCCGCCATTTTCTTTTTCAGGGCTTCCAGCTGGCCTTTCACTTGCACCGCCTCATCCTCCCACTCCAATACCACCTCGGTGAGTCTACAAGAGTGGGAATCAAATCTGTCATTGATCTCATCGACCGCTGACTGCAATTTATTTAAGTGCTCCTCTAGTGCTGCTGTGACAGTCCGCCATATTTCCTGTGCCTGTTTCTCCACCTGTGCTGTGACCATCGCGGTGCCCTCCGCCATTTTGAATGCTTTAGGTAACGCTGTAGTTCGGGGAGGGACATGGAAGGAGGGAGTGGCCTGCCCTGCTGCTGCTTGCCACGAAGGTGGTGAAAGGAAAGGAAGGAGGCGTTTAAGGTTAGTTAGTTCGGGAGCGACGGTGGGCGGGCCTGACTGCAGTGGCGCCGGGCCCCCTCCGGAGGCCCGAGCCCGGGGACTTTTGTACCCCCTGTCCCCCCCTCTCGGTGGTCCTGCCTATCTGTTCTGCAAGGCCTATCCTATTGATTCTACTTAAAAGCCTCAACTCTACAATGCATCTCTACATACATTGCAATGGACATTTTTATTTCTTATTTCCTTGTCCCTTATTGTACCCATTTACCCCTACCTTACCTGACCCTTTTTCTAATTGTATTTGTTTAAAACCTACCGTACTTGGCGTCCACCATTACAGTATTTTGTAAGCCACATTGAGCCTGCTGATACGTGGGAAAATGCGGGATACAAATGTTACAAATAAATAAATAAATTCCATGTTTTTATGATGAGGAAACATTAACAAGTAACATAGTAACATAGTAAATGACGGCAGAAAAAGACCTGCATGGTCCATCCAGTCTGCCCAACAAGATAAACTCATATGTGCTACTTTTTGTGTATACCCTACTTTGATTTGTACCTGTCCTCTTCAAGGCACAGACCGTATAAGTCTGCCCAGCACTATCCTCGCCTCCCACCACCGGCTGGCTCTGCCACCCAATCTCGGCTAAGCTCCTTAGGATCCATTCCTTCTGAATAGGATTCCTTAATGTTTATCCCACGCGTGTTTGAATTCTGTTACTGTAGCCATCATGAAAGAGGCTTAGGCGTGAACATGTCTTATGATGTCAAAAAATGGTACAAATTGTTTATCATTTATTGTTTATCGTTTATTGTTTATCGTTTATCTCAGCTGAAATCCAGACCAAAGTATCGGCCTGCCTGTCTGACATCGCTGCCTGGATGTCTCGCCGCCACCTGAAACTAAACATGACCACAACCGAGCTTCTCCTCTTTCCCCCTAAACCTGCCTCTCTTCTCCCCCCGTTCTCTATTTCGGTAGATAACACTCTCATCCTCCCTGTCCCGTCTGCGCGCAACCTTGGAGTCATCTTTGACTCCGCTCTCTCCTTCTCTGCTCATATTCAGCAGATTGCCAAAACCTGTCGTTTCTTTCTCTATAATATTAACAAAATTCGCCCTTTTCTCTCCGAGGACGCTACCAAAACCCTTACCCACACCCTTATCAGCTCTCGCCTAGACTACTGCAATTTGCTTCTCGCTGGTCTCCCGCTCAGCCATCTATCTCCTCTTCAATCTGTCTAAAACTCTGCTGCGCGTCTTATATTCCGCCAGAGTCGCTATACTCACGTTAGCCCTCTCCTCAAGTCGCTTCACTGGCTCCCTATCCGCTTCCGCATACGGTTCAAACTTCTCCTTTTGAACTACAAGTGAATCCACTCCGCAGCTCCTCAGTACCTTTCCGCTCTCATCTCTTCCTACACTCCTCCCCGTGAACTCCGTTCGCTGGGTAAATGTCTCCTGTCGTCCCCCTTCTCCCCCACTGCTAACTCCCGGCTCCGTTCCTTCTATCTCGCTGCTCCCTATGCCTGGAACAGACTCCCTGAGCCAGTACGTCAGGCTCAGTCTCTGGCTGTCTTCAAGTCTAGGCTTAAAGCCCACCTCTTTGCTACTGCTTTCGACTCCTAACCATGAGTCTCTTACTCAACACCCTCACTTATCACCCCTACCACTGCAATTTCCCCACCCCTAGCTGTCTGTTCGTCTGTCCAATTTAGATTTTAAGCTCTGTTGAGCAGGGACTGTCTTTTTCATGTTGATTTGTACAGCGCTGCGTAAGTCTAGTAGCGCTATAGAAATGTTTAATAGTAGTAGTAGTAGTATGAGCCAAGTATAAGACAGTCAAGCCATTGTGACATCACTGATGAGGTTGGCTCTTAGGCATTGGTGGACTGAGGCATTATGACATCACAATGTCAGCTCTGGTTAAATCACCGCAGTTCCTCAGTACCTTTCCGCTCTCATCTCTCCCTACACTCCTCCCCGTGAACTCCGTTCGCTGGGTAAATGTCTCCTGTCGTCCCCCTTCTCCCCCACTGCTAACTCCCGGCTCCGTTCCTTCTATCTCGCTGCTCCCTATGCCTGGAATAGACTCCCTGAGCCAGTACGTCAGGCTCAGTCTCTGGCTGTCTTCAAGTCTAGGCTTAAAGCCCACCTCTTTGCTACTGCTTTCGACTCCTAACCATGACTCTCTTACTCAACACCCTCACTTATCACCCCTACCACTGCAATTTCCCCACCCCTAGCTGTCTGTTCGTCTGTCCAATTTAGATTGTAAGCTCTGTTGAGCAGGGACTGTCTTTTCATGTTCATTTGTACAGCGCTGCGTAAGTCTAGTAGCACTATACAAATGTTTAATAGTAGTAGTAGTAGTATGAGCCAAGTATAGGACAGTCAAGCCATTGTGACATCACTGATGAGGTTGGCTCTTAGGCATTGGTGGACTGAGGCATTATGACATCACAATGTCAGCTCTGGTTAAATCACTGCTATGAGCCAAGTATAGGACAGTCAAGCCATTGTGACATCACTGATGAGGTTGGCTCTTAGGCATTGGTGGACTGAGGCATTATGACATCACAATGTCAGCTCTGGTTAAATCACCGCAGTTCCTCAGTACCTTTCCGCTCTCATCTCTCCCTACAATCCTCCCCGTGAACTCCGTTCGCTGGGTAAATGTCTCCTGTCGTCCCCCTTCTCCCCCACTGCTAACTCCCGGCTCCGTTCCTTCTATCTCGTTGCTCCCTATGCCTGGAATAGACTCCCTGAGCCGGTACGTCAGGCTCAGTCTCTGGCTGTCTTCAAGTCTAGGCTTAAAGCCCACCTCTTTGCTACTGCTTTCGACTCCTAACCATGACTCTCTTACTCAACACCCTCACTTATCACCCCTACCACTGCAATTTCCCCACCCCTAGCTGTCTGTTCGTCTGTCCAATTTAGATTGTAAGCTCTGTTGAGCAGGGACTGTCTTTTCATGTTCATTTGTACAGCGCTGCGTAAGTCTAGTAGCGCTATAGAAATGTTTAATAGTAGTAGTAGTATTTAGACTTAATTTACTGCCATATGGGGAGCATGCCAAAGCAGTTTACAACACATAAAATAATTTAACAAAAAGAGATAAAGTCCATAATATTGATAGGAAAGAAAACACTCACACAGAAGACCCATTCGATTCATTAGTTCCAGAGCTAGAAGCCTGGGATAGTGACTCCAGGCCTGCCCTTCACGTAGCATGCCTCAACCAGCCAAAAAAGAATAATTCATTTTAAAAGAGACTCCTTTACATCCAAGTTTCAAAGGCGGTCTGAAACAAGTGTGTTTTTGAAGCAGCTCTGAATCGCACCTAGGATGATTCTGCTTGTAAGGGTAGAGGGTAAGGCATTCTAGAGACTGAAGTTTAATCCAATACCTTTTATTGCTTATTATGAAAATGAACTTTTTCTTCATCTGATTACCTAATCCATTCTGGTAACTCCATTTTAACTATGTATTTCTCTTTTCCGGAATTGGTGATCACCATTACGGAACAATGTAAGCCACATTGAGCCTGCAAATAGGTGCGAAAATGTGGGATACAAATGCAACAAACAAACAAACAAACAAACAAATAAATAAATAAATAAATAAATAAATAAATAAAAAAAGAAAGCACTATGGCTTGCAGATTCCCACCTGGCCTTAAAGGGGCCAGGGAACACCAATCTGTGTGACTAGCAGAGCCAGAGTCATAGGGATGCTGGGGAACACTGGGGAACATGAACTGTTTAAATTGTTTCATTACAACGCCGTCGCCATCTTTGCAGGGGTAATCCCGAGAATAATGTAGCAAGGGTGGCGCTGAAAACGGCAAAGGGTAATTATGAGATTTATGATTAACTTAAAAGGGTAAAGAGGTGGTCATTTTGTATGAGAAGTAAAGATACGACTCGTACGTAATGAATTGAGACGGTTTTTGTTTAATCTTGTAGGGGAAGTCCTAGACACAGCCTAGCTGGCGAAACATGCGTGTCAGACAACTTTGAACCCCGAGTCTGACTAACTATCTATAAAGATAAGTACTTAAACTATGAAAATACAATGAAATTGACTGCATGAAAAGCCGATGAAGAAGCTGGTGCTAAATATATTTTTACAAAAAATAAGATTTGGTTATGAGCACCGCTGAGGCAAAAAGTTGGTAAAAGAAAAATATAGGAAATAGGAGGGAGCATAACCATATATACCTAGGATCCATTAAGTTTGAAGTGGGGAACGTTGTGAAGCATAACCAGCAGTAAAAAGAGATTGGTAACGCAGGTCATTGATTTGACTTTCTTTGGGGAATTGTACCCTCCTATCTCCAGAATGATATGCACTGAGACGAACTGAAATGAGCTATCAATGTGATGAAGTTTGAGGGGAATTAATATTTTTACAAACAATAAAAACATCCGTAGAGCTGTCACCAACTGAACAGAACTTACCAGTTTCAATACAGAGGCCGAAGAGAGATTGGGCAGGTAAATAAGCTCCTACATCACTCTTAGACACGATTCCTCCAGATAAGTGTGAAGCATTGGGTTGGGCATTGTGAAAAATGTCAGAAACAAAAGTTATATTTAGCCCTGTGGTAGGAAACAAAGAAAGGCCCAGAGAGGAAACAGTGGTCACTGCAAATCACCAGGTCATACAGAAATTCTCACCAAGGGCTCAGTGTCTGCTCTTGTGATCTCCCAGAGTCAATCTCTATTCATTTTCCATTGTGAAGATGTTTTCTAAATGGTAGGAAAGTAGATTTGGTGGCAGAATTTAGTAAACGTGAAAGCAAATGGACTCGGAATTTCAATGGAGAGATGACTTTAATGCACCTATGTTTTGAAATGTAAATGGGAACGATGAGTGAGGTCATTAAAATTGCAGATGAAACCGAACTATTCAAAGTTGTTAAAATGTATGCAGAGAGTGAAGAATTGCATGAAGACCTTAAGAAATTGGAAGACTGGGCATCCGAATAGCACATGAAACTTAAGGAATGCAAAAAGATCAGCAAGCACATTCCTCAATCTACACTACCCTAACTGTAAAGGGCTAAAATATAAATCCACATACGCGACCAGTTTCTCATACATTTGCACGCAGCTATGGAACGCACTACCGAAGGCCATAAAAACAACGCAAGACCTATCTTCCGAAGGCTACTGAAAACTGATCTGTTCAAGAAGGCGTACCATAAACATCCATCTTAAACACAAAATAATAAGACTGTACATGATCTAGACAAAACCGAAATCTTATCATTTGACTGATTACCACTAATACTTGAATCCTTATGTCGAGTATATCTCTTTAGTCGATGACCTAATGCATGTTACAATCCAAGTTATTATTTAGGAACCTTTATGCAATACCATAATGTATCCTTCTCTACCATGCATGTATGCACATGATCTATTCCATATATGTTAGGTCCCATGTATGTTACCATGTATGTATGCACCTTAATGCAATACCATTTGTAATTCTGTTAACCGGAAATGGCAACCGCCATTATGGCAAATGTAAGCCACATTGAGCCTGCAAATTGGTGGGAAAATGTGGGATACAAATGCTACAAATAAATAAATAAATAAATATTGACAAGGACAAAGCGATGCACACTGAGAAGAATAATCAAAATCATAGTTACTTGATGCTAGGTTTCACGTTAAGAGCTACCACCCAAGAAAAAGGTCTAGGTGTCATTGTGGAAAAATACGCTGAATTTTTTTAGCCAGTGTGTGGTGACAACAAAAATGGAAACAGAAGCCTAAAAAGAAAAAGATAGCGGAGTACATAGTACTAAATGAAGAGGTAGATATAATAGGCATCTCAGAGACCTGGTGGAAGGAGTACATAAGTATTGCCATACTGGGACAGACCGAAGGTCCATCAAGCCCAGCACCCTGTTTCCAACAGTGGCCAATCCAGGTCACAAATACCTGGCAAGATCCCCAAAGAGTAGCAACATTCCATGTAGAACCCCAAAGAGTAGCAAGATTCTAGGTAGAACTGCAAAGAATAGGAAGAGTAACAAGATTCCATGTAGAACCCCAAAGAGTAGCAACATTCCATTCAGAATCCCAAGTACATAACTACATAAGTATTGCCTCACTGGGACAGACCAAAGGTCCATCAAGCCCAGCATCCTGTTTCCAACAGTGGCCAATCCAGGTCACAAATACCTGGCAAGATCCCCAAAAAGTACAAAACATTTTATGCTGCTTACCCCAGAAATAAGCAGTGGATTTTCCCCAAGTCATTTTAATAATGGTCTATGCCTTGGATGTCGCCGAGTTGGAGATGGCCGGCATTTTTTTCCATTATCGCTGAAAAATAAAACCAGCCATCTCAACCCCGGCGAACTCTGGCATTTGGCCGGGCTAAACCGTATTATCGAAAAAAAAGATGGCCGGCCATCTTTTTCGATAATACGGTTCCGGCCAGCTGTAGCGCCGCCGCCAAAATAGATCGCCAGCAATCTATTTTGCCGGTGACATTCGATTATGCCCCTCTATGTTACTATGTTACTATTGCTGTCATACTTTTTTTTTTTTTAAATGTTTGATTCCTCATTGTAGAAAACTCCACCTTTCTTCCCTCCCCCCCTTCTTTATACTGTGGTGTGATGCATCCTTAGATGGACAATAGATTATCTTTTGGTTATATTTTCTTATTTAGATCAATACTTTTTATGACCTTGGATGGCATTTCTTGTACAAGTTGATATGTGTGACTTTTTTTGAATTTGTAATTTAAAATATTTTAAAATGATCCCTCAGTTTTTCTATAATCTAATAAAAAGCATTGTACCTACTCAAACTATAAAACTTCTTATGTCATCTATTAAAACCATCTCATTTCTTCTATTGCTCAATCCAAAACATTATTCCTTCTTTAACTATAAAGTATCTCATGTCCTCTACTAAAACCCTCCGACTTCCTGTATCATCTATTACAAAGCATTCTGCTTTACTAACGCTAAATCCTCTCTTGTACTCTATTAAAAGCCTCTGCATTCTTCTATGGTCTAATACAAAGCATCATGCATCTAACTTATAAAAACTCCCATGCCCTGTATTAAGGACCCCTACAGTTCCTCTACTGTCTAACAAAAATCCTTGAACCTACTCTAAAACCTCCCATGCCCTCTGTTCTAACCATCTCATAGTAGCATAGTAAATGACAGCAGATAAAGACCTGAACGGTCCATCCAGTCTGCCCAACAAGATAAACTCATTTTACATGGTATGTGATACTTTATACCTGAGTTTGATTTGTCCTTGCCATTCTCAAGGCACAGACCATAGAAGTCTTCCCAGCACTGTTCTTGTACTAAGTTCTGAAGCCAACGTCGAAGCCCCCCAAAATTTACACTCCAGCCCATCCATATCTATTCAGCCATGATCAGGGCGCAGACCGTAGAAGTCCGCCCAGCATTGGGTTTACTCTCCAATTACCGGTATCGCCACCCAATCTCCACTAAGATTCCGCGGAACCATTCCTTCTAAACAGGATTCCTTTGTGTTTATCCCACACATGTTTGAATTCCATTACCCGTTTTCATCTCCATCACCTCCCGCAGGAGGGCATTCCACATATCTACCACCCTCTCTGTGAAAAAATACTTCCTGACATTACTCCTGAGTCTGCCCCTTTCAACCTCAATTCATGTCCTCTAGTTCTAACACCTCTATTGCTTAATATAAAGCATCATGCAAGCTCTAATTGTAAAACCTCTCATGTACTCTATTAAATACCTCTTAAGTCTTCTATTGTCTAATATAAAGCATTGTGTCAACTCTAACTATAAAACTTCTTGTGTCCTCTATTAAAACCCCCTCACTTCCTCAGTTACCTAATATATAGCATCATGACTCTAAGTATAAAACCTCTCATATACTTTATTATCATCTAATAGAAAGCATCATGTCTACTCTTAACAACATTAAACCTCTCACGTCTTCTATTAAAATCTCCTCAATTCCTCTATTACAGAGGTTCTTAACCCAGTCCTCAGACACAACCAACCAGTCAAGTTTTCAGGATATCCACAATAAATATGGAGGCAATAAATTTGTGTACAATGGAAAAACTGAATGCAAATTTATATCATGCATTTTCATTGGCGTGTCCTGAGGACTGGATTGAGAACCCCTGCTCTACTGTCTAAATCAATGCTTCTCAACCCAGTCCTCAGGCCACACCCATCCAGGCAGGTTTTCCGAATATCTACAATGCATCTACACAAGATAGATTAGAATACGAAGAAGGCAAAGCATTATGAATATCCTGAAAACTTGACTGTCTAGGTGTGCTTTTAGGACTAGGTTGAGAATTAATACAAATACCGTACCTACTCTAAGTATAAATCCTCTTGTGTCCTCTATTACAACCCTCTCAGTTCTTCTATTATCTAATTCAAATCATTTTATTTACTTTTAACTATAAAATCCTCTCATATCCTACTCTAAATTTCTGGTCCACCACAAAAGTTGCACATAATCATTAAAAGATCTAGCTCTCCCTTTCCACTAAACAATCAAAATAATTCATTGAACAGTTATCAAGATGGCCGACAGGTAAGCAGCTCAAGAGAAGAGCTCCTGAAGTCCAGAAAAAACGGACTTACTGAGCCATCCACTGTCGTCCCAACCGGACCGGAATGGACCGGAACTGAACCGCGGAGTCGCGGTGCACAAGGGTAAGCGGGCGAGAGAACCTGAAGCTGAGACCGATCGGGATTACCTGCCTTTGGGGCTCATTTTCAAAGCACTTAGACTTACAAAGTTCCATAGGTTACTATCTAACTTTGTAAGTCTAAGTGCTTTGAAAATACACCTCTTTGTGTCCCAAACCACGTGGCCACATCCCTAGCCAGACGAGCTCACCCGAGACAATCAGCGCCGAAAGAGGAAATAGCCTGCAGTGCGGCGGACAAGGAGAAACGGGCAGGGAAGCTGGGCGGTAGGACCTGATCGGGCGGGGGGGGGGGGGGGGGGCGGAGAGGCGAGAGGCTGGCTGTGCAGGCCTGTGGGGCGAGAGGTGGTGAGCAGTGAAGCGGGACGATCGACGGCGGGACCGCGCGTCCACGTGGCGGCTGGTTGTCCCTTGCTTCCGCTGCCTGGGAACCGGAGTAGCGTGGGCCGGGTGATTGAGGTGGGGCGAGGCAGCCAGTGATCAGCTCCTAGGAGTGCTGCTCCTCAGTTGTAGCTGTGGGAGCCAGGAGACCTGGGGCAGCTGACCCCCTTGGCCCTGGTGTGGATCCTTCTGTGAGGAGCATGGGGAGCCAGGTGACCTGGGGCAGCTAATCCCTAGGCCTTGGTGTTGATCCTCTCCCTCAGACCCATTCCCAGATCTTTGTGATCCCTGCTGGCTCTATCCCTGCCCTGCTGCCAGCTTGCTCTGGTCCTTCGGCTTCGGCTCCGGCCTGTCCAGTTTTGCTGCTCTGCTCTCCTCTGCTTCTGCTTCTGCTTCAGCTTCGCTTAAATCGTCTCTTCCGGCCTGCTCCGGTCCTGCTGCTCTGCTGTCCTCTGCTCCAACCCATTCCCAGCTTATCTGTTCCAGCCTGCTCCTAACTAGTGACCCAGCCCTGCTGCTCCGCTGTCTTCTGCTCCAACTAGTTCCGTCTGTACCAGCTTGTTCCAGTCCGTCCGTTGCAGCCTGTTCCAGTCCCAGTCTGTTCCAGCGTGTTCCAGTCCATGTGTTCCAGAGTGTCCTAGCCCTGCTGCTCCACTGTCTTCTGCTCCAACTAGTTTCAGGCCTTCTGTACCAGCTTGTTCCAGTCCATCTGTTCCAGCTTGTTCCGGCCTGTGCCGCCCGCTCCACTATTCTGTTCCAGACTGTTCCAGACCATCTACTCCAGCTTGCTGTTCATCCGTCCATCTGTTCCAGTCTGTTCCAGCTTGTTCCCGTCTGCCTGTTCCACCTTGTTCCAGTCCGCCTGATCCAGTCTGCTCCAGCCTGTTCCAGTCCGCCTGTTCCAGCTCTTCCCTACTTCTTCCAGCTATCTGCTCCAGCTTGTTCCAATCCGCCTGATCCAGCTTTTCCCTACTTGTTCCAGCAATCTGCTCCAGCTCCCACCGCATCCACCCCAGCCTACCTGCATGCCTGCCTGCCTGCATGCCTACCAACAACCAACCTGCATGCTATGTTGGAGGCTTGAGCCAGGGTTTGCATCACAGGTGTCGTCTGCCAAATATCCGAGGTACAAAGATGGCCTGCTGGGCCCAGGTAGAGGGCCACATGTACTAATGTGGTCCTTAGCCTACTTGAAGCATTTCCCTGTCTGTTCCTTATAGCTTGCATCAAGAGACCAGCCCAATAAACTCCCCTGGCCCTGCAGGCCCACACCCTGTTGACCCACAGCATAGAGCTGCTCAAAGTTGTCGCGCACTAGCAACCCACCTGGTACCAATCAGCAGATACACCTAGACAGTGCCTAGACTATAGTTTACTCTCTGTTCCACATGCTTCCTTACCCACAAGAAATATGGCTGAAGTCCTGGAAAGTTCCAGTCAATAAAACTGTTTATTAAAAGATGATCAAGATTTGACTCGACACAGCTGTGGTTCGGCTGACTAGACCTGCATCAGGAGTTTAGTAAAATAGAAATATAAACAAATCAAATATACAACACAATATCAAGTACAATGAAAATTAAACATTTAACCCTAGAACACATATTGGGGGCCTTTTAGGCCCCCATGCTTACATTTTTGCTATTATCTGCAAAATTACTTTAGTTAGAATTTTGAAACTCAAGGTATTACTCAAGTATGTCATTGTTGATAATATCCAGTTGTTCATATAATTTTTTTTCATAGGCATTATGATGTAACAATGCTTGTTTGGTGAAAACTACATCTGTACGAATTGGGGGCCTTTTAGGCCCCCGCTGTTTTTATCATGTTCTCAGAAGTGTTTGTGTCTCAAGTTACTTTATTTGTACTCAGTAATGCTGGTGGAGGGGCCAGGGTGTGGATAATAACATGTGAGGATGTCATGTGATTTTTGGAGGGAGTGATAAGGCCATGACATCACCTCAGGTCCTCTGAACACTGAGGACAGTATACACTGTGAGCTAATTGCTGAAGGACCTGTGATAAGATAAGCTGTTGAGAGGAAATCTGTTTCATTTTCTAACATCTAGTCAGCAATGGCACAGTCTTCCTCCAAGTGTCTGACTGACCAAGAGATTGAAGCGATTATGTTTCAAAGCGATGATGAAAGTGAACTATCTTTGTCTGATGAAGAATATCTGCCACCAGCTAATCAAACATCCTCATCCAGTGATTCTTCTGATGATGAAGAAGTGAATCTAGTGGATCCTCAAGAAGTGATAAGTAGAACATCCAAAACGAATGTTTTTTGGGACAGTAATCCTACATTAGTTGGACGTACTCCAATACACAATATTGTGAGACAGGCTCAAGGAGCTGTGGGAAGTCCCAGTTACTTTACCCCTAAAGATGTATTCTGTACTTATTTTTCTGACAATATTGCAGAAGAGGTCCTATTATGTTCAATTCTAGAAGGAAGACGTATCGCTTCAGCAAAAAATAAGTCCTGGAAAAATATCTCAAAAGAGGAACTTTATGCATATATTGGACTTTTCCTGCTGGCAGGGAGTCAAAAATCGTATGATGTCCCAATACGAGAATTATTTCTGGACCCACTTTCTGATCCACACTATAAGGCGACAATGTCAGTGGGCAGATATGAGGAAATTAGAAGGATCATTCGCTTTGATGATAAGCGAACTCGTGCAGCGAGGTTTGAAACAGACAAATTAGCCCCTATCAGTTATATCTGGAACATATTTATCAAAAATTGCACAAAACTTTACAATCCTAGTACTAATGTTACTGTAGATGAGCAACTTGTACCGTTCAGAGGACGCTGCAAATTCATACAATACATGCCCAGCAAGCCAGCCAAGTACGGTATAAAAATCTTCTGGATGTGTGATTCTGCAAATTATTATGGCATAAATGGCGTAATCTACTGTGGCAAAGAGGTTGGTGCACCAGTACAGAAGGATCTGGGGTCTGAAATAGTCAAAACTCTTGCTGTTCCAATATTCAATTCAGGTAGAAACATCACCATGGACAATTATTTCACCAATGTTGAACTAGGCAATTTTCTGCTTGCAAAAGCTATTACACTTGTTGGTACTATAAAGCAAAACAGACGAGAAATTCCAGCAGCACTCAAACACAATCGTCAGCGAGCACTTTATGAGAGTGTCTTTGGATTCAATAACAAAGCGACTTTGGTATCTTACAAGGCAAAGAAGGAGAAATCTGTAATTTTACTCAGTACCATGCATCACGATTGCAGTGTTGACAGCAATAACCAAAAATTGAAACCAGAAATCATCCTGCATTACAATGCAACAAAAGGAGGTGTAGATAAAATGGATGAGATGGTGGGAGAATATTCGTGTAAGAGGCAAACAAAACGATGGCCTGTAGTACTATTTTCAAATATGCTTGATGTAGCAGCCCTAAATTCATTCATTATTTATACAGAAACTCATCCTGAATTTCATGCACAGAGGAAGGACAGGAGACGCTTATTCTTGAAGGACCTTTGTCATGAACTTGTAATACCTCACATGATAGAGCGAAGCGACTTGAAATGCTTGCCAAAGAAAACTAAAGAAGCAATGAAACGGTGTGGCGTACAGTTTCAGATTACTCCAGAGCCAGGAGAAAGAAAACGAAAGCGTTGTTTCATGTGTCCAAGAAACATAGAGAGGAAAACTGAGCGATATTGTTCCACTTGTAAGGAAACTGTTTGCAAAGAACACTCTTCTGAAAAAATAACATGTCAGAATTGTTTGGAAGACTAATATAATCATAGGCGTAGTTTGACTGTTTCATTTGGGGGGGCAAAGAATGGGTGGAGCATATTAGCATATCATTTGCATATATACATATGCAAATGAATATGCTAATATGGAGGAAGGAAATGAAATTTACAGGCAAAATATCACAGATGCACATTTCAAAAAGCTGACACATTTCAATTAATAAATTATGAATAAAATACTTTTATTTACCTTTGTTGTCTGATCATTTAGTTTTTCTATTCGCTTTGATCCCAGTGTCTTCTGTTTTATGCAGTGTCTTCTTTCCAGTAGGCTTCCCTCTGCTCCCCACCCTCCCAGTCCCATCCATCTCTTGCTCCTTCCCTCTGCTCCCCACCCCTCCCAGTCCCATCCATCTTCTGTTCCTTCCCTCTGCTCACCATCCCTCCGTCCCATCCATCTTCTGCTCCTTCCCTCTGCTGTGCCTGACCTCTCCCAATCCCATCCATCTCCTGGTCCATCCCTCTGCTCCCCACCCCTCGCAGTCCCATCCATCTCTTGCTCCTTCCCTCTGCTCCCCACCCCTCCCAGTCCCATCCATCTTCTGTTCCTTCCCTCTGCTCACCATCCCTCCGTCCCATCCATCTTCTGCTCCTTCCCTCTGCTGTGCCTGACCTCTCCCAATCCCATCCATCTCCTAGTCCATCCCTCTGCTCCCCACCCCTCGCAGTCCCATCCATCTCTTGCTCCTTCCCTCTGCTCACCTCCTCTCCCAGTCCCATCCATCTCCTGCTCCTTCCCTCTGCTTCCCACCCCACCCAGACCCATCCATCTCCTGCTCCTTCCCTCTGCTTCCCACCCCTCCCAGTCCCATCCATCTTCCCTCTGCTCCCCCCCCCGCGAGGTCCAAGATGGTGACTCCGTTTACCCCCTCTCTTCCTCCCTCCCTCCCTCCGGTGCAGGCAACAATCTTCAGCTTTTTCAGCGTTCCTGGCAGCGGTAGCGATGTACACGCTGCCTTCGGTCTGCCCCGGAAGCCTTCTCTTCAAGTTCCTGTTCCCACTTATGCGGGAACAGGAACTTGAAGAGAAGGCTTCGGGGCAGAGCCAAAGGCAGCGTGTACAACGCTACCGCTGCCAGGAACGCTGGAAAAGACTGCTGCCTGCGCCGGAGGGAGGGAGGAAGAGAGAGGGGCATAGGCGGGTCGGTGGCCCAACTGTTTGGGGAGGCTAAAGGGGGTGGGGTTAGGGGTGGAGCCAGGGGCGGAGCTTATAGCCACAATTAACACAGAAAAAAAATAAGTAAAAATAAAATAGTCACAATACCTTTTATTAAATTTAGATATTAGATATGTATCATATGTCAAAGAATAAAGTGGTTGCTCAAAGCATATACTAACCACAATCGCTCAACTGCAAAACACTATGCACAAATTTGTGCAAAAACATACTCAAACCTTACTGTACCATAACACTAGGCAGACCCTAATACACCAATATACTACCCATATAGAAAATGCAGACCGTCAACAATATGAAACAAGGGATCATAATATCACAATTCTCATGTAGAGCCACAAAACACCCTTTTAGGATGGATAGTGTTCACAATGAGCTCCTTTTATTAACAACTATATATAGATCCTTCAAGAGGTAGTGTGTCATGATTTAGGCTCTAAAACCCTTTCCGATGTTTTGGTGCCACCTCAGTAATGCCAATACACAATCTCTCCACTGCAAAACACTATACACAAACTTGTGCAAAAACACACTCATAACCTTAGCAAACCATAACAGCACTAATTCCAAGGACAGGATGAGCTACAACCTTATGCGTGGAAAAGCAGCACTGTAATTACACCGGGCTCTAAAACACCAGTACACAACCTATTGAAACAAAAAAAAAAAGGGCTGTAAATACTACACACTAGTAGAATACTGCACCTTGATTACACATGAAAAACACATGACAGAACAGATATGAAGGCAAAACTGGAAAGTTACCTCAAGAAGTCAGACTCAGCATGCAGCAATACTAGAAAAATTGAAACTTACATGCAAAATATCACAGATGCACATTTCCAAAAGCCGACATATTCCAGTTAATAAATTCTGAATAAAATACTTTTTTCTACCTTTGTTGTCTGATCATTTAGTTTTTCTATTCTTTGGTCCCAGTGTCTTCTTTCCATTTGATATTTTTTTCTCTCAACATGTCCACCATCCTCCTGTGTCCTTATGCGTCCTGTCTACCATCTGTAGCCCTGTCCTTATCCTTTCTCCAGTTTCAGCATCTGCCCTCAAAGTGTTCCAATCCAGCCCTTAAATTCAGCAATTTCCCCTCCATCCAAATCCAGCATGTCTCCCCTCCATCCATGTGCATGAACTTCCTCTGTCTTTCCTCCCCTCCATCCATGTCCGGCATTTCTCCTCTCTCCCTTCCACTCCATCCGTGTGCATCTCCTTCTTCCCTCCCCTCCATCCATCCATGTCTTTCTCTTCTACCCTTCCATCCAGTGTCATCCCTCTTTCTCTCTCCATCCTTCTACCCATTACCCTCTCCCAATCCTTCCGTCTATTGTCTCCCTCTCCTTCCATCCATTGTCTCCCTCTATCTCCCTTCCTTCTAAACAGTTCTCTCTCTCGACCCTTTTCCATTCAGCATGTCCTCTCTATCCCCATCCTTCCAGTGTCTTTCCTCTTTCCCTCCCTACCCTTACGTCCAGTGTCTTCCCTCTTTCTGCCCCCTCCTTCCAGCATTTTCCCTCTTTCTCCCTCCTTTCATTCAGCATTTCTCCGTCTGACAGCTAGGGTCTGCCCCAGTTTCTCCCCAGCAGCTTCTCTCTCTCTCCCCCCATCTTTCCACTAATCTCTCTCTCTCTCCTCTTCCATCCAGCATCTTCTCTCTGGCTCTCCCATGCTCTCTTCCATGTCCCCTCTTTCGCTCCCCATCTCTCTCTGGCTGTCCCCTGCTCTCTTCCATGTCCCCTCTTTCGCTCCCCATCTCTCTCTGGCTCTCCCATGCTCTCTTCCATGTCCCCTCTTTCTCTCCCCATCTCTCTCTGACTCTCTCCTGCTCTTTTGCATGTCCCTGGCTCTCCCCTGCACTTTTCCACTTTCTCTCTCTCTCCTCCAGCATCCTCATGCATCCTACCTTTCTCTTCCCTCCCCTTCTTGCTCCCATCACTCTCACTCCTTTCTCCACCCCCCTTTTCCTATTCCCTGCCATTGCTTTCCTTCCTCCCTGTTCCCCTTAGATGTGGCACCTCACATCCTCCTCTCTCCACCCCCTTTCCCTTTGGTCTAGCAGCTGGCTGGCATGATGCATCGCTCTCCCCCCCCCGGACTAGTTCGGTATCGCTTTCCCCCTCCGCTCCTGTCATGTCTTTGAACGTCGAGGATTCCTTCCGGTAGCAGCAGAATCGGCAATGATGTAAGCGCTGCTTTCAGCCTGCCCCAGAAGCCTTCTCTGGACAGCGTCCCTCCTACGCGGGAAACTATACAGAGAGTGCTTCCGGGGCAGGCTGAAAGCAGCGCTTACATCATTGCCAATTCTGCTGCTACCGGAAGGAATCCTTGACATTCAAAGACGACGTGACAGGACAGGAACGGAGGGGGAGAGCGATACTGCAGTAGTCGGGGTGGTGGCGGTAATGATCGCGCGGTCCACGGGAGGGAGGGAGATGTTCAAGGCAGCGGGAGCTGCACCCGGGGTGGTCCAGTCTGCCCTGCCCTTGCTGCACTTCTGGCTGGGGAGGCTTAGCCTCCCCAAGCCTCTTATACCGGGCGCCTATGGAGAGGGGTAGACGTACACGCTCCTCTCCGTCCACTTGGCTTCCCTGCCCTCTCTGTCTGCGTCCCGCCCGAAAGGAAATGACGTCAGAGGAAGGCGGGACGCAGATAGAGAGGGCAGGGAAGCCAAGCGGATGGAGAGGAGCGCGTGCCTGCATGTGGTTTTTTGTTTTTTTTTTAACTAATGGCGCGGCGGCGCCTCGCGTCGTTTGGGGGGGCATTGCCCCCCCCTCGCCCCCCCCAGTCTACGCCTATGAATATAATAGAAAAGAAAGTTAGAATAAAAATGTAGCTGCAGCTAGTTTGCTATAGATTTCTATGCATTTTTGTGTGTTTTCATGTCTTTGCGTGAAATTTGGGAAAAAAAAGATTTTTTGGTGTTTTCTGTGAAAAATTATAATTAAAATGTTGTCCACTATTCATATTTTATTGAGCAATTTTGAAATAAACTTGTGAAAGTTATTTAAGTGTGTTTTTCTACATTATGTGCATGGGGGCCTAAAAGGCCCCCATGACGTTAATATGTATATTTTTAACATCATGCGTTCTAGGGTTAAAAAACCCTGTTTCCCTCCTATATACATACTGTATGTCTTGTTCTAAACTGGACCCGCAGAGTGATTAAAGCCGGTTCATTTAAGTTGTTCTGTATCAGTTACAATTCATTTGCCTATATATAAGATAGCTGGAATAAGGCTGCATAGCAATTCTGAGATGTAATAATGTTTAGTTATTAAAAAGTTAAAAAGCTAAAAAATGTGAAGAATTAGATTAAGGAATAAAATGTAGGAGAAGGTTTTTATGACTATTGATACGTCACATATTTTGCAATTAATTTGCAAAAAATTGTCATCTGAAGTCTTTCCCTCCTCAAATTTAAGAGTTGGATGGGAGGTTTTCCAACAGGAATTATTTATTAAGACTTAGTTTAGATATCATAGTCTAAAGAAACCATTTTAACACGTTTAGATAAGTACATAATTGTTGGGACAGACTGAAGGTCCATCAAGCCCAGTAACCTGTTTCAACAGTGATTAAAAGTACCTGGCAAGATCCCAAAACAGTACAATACATTTATACTGCTTATCCTAGAAATAAGCAGAGGAATTTTCCCAAGTCCATTTTAATAATTTCTATGGACTTTTAGGAAGCTAGCCAAACCTTTTTTAAACCCTGCTAAGCTAACTGCTTTTCTTACACTCTCTGTCCATGAATTACAGTGTTTAATTACAAGTTGAGTGAAGAAATATTTTCTCCAATTCATTTTAAATTCACTACTTTTTAACTTCATTGCATGCCTCCTAGTCCTAGTATTTTTGGAAAGAGTAATCTAGTGATTCACATGTACCAGTTCTACTCCACTCATTATTTTATAGACCTCTATCGTATCTCCAAGCTGAAGAACCCTAGCCATTTTAGTCTTTCCTCATAGGGAAGTCATCTCATCCCCTTTATCATTTTTGTCGCACTTCTCTGTACCTTTTCTAATCCCACTATATCTTTTTTGAGATGCGATGACCAGAATTGTACACAGTATTCAAGGTGCAGTCGCAACATGGAGCAATACAAAGGCATTACAACATTCTCAGTTTTATTTTCCTTTCCTTTCCTAATTATTTATTTATTTATGACTTTTATATCCCACATTATCCCAAACAAGTTTGAGTTCAATGTGGCTTACAATAAACATAAAAATACCTTAACATTCTATTTGCTTTATTTCCCGCCGCTGCACACTGAGCAGAAGGTTTCAAAGTATCATCAACAATGACTCCTAGATCCTTTTCCTGGTCAGTGACTCCTAATGTGGAATCTTGCATTACGTAGCTATAATTCAGGTTCCTGTTTCCCACATGCATCACTTTGCACTTGCTCACATTAAACACAATCTGCCATTTGGATGCCCAGTCTCCCAGTCTCGTAAGTTCCTCTTGCAATTTTTCACACTCATGATTTAACAACTTTGAATAACTTTGTGTCATCAGCAAATTTAATTACCTCACTAGCTATTCTCATATCTAGATCATTTATAAATATGTTAAAAAGCAGTGGTCCCAGCACAGACCCCTGGGGAACCCCACTATCAACCCTTCAACCAGTTTTTAATCCACAATAGGACACTACTTCCTATCCCATTACTCTCCAGTTTCCTCTGGAGTTTTTCATGAAGTACTTTGCCAAATGCCTTTTATTTATTTATTTAATTATTTATTTATTTATAACATTTGTATCCCACATTTTCCCACCTATTTGCAGGCTCAATGTGGTTTACATAATTCCGTAAGTGGTGATTACCAGTTCTGGATAGGAGAAATACATAGTTGGGGTAAAGGGGCAGATTAGGTTAGGTTACAAGAGGAAAGTTTGTCATATGATAGGAGCTAAAGGTAATAGGATAAACTTCATTCATGACAAAAAAAGCTTCAACAATTAGGATCATTAAACTGGAAATCAAGATAATTAGCCAGACAGTTGAGATATAGAGAATACATGTTGTGTAGTTGCGTTTTGTTAATTTGAATTTATGTTGAGCTGTTATTGTATGCTTTCTTCTTTTGAAAATCCAGATATACAATATCGACCAGCTCACCTCTTTATCCACATGTTTGTTCACCCCTTCACTAAATCCATGTTGGCTTTGTCTCATTAATCCATGCTTTTGAATATGCTCTGTAATTTTGTTCTTTATAATAGTGTCTATCATTTTGCCCGGCACCGACATCAGGCTCACCGGTTTGTAATTTCCTGGATCACCTCTGGAACTCTTTTTAAAAATCGGCATTACATTGGCCACCCTCCAATCTTTCGGTACCATGCTTGATTTTAAAGATAAATTACATATTACTAACAATAGTTCTGCAAGCTTATTTTTCAATTCTATCAATACTCTGAAATGTATACCATCTGGTCCTGGTGATTTACTACTACTACTATTTAGCATTTCTATAGCTCCACAAAGCATACACAGCGCTGTACAAACATAGAAGAAAGACAGTCCCTGCTCAAAGAGCTTACAATCTAGTAGACAAAAAATAAAGCAAACAAATTAATTAATGTGTAGAGGAAAGAGGAGAGGAGGGTAGGTGGAGGCGAGTGGTTACGAGTCAAAAGCAATGTTAAAGAGGTGGGCTTTCAATCTAGATTTAAAGATGGTCAATGATGGGGCAAGACGTAGGGGCTCAGGAAGTCTATTCCAGGCGTAGGGTGCAGCAAGACAGAAGGCGCGAAGTCTGGAGTTGGCAGTAGTGAAGAAGGGAACAGATAAGAAGGATTTATCCATGGAGCGGAGTGCACGGGAAGGGGTGTAGGGAAGGACGAGTGTGGAGAGATACTGGGGAGCAGCAGAGTGAGTACATTTATAGGTTAGTAGAAGAAGTTTGAACAGGATGCAAAAACGGATAGGGAGCCAGTGAAGCGACTTGAGGAGAGGGGTAGTATGAGTAAAGCAACCCTGGCGGAAGACGAGACGGGCAGCAGAATTTTGAACCGACTGGAGAGGGGAGAGGTGACTAAGTGGGAGGCCAGATTTGCTACTCTTCAATTTGTCAAATTGCCCCTTTATATCTGAGGATCAAAATTGAGCTGAAAATCAAGTAAATCAATCTAAGACAGTGACTGAAACCTAGTGGACTTACCGCCCAGAAACGCCAAAAGATCGGCCCGCAAATTCCTCAATCTGAACTTCCCTAGCTGCAAAGGAATCAAATTCAAACAGTCATATGCCACTACCTTTGCATACAAAAGCACAGAACGCATTACCCATGGCCTTGAAAACCATGGACAATCTAACCAGCTTTCGGAAATCTTTGAAGACACATCTCTTCAATAAAGCCTACAAAAGACATCCTTAATGAAACAAATCATTCCTTAAACCGCTCAGGTGCATCAAAAACACCTCTCACACGACCTTATCTAGCACCTTTCCATTTAAATCCTCACCTACCTTCAGCTTATCATCGATTGTTTCCACTATCATGTAATGACTACATCATAACACTACTCTGTAAGCCACATTGAGCCTGCAAAAAGGTGGGAAAATGTGGGGTACAAGTGCAATAAATAAATGTCAATCTCACCCAATCTAGCTAGAAAGAGACAAGGGTCGCTGATAAACCGATTATCCAGCATAGCATGAATCTCAGACAGCAGTCAGGCCACACTTGTCTCTGTACTATGATATGGTCTGAAAACTGATTGTATTGGATGGAGAACAGAAATCAGTTTGACATAAGTAGACAATTGTGAAAAGACCACCTTCCCTGTCACCTTAGAAAGAAGACACAGATTAGAAATGGAACAGCAGTGTGTCAAAACCGTAGGATCCAAAGAAGTTTGGGTTTTGTTTTATGATCTTTATGTGCTGACGTTTTTTTATATTTCCATGTTATGTTTCTTTAACCGCTGCGTTAATACATATACATATGCTAATACATATCTGTTCACCACTGTCTGAGAAGTGAACGAACCGCACTCACTGTCCACCCTCTTTCCATTTCTGAACCTGTCTTGCAATCTGTAGCGTAGCAATGGATTATTTGGTTAATTACTCAGGAACGACGGCATATATGACATGTTTCTGAAGCATTAAACTGAGAACTCTGTACTACCTAATGGCTTATTTTTTTGTTTTGCAGTCCTTGAAAGAAAACCCTGTTTGGAGGAAATGCAGATTGGTTCCTGTACTCAGGTGCCAGTGAGGGCAATGCCCAAATCAACTGTTCTTTGGTGGTTTCTGTCCTGTTTTCTCACTGTATAATTTAACAAACTTCCTGTCCGCCTGCAGTCTACCTTCATCTCCCTGAGAGCTGAGAGTGAGAGGGGTTTACGATGGCCGAGAGAGTGACTTATTCTGACCTAAAGTTTGGAAAGAAAAAGAGACCTAAACCATCTCAATCTTATCCAGCAGGTAAATATGATTGGACTTTGGTGGTGTGTTATAGGAGTGATGGATTCATCATTTTTTCTAAAGCGCATATAATTCCACGGAAGGTTCTTTAGGGCTACAGGGGGACGAGCAGGTCGTCTATGCTGCTATAAGGGTCCAAGAGGCATCAGAGGAGAAGATCAACCCTGAATCTCCAAGGACTGGAAGACAGCAGAAAGGTAAATACCATTTAAACAAGTTATTTAAATATTAACCCTCCAACGGGGTTTAAAAAAGGCCTGGATGGCTTCCTAAAGGAAAAGTTCATAGACCATTATTAAACTGTCTTGGGGAAAATCCACTGCTTATTTCTAGGATAAGCAGCATAAAATGTATTGTACTGTTTTGGGATCTTGCCAGGTACTTGTGACCTGGATTGGCCACTGTTGGAAACAGGATTCCTGGCTTGATGAACCTTTGTCCCAGTGTGGCGATACTTATGTACTTATGTTCCCTAGCCAAGATAATGTTCAAGCAACTTTATTTAAACTCCTGTTGCTCTATCTTATCTATCTATATGTTCCATCTTCACTTATACCCTATGCTGTCTGTTAAACTGTTTCATTCTGTATTGTGTATACTATAAAAGAAGAACTCCGGAATTTGTTGCCAGAGAATGTAGTAAAAGCGGTTAGCTTAGCGAGGTTTAAAAAAGGTTTGGATGCCTTCCTAAAGGAAAAGTCCATAGACCATTGTTAAAATGGACGGGGAAAATGCACTGCTTATTTCTAGAATAAGCAGCATAAAATGTATTGAACTTTTTCGGGATCCTGCCAGGTACTTGTGACCTGGATTGGCCACTGTTGGAAACAGGATGCTGGGCTTGATGGACCTTCAGTCTGTCCCAATATGGCGATACTTATGTTCCCTAGCTAAGATAATGTTCAAGCAATTTTCTTTAAACTCCTGTTACTCTATCTTATCTATCTATCCAGCTTATAATCAAAAGTAATCGCCGGCTATTTCCCGACACAAATCGGGATATGGCCGGCGATTTCGCAAAAGCGTCGAAAAGCGTATAATCGAAAGCTACATTTGTGATAGCTTCGCCGCTTTCCCTTCGCCTCGCCGGCGAAATTTCAAAGGGGCGTGTTGGCGGCGAAGCGAAGGCGGGACATGGGCAGGCTTGGGTGTGGCTACCAGATGGCCGGCTTTCGCGGATAATGGAAAAATAAAACCCGGCGATAAGCAATATTTCGCCAGGTTTACTTGGTCCTTTTATTTTCACGACCAAGCCTCAAAAAGGTGCCCCAACTGACCAGATGACCACCGGAGGGAATGGGGGATGACCTCCCCTTACTTCCCCAGTGGCCGCCAACCCCAACACCCTCCCATACTAAAATTATTAAAATACAAACCTTTTTTGCCAGCCTGTATGCCAACCTCAAATGTCATACCCAACACCCTGACAACAGTATGCAGGTCCCTGGAACAGTTGTTGTTGGTTGCAGTGGACTGCAGAAAGGCAGAGCCAGGCCCATCCCCCCCCCCCATCTGTTCCACTTGTGGTGGGTAATGTTGAGCCCTCCCAAACCCCCCAAAACCCACTGTACCCACATGTAGGTGCTCCCCTTCAGCCCTTAGGGCTAGGGTAATGGTGCACACTTGTGGGCAGTGGGTTTTGGGGGGGATTTGGGGGACTGAGCACACAAGGGAAGTGTGCTATGCACCTGGAAGCTAATTTGGTTGTTTAGAAAAGATGTTTGAAGTGCCCCCTAGGGTGTCCGGTTGGTGTCCTGGCATGTGAGGGGGACCATTGCACTACAAATGCTGGCTCCTCCCATGGCCAAATGCCTTGGATTTCGGTGGGTTTGAGATTGCCGGCAATTTTTTCCATTATCGCAGAAAAACAAAAGTGGCGATCTCAAACCCGGCGAAATCCAAGGCATTTCACCAGGCCACACCGTATTATCGAAAAAAAAGATGGCCCGCCATCTTTTTGAAAATACGGTTCCGGCCAGCTGTTGCGCCGCCGCCAAAATAGATCGCCGGCGACCTATTTTGCTAGCGACGTTCGATTATTCCCCTCTATATGTTCCATCTTCACTTACATCCTATGCTGCGTGTTAAAATGTTTTATTCTGTATTGTGTATACTATAAAAGAAGAACTCCGGAATTTGTTGCCAGAGAATGTAGTAAAAGCGGTTAGCTTAGCAAGGTTTAAACAAGGTTTGGATGACTTCCTAAAGGAAAAGTCCATAGACCATTGTTAAAATGGACGGGGAAAATGCACTGCTTATTTCTAGAATAAGCAGCATAAAATGTATTGTACTGTTTCGGGATCCTGCCAGGTACTTGTGACCTGGATTGGCCACTGTTGGAAACAGGATGCTGGGCTTGATGGACCTTTGATCTGTCCCTGTGTGGCAACACTTAAGTACTTAAAATGAATATGTATATATGATTTTAAAAAAGAAACATTTTTAACTTTCCGTCACAGTTAGGGCAAGAAATTGTGCAAAAACCTCTAAGCCATTTCTGCTGCCTGATTTAAAATAAGTGTATTAATTGCTCAAGATTTCAACATTCTATAATCCACACATACAAGGGGGAAACAATTTCTCAAGTAGACCATCTTAAAAGAAGCAGAACAATTGAAAAAGAGAGTTACAAGCAGTAGAGAACAAAAGATTTTCCAGAATACATTTATCCCTTTTTTTTAAATCCCTACATCTTGCGATACTGTGAAACAAAAGGAATTGAGACATTTGAGACTTTCCTTTATTCCCCGCAGTATCTGAAGGGTTTGATACCAATGCAATCAACTATTAGAATACTCTAGACAGGATGTTACGTGTATTCCACCACTGAAGGAAGATTTTTCTTAACGGCTGCTCTGAAAAGCTAGCAGTTAATTTTACGGAGCTTTTTAAAGGAATATTCATGAAGTTTATTCTCTATGGCTTTAACACTATCATGTATTTTACCATCATGTAACCAAAACGTCTGCTAAAACAAATGTATACTCTTTTCTATTTCCAATATTATGTATTTCACCATCACGTACCCAAAACTTGCTGTAAAACCAAATGTACATTCTTTTCTATTTCCAGTATCCACGATGAATTGTAAGCCACATTGAGCCTGCAAAAAGGTGGAATAATGTGGGATACAAATGTAATAATAATAATAATAACAACAATAATGGAGTGGAGGAGTGGCCTGGTGGTTAGGGTGGTGGACATTGCTCCTGAGGAACTGAGTTTGATTCCCACTTCAGGCACAGGCAGCTCCTTGTGACTCTGGGCAAGTCACTTAACCCTCCATTGCCCCATGTAAGCCGCATTGAGCCTGCCATGAGTGGGAAAGCGCAGGGTACAAATGTAACAAAAATAAAATAGATACTATTGGAGATTCTACATGGAATGTTGCTACTATTGAGATTCTGTTGCTACTATTGGAGATTCTACATGGAATGTTGCTATTCCACTAGCAACATTCCATGTAGAAAGCTGCGCAGGCTTCTGTTTCTGTGAGTCTGACGTCCTGAACGTACATATGCAGGACGTCAGACTCGCAGAAGCCTGCGCTACCACATTGGTGATCTGCAAGGGCCGACTTCTACATGGAATGTTGCTAGTGGGACTCTGGGCAAGTCACTTAACCCTCCATTGCCCATGTAAGCCGCATTGAGCCTGCCATGAGTGGGAAAGCGCAGGGTACAAATGTAACAAAAATAAAATAGATACTATTGGACATTCTACATGGAATGTTGCCTGCCATTGGAGATTCTACATGGAATGTTGCTACTATTGGAGATTCTACATGGAATGTTGCTATTCCACTAGCAACATTCCATGTAGAAGGCTGCGCAGGCTTCTGTTTCTGTGAGTCTGACGTCCTGAACGTACATATGCAGGACGTCAGACTCGCAGAAGCCTGCGCTACCACATTGGTGATCTGCAAGGGCCGACTTCTACATGGAATGTTGCTAGTGGGACTCTGGGCAAGTCACTTAACCCTCCATTGCCCCATGTAAGCCGCATTGAGCCTGCCATGAGTGGGAAAGCGCAGGGTACAAATGTAACAAAAATAAAATAGATACTATTGGACATTCTACATGGAATGTTGCTACTATTGGAGATTCTACATGGAATGTTGCTATTCCACTAGCAACATTCCATGTAGAAGGCTGCGCAGGCTTCTCTTTCTGTGAGTCTGACGTCCAGCACGTACGTGCAGGACATCAGACTCACAGAAGCAGAAGCCTGCGCGGCCACATTGGTGATCTGCAAGGGCCGACTTCTACATGGAATAGCAACATTCCATGTAGAATCTCAAATAGTAGCAACAGTGGAGGAGTAGCCTAGTGGTTAGGGTGGTGGACTTTGGTCCTAAGGAACTGAGTTCGATTCCCACTTCAAGCACAGGCAGCTCCTTGTGACTCTGGGCAAGTCACTTAACCCTCCATTGCCCCATGTAAGCCGTACTGAGCCTGCCATGAGTGGGAAAGAGCAGGGTACAAATGTAACAAAAATAAAATAATAATAATATTGTGCTCTGTTTGTTGCTTTATTATTCTAGGGATACTGGCTCAGACTTATTTTTTGTTTGGTCTCTCATTGATCTAGTTGTTCTTTGTTCCAAGGATGTGAATTCTGGTTCTGCGTCACTTCTGTTTTACAGGTTTCCATGCTATAATGCATATTCACAAAACAGATCATTTTAAAATATTTTATGTTTGGCCAGGCTTGGCTTAAGAGTCTTTTAAAGCTTAACACGAGCTGGTAGATGTAAGCCGTCCTAAGGCCCCGTGGACCATAGGAAGAAAATAGGACACATGTGGCATTTATCCTTCGTTAACATCCATTAGGAGGCCCTAAGTTTTAGAAAAAGTTCCCCTTATTTAGATATACTGCCTGTTATCGTTATGTATGAAGTTGAGTTTGATTATGTGTACTTCTTACGATTTATATTTTTAAACTATAACTTCAGCTTTTGTAATCTGAATTGACCACCGTGGGAAAAAGTGGTACAAACTGATGAAAATTGTTTACACCGGAGTGTGTAAGGCCTCTCCGGTACTATGTAAGCCACATAGAGCCTACAAACCGGTGGGAAAATGTGGGATATAAATGTAACAAATAAATAAAGTAAATAAAAAAAATTTGAAGCATAATACAGATAAAGAAACCTGGTGATAGAAATGTCTGGGGATGGTCTTTATTCTCTGCAGTGTGTGATACAGTGATATCGAAAGGATAGAAATGCGAGGGGGTTGTGTTTTTTCGCTGCATTGTGTGATACAGTGATATTGAAGGGATAGTAATATCCGGGGATGGTCTTTATTCCCTGCTGTATGTGAAACAGTGAGGTAGAAATGCCTGGGGTTGTCTTTATTCCCTGGAGTGTGTGATACAGTGAGATGGAAGGGATCGAAATACCTGGGTGCAGGGGCATAGCCAGACTTCGGCGGGAGGGGGGTCCAGAGCCCGAGGTGAGGGGGCACATTTTAGCACCCCCCCAGCGCCGCCGGCCCCCCCCCCCGCCATTGCCAACCCCCCTTGCCGCCGCCACCACAACAAACTTTGACATCCCCTGTTGACGACCCTCTCGACCCCCCCCCCTCCCGCTGCCACCCTCCCCCGCTGTCGCCTACCTTTGCTGGTGGGGGACCCCAACCCCCGCCAGCCGAGGTCTTCTTCTTCCTTCGTTCTATTTCTGAGTCAGAACGAAGGAAGAAGAGGACCTCAGCTGGCGGGAGGGGGGGGTCGAGAGGGTCGGCAGCAGGGGGGTCCAGGGCCAAATCTACAGGGGCCAAGGCCCCCGTGGCCCCATGTAGCTACGCCCCTGCCTGGGTGTGGCCCTCATGCCTGCAATGTATAATGCCTGGAGATGATGACTGTTCGGTGCAGTGAGGGTGTCCTTTGAACATGGTTTCCTAGCATTTGAGAGCACCTCATTTTGTTTCCTCTTAGGTTTACTGTAGATCTTAGTATCATCTGCGTAAAACAAAACTCCCTTCTAATCCTCCTCTAATAAATTTGAGAAAAAAAAAATTAAATACTGGTCCAAAAACTGATCCCAGCTGGACTCCTCTAATACTTTGTTTGGGGTCTGTGTCTCCGAATGGGTTAGTTTTGCACTATAAGGTTGTTTTTAATTTTGAATGCTGTCTGTCTGTTGTTTTGTACATACAGGGGTCCTTTTACTAAGGTGCGCTGAAAAATGGCCTGCGGTACTGTAGACGCGTGTGTTTTGGGAGCGCGCAGAATTATTTTTTAGCACATCTACAAAAAAAAAAAAATGCCTTTTTAAAAATTTTTTGCCGAAAATGGATGTGTGGCAAAATGAAAATTGCCGCGGGTCAATTTTGGGTCTGAGACCTTACTGCAAGCCTAGCAGTAAGGTCTCACGCGGTAATGGTCTGCGTGCGTCAAATTTCACTTGACGCGTGTAGCTGCCGCGCGTCAGAAAATAAAAAATATTTTTCAGACACACATAGCGGACGCGCGCCAAAATTGAAATTACGGTAAGTCCAATTTGGTGCGCATTGGGCAGGTGTACGTGCCTATTCGGCTTAGTAAAACGGCCCCTCAGTGACATAATGAATCACTGTTAGGCAAGGTATGTGGAGTATGATTCAGGGGCGTAGCTACGTGGGGCCATGGGGGCATGGGCCCCCACAGATTACACCCTGGCCCCCTCTACATTTGACCCCCCCCCGCCGCTGCCTGCCCCCCGCCCTGCTGCCGCATCAGGTACCATGTTTGCTGGCGGGGGTCCCCAATTCCCGCCAGCCGAAGAGCTGGTTGACTCTGGCGCCTTCGTTGTGTGATCTTCTGTTTCTGACGCCTTACGTCCTGCACGGGACTACATGCATGGTGCAGGACGTAAGGCGTCAGAAACAGATGATCACACAACGAAGGCGCTGGAGTCGACCGGTGCTGAAGAAGGCTCTTTGGCTGGCGGGGATTGGGGACCCCCGCCAACAAACAAGGTACTTGATGCGGCGGTGGGGGGGAGGGTTGCGGTGGTGGTGGCGGGGGGGGTCCAAAGTGGTGGTGGGGAGGCGGCTTAACAGTGCCCCCCACCTCGGGCTCTGGCCCCCCCTCCCGCCGAGGTCTGGCTATGCCACTGGCATGATCAATCTGTAACCCCCAAGGAGATGCCTGTGCTACAGAGCAGCCTGTGGGAGCATCTCCTGGGGGTCACTGTGGTGACGGGGGGTAGCAAAGCTGCCCAAGGTGGATGGAGATCCCATCACTACTACTAACTGTTTCTTTAGCACTGTTAGACGTACACAGCACTGTACACATTACCCTCTGGATTCTATATAGCGCACCTAGCTTTCTGCGTCAAAATCCAAGCATATTCTATAACAACGTGCATAGCTTAATTGGCTTAACAAGCCAGTCAGCGTTATTAACAGCACTTAACAAGCAATAATCAGCACTAATTGACAATAGTTAAAATTTGCAGGTGCAAATCGCTAAGGGCTTCTTTTACAAAGCGATCGCTGCGTGGCAAATGAGAGGAAGCCCGTAGCAATTGAAATGGGCTTCATCTCATTTGCTGCACCGAGAATCGGTAGCCTGGCTTTGTAAAAGAGGCCCTAAGTGTATTCTGTAATTCAACTGCGCCCTACATTTTAACGCACGCTGGCAACAAGGGACGTGGTTGTGGGCATTTCTTGTGCGTTCTAAAATGTATGCGCAATGTTATAGAATATGGCCCTCTGCACCTAAATCTACCTGCCGGGATTTACCCCATGCTTTCGTTGGTGTAAATGGAGGCGCACAGATTTACGCACTATGGTGTCAACTAAGCGTATCCTATATTCCACGCCTAAATCTAGGTGCTGCTTATAGAATACGCTTAGGCGGAAACGTTTTCCGCACTATTTATACAATCCCCCCCATATGCAGGTACTTTCTCTGTCCCTAGAGGGTCCCAGTCTATGCTGTCACCAATCCAAGTTGATATATTTTTGTTATCAATAGAAATCAAACAAAATAAAACATGGAAAAGAAAATAAGATGATACCTTTTTTATTGGACATAACTTAATACATTTCTTGATTAGCTTTCGAAGGTTGCCCTTCTTCGTCAGATCGGAAATAAGCAAATGTGCTAGCTGACAGTGTATATAAGTGAAAACATTCAAGCATTACTATGACAGTCTGACAGGGTGGAAGGATGGGGGTGGGTAGGAGGTATGCATGGGGACATCAAAGCATATCATTGATATTCTAACAGGATGGGTGTGGATAGGTGAGGGGTGGGGTGATCAACAGAGACATACAGCTTTATGGTTTATAATGGGCTAGGAACCCCAGATCCTTGTTAAGTCCTTTCTGTTGGGTGTTAAAATATTCAATCATTCTGACTTCAAAGGTCTTAACACCCAACAGAAAGGACTTAACAAGGACCTGGGGTTCCTAGCCCATTATAAACCATAAAGCTGTATTTCTCTGTTGATCACCCTCCCCTCACCTATCCACACCCATCCTGTTAGAATATCAATGATATGCTTTGATGTCCCCATGCATACCTCCTACCCACCCCCATCCTCCCACCCCGTCAGACTGTCATAGTAATGCTTGAATGTTTTCACTTATATACACTGTCAGCTAGCACATTTGCTTATTTCCGATCTGACGAAGAAGGGCAACCTTCGAAAGCTAATCAAGAAATGTATTAAGTTATGTCCAACAAAAAAGGTATCATCTTATTTTCTTTTCCATGTTTTATTTTGTTTCATTTCTATTGATAACCTTAAGAGTGGACTAACACGGCTACCACACTCCTCTACTATATATTTTTGTGAAACCTGGTCGGGGGTTCCTTGGGATCAGGGTTAAGGACATAAGTATAACAGTATTGCCACACTGGGACAGACCGAAGTTCCATCAAGTCCAGCATCCTGTTTCCAACAGTGCCCAATCCAGGTCACGAGTATCTGGCAAGATCCCCAGAACAGTACAATACATTTTATGCTGCTTATTCTAGAAATAAGCAGTGGATTTTCCCCAAGTCCATTTTAATAATGGCTTATGGACTTTTCTTTTAGGAAGCCATTCAAACTTTTTTTTAAACCCTGCAAAGCTAACTGCTTTTACCACATTCTCTGGCAATGAATTCCCCATTCTGGCACAGGCCCACCCATTCTTGGCTCAGGCCCACCCAGCGGCGGCACCCCGCATCAGCATCTCTCTCCTCCTCCTCAACGTCCTAGCATCTGACCGCCCGAACCCCATCCCTCCCTGTTATACCTCACAGGCGTCCCCAGCACCTGTAGTGATTCAATTATTGCTGCCTGCACCGGCCCTGCAGTCTTCCAGGAGCTGCAGTGCGATCTGAGCTAGGCTTTCCTCCTTCACAGCCAGGCTTCTCTTCTACACCCTGAAGAGCTTCGTTCAATTAAATTGAACTAAAATGGTTTCCCTGAACTTGTGAATCTGAATTGAAGTTTGGGCAGATTCACTGGATAAGGAGGGTCTTACAGCAGGCTGGTTGCAGATTTCCCCTAGGTTCACAAGGGAAATGTTAATGAATTTCCCAGCAAGGCTGGGAGTAATCCAAAACTTCCAATGAACTCGAGCCTGTATTTATTTATTTATTTGTTGCATTTGTACCCCACATTTTCCCACCTATTTGCAGGCTCAATGTGGCTTACATAGTACCGTCAAAGGCGTTTGCCCAGTTGGTGGATAACAAATACAAAGTTGTATAGTGATTGTATGAGTACATACATAAGTACATAAGTATTGCCATACTGGGAAAGACCAAAGGTCCATCGAGCCCAGCATCCTGTTTCCAACAGTGGCCAATCCAGATCACAAATACCCGGCAAGATCCCAAAAATGTACAAAACATTTTATACTGCTTATCCCAGAAATAGTGGATTTTCCCCAAGTCCATTTACTAACGGTCTATGGACTTTTCCTTTAGGAAGCCGTCCAAACCTTTTATAAACTCCGCTAAGCTAACTGCTTTTTCTCCGATTCGTTTTAAATTTACTACTTTGTAGCTTCATTGAATGCCCCCTAGTCCTAGTATTTTTGAAAAGCGTGAACAGAAGCTTCACATCTACCTGTTCAACTCCACTCATTATTTTATAGACTTCTATCATATCTCCCCTCAGCCGCCTTTTCTCCAAGCCGAAGAGCCCTAGGTAAAAGTGGAGGGTCGGAATGGATGAAGATTGCGTGTTGTCCTGTTCGATCATAGTCATGCTGTGTTGGTAGGTGAAGAGGGTTACGTGGGGTCGTTGAGGTAGGCCTTTTTGATGAGGTTGGTTTTTAGTGATTTCCTGAAGTTCAAGTGGTCGTGGATTGTTTTCACAGCTTTTGGGAACCCATTCCATAGTTGTGCGCCTATGTAGTATGAGTTCAGCATTCAGATTTCCACCTTTATTTTTTTAACTTGTTTTAAGGGCCCTTTTACTAAGCCGTGTAAGTGTGTATGCACTCCCAACGCACGCCAAAATGGAGTTACCACCCAGTTACTGCGTGGCTCTTGTGGTAATTTCATTTTTGGCGCGCCTCCAATACGCGCATCCAAAAAAATAATTTTTATTTTCGGACATGCGCCAAGTGGCATTTGACGCGTGTAGGTCATTACCGCCCAGTTACTGCATAAGACTTTACCGCTAGGTCAATGGCTGGCGGTAAGGCCTCAGACCCAAAATGGACACGTGCCAATTTCGATTTTGCCGCACGTCCATTTTCAGCAAAACTTTTTTAAAAAAAGCCAGTTTTTTGCAGGTGCGCTGAAAAATGGATCTGCGCACGCCCAAAACACGCGCCTACACTACCGCAGGCCATTTTTCAGCGCACCTTAGTAAAAAGGACCCCTTAAAGCATTGCAGCCCACCTTCCAGTTAATGAATCCCTAATCATGCCCTGAATCAGTGGCGTACCAAGGGGGGGGGGTGGGGGCAGTCTGCCCTGGGTGCATGCCGCTGGGGGGGTGCCGCGGCGCGCGCCTGCTCCTCCGAGTTCGCTAAACTTTGTTCATTCGCTGCAGCTCCCTCTGCCCCGGAACAGGTTACTTCCTGTTCCGGGGCAGAGGGAGCTGCAGCGAACAAACGAAGTTTAGCAAACTCGGAGGAGCAGGCGTGCGCCGCGGCACCCCCCCAGCGGCATGCACCCGGGGGAGTGTCATTTCGCCAGGGGGGGGGGAGGTGTCATCTAGCGGGGGGGGGGGGGGGGGGCGCATCGGCGCTCCGCCCCGGGTGCTATCCAGGCCAGGAACGCTTGCAAGAAAGCTGAAGATGGTGATCACCAGCAGGTAGTAGTGAGTAATGAGAATAGCCGAACACTTGGCGTGATGTGAGATGCTGCCTAATCTGTGCCAGCCTATACGTTGGTAATCCATACTATCCTTGCAAAAACTTCTCTGGTTACCAGTATGATACAGGACTAAAGGATATGGGCCAGAGGACTTGAAGAATAGCATCTCCCTCTATACTCATCCCTCCAAGGTCATTAAGGTCCTCCCAAGAAATATTTTTAACCACACCCTCTCCAAATAAAATCATATAATGTGACACCCAGAAATGACCTTTCCCATCAAGGCTTCACTTAAAACAAGTCTCTCTCTACTATCTCTGTAGAACTGAATGATTTAGTTTACATTTTTTTTTTTTGCTCTAGTAAATTTGACCAATAGGGGGTTTAATTCTCATTTTCTCTCTAATCCCTTTAGCTTCGTGGTTCTATGCTACAGTTTTCCTACTGGTCCTGTGCCTTCTCTTACTGGTGGTGTCAATAACTCTGGGAGCTCTCCGTAAGTATAATGCATTGGCTTGACGTGCTATAATAACATCTAACCCATTGAGTACAGCCAGGGACCTCCTGTTCCATTTGACTGAGCTCATAATAATAATAAAACTTTATTTATAACCCGCTATATCTTTAAAAGTCTAAGCGGGGAATAAATCATATACAAAATATTAAAAAATCCAAAACAATAAAAATTATTAGTCTTTGAAAAATTTTCATGCCAACTGGCATTTACTGAATAATTCTCTTCAATGCTATGTTTTTTTTAAATCCGAATTGTGAGAAAATACAAGAACTCCAACTTCACTAGTAAATTATGACTTTTTATTTAGCAGAAATTAGAAGTTACAGCAAAATGAAAAGTAAGATTCAAATTATTTAAACAAAGAAAATTATTTGCAGAGTGGCCTTTGAATAATGAATAACAGCCCACTTCTTTCTATGAACAACTTACTCTGGGAGGGGAGCAGGGCCGCTGAGAGACTAGGCTGAGCCCGGGGCAAGGCCAGCGACCCTCCTCTCCCCTGCCCTGCATGCACCCATACCCAGTGACCCTCCTTTCCCCTGCCCTCCATCCACCCATGTCCAGCAGTGACCCTCCTCTCCCCTGCCCTGCATGCACCCATACCCAGCGACCCTTCTCTCCCCTCCATCCACCCATGCCCAGCGACTCCCTTCTTTCCCCTGCCACCCCCTCCCGAGTTGTTCAGCGAATTCTCCTCCCTCCCTCCCTCCGGATCCGGTCCCTCACCGACTCCTTGTCCTTCGAATTCTTCGGGGCAGGCAGTCTTGCCTGCCCACTGCCAGCGCTGACTCTCCCCCGCTGCCGGATCACGCTTCAAAATGGTCGCTGAGTCTCGTGAGGCCGCCTCTGGAAGTCTCGGCGGCCATTTTTAAAGCGCGAACCGGCAGCGGGGGAGAGTCAGCGCTGGCAGCGGGCAGGCAACACTGCCTGCCCCGAAGAATTCGAAAGGACAAGGAGTCGGTGAGGGACCGGATCCGGAGAGAGGGAGGAGAGCCAGAGCCGGCTCACGCTTTTTAACAACCGGCTCGCAAGTCGGAAGAAAATTTAACAACCGGCTCTTGCGAGCTGGTGCGAGCCGGCTCCAGCACACCACTGCACTTAACCCTCCATTGCCTCAGTTACAAACTTAGATTGTGAGCCCTCCTGGGACAGAGAAATATCCAGAGTACCTGAATGTAACTCACCTTGAGCTACTACTGAAAAAGGTGTGAGCAAAATCTAAATAAATAAATAAAACTGTACATAGTTATAATTTAATTACTCAATAAGATGTTATCCTTTTAACATCTTTTTTTCCTGTGCGTACATCAAAAGAAAAAAGATGGTGTCCACCTTCTCATAACATGTTGTCTGTTTTGGTGTCCCTTTACTAGGTAAAAAACAAATCTGCATCTACAAAAAATGTTTAATTTTGTTTTTAAATAGGATGGGAAAAGGGCCTGTGGTAAAAATGAAACCAGCTCATACCTGAAACCAGCCTGAGCCCTTAACGCCACCCATAGCGATAAAGGCTCACGCGTTACATGTGCGGTGACCGGTTGGCGCGCACCACGTGCCACATGTGTCGGAGGAAATAAATAAATAATTCATCCAGGCGTTATGGGCGTGCGCCAAATCTGAAAGTACTGCCAGGAGGGCGCACTGGCCTAGCGCTAGTCTCATTTTGACGCGCGCTGCAGTCACGTAGAGCCTACCGCGGCTTAGTGAAAGGGCCCCACAATGATTTACAATTTAGAACCAAAGCTTCCTCTGTGTACATCCGTATGCTCTACAAGCCGGCATGTTTGAACGTATTTGCGAGATCAAATAAAAATGGTACCACCAATAAAGAACAATATGGACAGAGCAGCTGGGTGAATGGGGAAGGCGGCAGCTGAGTGGAGGAGAGGGAAAGGGAGATAAATAACCTCAGCTTTTTCATGCCATCTGTCTCATGTTCTCAATTTAATTGGTGCAGTGGCATCAGCCCCCCCTTTTTCCCCTCCTTCAGCCTTTTTTTTTTCACTTGCAGGCATAAGTACATAAGTATTGCCATACTGGGAAAGACCAAAGGTCCATCAAGCCCAGCATCCTGTTTCCAACAGTGGCCAATCCAGGTCACAAGTGACTGGAAGAAACCCAAATAGTAGCAACATTCCATGTAGAACCCCAAAGAGTAGCAACATTCCATGTAGAACCCCAAAGAGTAGCAAGATTCTATGTAGAACTGCAAAGAATAGCAAGATTCCGGAATCCTAAAGAGTAACAAGATTCCATGTAGAACCCCAAAGAGTAGCAACGTTCCATTCAGAATCCCAAGTACATAACTACATAAGTATTGCCATACTGGGACAGACCAAAGGTCCATCAAGCCCAGCATCCTGTTTCCAACAGTGGCCAATCCAGGTCACAAGTGACTGGAAGAAACCCAAATAGTAGCAACATTCCATGTAGAACCCCAAAGAGTAGCAAGATTCTATGTAGAACTGCAAAGAATAGCAAGATTCCGGAATCCTAAAGAGTAACAAGATTCCATGTAGAACCCCAAAGAGTAGCAACGTTCCATTCAGAATCCCAAGTACATAACTACATAAGTATTGCCACACTGGGACAGACCAAAGGTCCATCAAGCCCAGCATCCTGTTTCCAACAGTGGCCAATCCAGGTCACAAGTGACTGGAAGAAACCCAAATAGTAGCAACATTCCATGTAGAACCCCAAAGAGTAGCAACATTCCATGTAGAACCCCAAAGAGTAGCAAGATTCTATGTAGAACTGCAAAGAATAGCAAGATTCCGGAATCCTAAAGAGTAACAAGATTCCATGTAGAACCCCAAAGAGTAGCAACGTTCCATTCAGAATCCCAAGTACATAACTACATAAGTATTGCCACACTGGGACAGACCAAAGGTCCATCAAGCCCAGCATCCTGTTTCCAACAGTGGCCAATCCAGGTCACAAGTGACTGGAAGAAACCCAAATAGTAGCAACATTCCATGTAGAACCCCAAAGAGTAGCAACATTCTATGTAGAACTGCAAAGAATAGCAAGATTCCGGAATCCTAAAGAGTAACAAGATTCCATGTAGAACCCCAAAGAGTAGCAACGTTCCATTCAGAATCCCAAGTACATAACTACATAAGTATTGCCACACTGGGACAGACCAAAGGTCCATCGAGCCCAGCATCCTGTTTCCAACAGTGGCCAATCCAGGTCACAAGTGACTGGAAGAAACCCAAATAGTAGCAACATTCCATGTAGAACCCCAAAGAGTAGCAAGATTCTATGTAGAACTGCAAAGAATAGCAAGATTCCGGAATCCTAAAGAGTAACAAGATTCCATGTAGAACCCCAAAGAGTAGCAATGTTCCATTCAGAATCCCAAGTACATAACTACATAAGTATTGCCACACTGGGACAGACCAAAGGTCCATCAAGCCCAGCATCCTGTTTCCAACAGTGGCCAATCCAGGTCACAAGTGACTGGAAGAAACCCAAATAGTAGCAACATTCCATGTAGAACCCCAAAGAGTAGCAAGATTCTAGGTAGAACTGCAAAGAATAGCAAGATTCCGGAATCCTAAAGAGTAACAAGATTCCATGTAGAACCCCAAAGAGTAGCAATGTTCCATTCAGAATCCCAAGTACATAACTACATAAGTATTGCCACACTGGGACAGACCAAAGGTCCATCAAGCCCAGCATCCTGTTTCCAACAGTGGCCAATCCAGGTCACAAGTGACTGGAAGAAACCCAAATAGTAGCAACATTCCATGTAGAACCCCAAAGAGTAGCAAGATTCTATGTAGAACTGCAAAGAATAGCAAGATTCCGGAATCCTAAAGAGTAACAAGATTCCATGTAGAACCCCAAAGAGTAGCAACGTTCCATTCAGAATCCCAAGTACATAACTACATAAGTATTGCCACACTGGGACAGACCAAAGGTCCATCAAGCCCAGCATCCTGTTTCCAACAGTGGCCAATCCAGGTCACAAGTGACTGGAAGAAACCCAAATAGTAGCAACATTCCATGTAGAACCCCAAAGAGTAACATAGTAAATGACAGCAGATAAAGACCTTATGGTCCATCCAGTCTGCCCAACAAGATAAACTCATTTTACATGGTATGTGATACTTTATATGTATACCCGAGTTTGATTTGTCCTTGCCTTTCTCAGGGCACAGACCATAGAAGTCTGCCCAGCATTGGTTTTGCTTCCCAATTACCGGCGTCGCCGCCCAATCTCCGCTAAGATTCCATGGATCCATTCCTTATAAACAGGATTCCTTTGTGTTTATCCCACACACGTTTGAATTCCATTACCATTTTCATCTCCACCTCCTCCCTTTTTAGTGCTCAGAAAAACCAACATGACCATCTCAAATACCCAAGTGCAAAGGTCACTGTTCTGTATCATCTTTTGGAGTATGAGGCATGGAAGGCACTAATGCAGTGGATAAGGATGTTTGGAGATTTCATCGTGCCAAGATAAGTGGACAATAAACATTTGCCTTTAATCATTTGACCTGCTAGCTGGACATTCCACTAAGGGCCCTGTTTACTAAGGCGCATTAACGTTTTCAACATGCCGGCAGTTAGCGTGCATGCTAACCGTGTAGGCGACTACAGGGATATTGTAGGCTTGTACACGATTAACACGCCTATAACGCAGCTTAGTAAACACGGCCCTCGGTGTGATGATAGAGAACAGTGACCTTTGCACTTGAGCATTTGAGATGGTCACATTGGTTTTTCTGAGCACTAAAATTTAAAAAAATATATATTTGATTTTTGTTATTATAGAAGCAACCTGAATTGTATATACAATAATCTCTGATTATTTGAAACATTGGTATCCCCATCTATATATATAATGTGCACCTCCAATGTTCTGAAGCTGACTCCGTGGTTTCGCTTCTGTTTCTGCAGTTCCTGTGGTCCCGCCCTTCTGCAAACAGGAAAGGAGGGCGGGACCAGAGGAACAGCTGAAACAAGCGGCGTTTGTACTTGCTGCACTTCAGTGTTGCCGGACGAACAGGAGGTAAAACTTTTCAACAGCAGCTGCCACGTACGAAGGGCTGGGACACCCACACACGTCCTCCTTGCTGTCGGAGGCCACAGAGACAGAGGGAGGGAGGCGCTGGCCAGCGGAAATGGGAGGGGGGGTCGCGGACATCGGAGGACAGGGGGGGCTGGTTAGAGGGGGGTCCTGAGACGAGGGGGGGTCCTGAGATGAGAGGGGGGGAGGGGGTGCTGCGACGACAGGGGAGGGGGGTCCTGAGATGACAGGGGGGGTCCTGAGACAAGGGGGAGAGCAGAGGAGGGGGTAGAGGAGGGGGGAGAACATTAATGGCAGAAGGTCATTACCTTGCTAGCGCCCATTTCATTTCAATGAGAAACAGGCTTTTTTAAACTAGTGTTTAATAAGTACATTTATATTAATAGCTTTGACTAAGCCTTGGGGACATAGGCACCCCGTATAAGAGGCTTGGGGAGGCTAAGCCTCCCCAGCCCAATCGTCGACTTCCGCTTGTGGTGCAGCCCACCCTCCCGCCCCGCGCATTTTCATCTTTTATTTCCGTGGCAGCAACGTCAATGAAGAAAAAGACACTACAGGCTCGCCGCCAGCTTCTCCCTTCTCTCTGCTCTCGCGGAAACAGGAAATGCATCACCGCAGAAGGCTGGACACTGTGTACACTCTGCACACAGTGTCCCGCCTTCTGCGGTGATGCATTTCCTGTTTCCGCGAGAGCAGAGACAAGGGAGAAGCTGGCGGCGAGCCTGTAGTCTTTTTCTTCATTGACGTCGCTGCCACGGAGCGTATGGAGGTAAGCTCCGCCCCCTTTAGCCTCCCCAAACAGTTGGTCTACCGACCGTCTATGCTTGGGGACACAGCCAGAATCAAGTTAAACTGTTTTTCTAATTCTTCCTTCAATTGTACTCCACTGTATCTGAACATTTTATTTAAAAGAATCTCATTCTTTTCTGACATTAAAGGATTTTCCGTACTGTTATGGGGTATGAAAATGACTTTGATAATCTTTGATGACTCTTTCTTGCAGGTTTAGGGCTTCTTTTACAAAGCCGCACTAGCGAATCCTGCGGGGTAAATGAGAGGAAGTCCACAGGAATTGAAAGGGCTTCCTCTCATTTTCCACGCAGGAATCACAAACACGACTTTGTAAACGAGGTCCTTAGTTTCTCTCGACTGTGGTCTTGATCTTGTCTAAGACCTTCAGATTTGATCTGGATTTAGAGATGCCGGAAGTTCTCTTTTCCATGGTTAAGACTCTGCCCTTCTATCCTTTCTTCCTTTGCTCAACAGTTGCTGGATCAAAACAGGATTTGCAAACTAGATCATCACAGGATTCACAAACTAGACTATCACAGGATTTACAAACTACACCATCACAGGATATACAAACTAGATCATCACAGGATTTACAAGACAAGCTGGAGAAGTTACAGAGATGGGAGGCCCTGAGAGGTAGGCGATCTTATCTACATGGAACATTAGAGTCTTATCTTGGGAACCTCAGGGGAGGGAGAGGTCTGCAGAAAACAAAATTCACTGAGGGGTAGCTTTAGTGAAGTATGCTAACACAGTTAACACAAATGTGTCATAAAGCACCATCTGGATATTTTTCTTCTCAAAACATCCAAATCGGTATTTTTGAAACCTGTTTGCAGATGTTTATCTATGCAATTCATCTGCAGTGCGTCCAAATCACAAGGGGTGATGTTGGGGGCGTTTCAGGGCCAGGCTTAGGAATTTCCTAGCACGTGGATGTTTTACAACTATAAAGGAAGAAAATGAAAATGTCTAGAGCTGAAACTTTAGCGTTTTGGTCTGGATCTGTTTTCAGAATGAAGAAGGCACAAAAAGGTGCCCTAAATGACTAGATGGCCACCGGAGGGAATCAGAAATAACCCACCCCCCTTACTTCCCCAGTGGTCACTGACCCTCTCCCACCCAAAAATATGATTAAAAATATTACTCACCAGTCTCTATGACAGCCTCAGATGTTATAGTCAGGTCATTAGAGCAGTACGCAGGTCCATGGAGTATTCTCATGGTGGGAGTATGCACTGTAGACAGGTGGACCCAGGCCCATACCTCCCCTTACCTGTTCCACTTGTGGTGGAAACTGTGTGCCCTTCAAAACTCACCCAAACCCTACTTTACCCACATATAGATGCCTCCATCACCCATAAGGACAGCCTCCATCACCCATAAGGACAGACATGGGAGGTCCTGAGAGGTAGGCGATCTTATCTACATGGAACATTAGAGTGTTATATTGGGAGCCTCAGGGGAGGGAGATGTCCGCAGAAAACAAAACACAGCATTAGCACACTACCTTTAGTGAAGTATGCTAAAGCTGTTAACACACATTATTAATAAAGAGAAACCATTGCATAAAATGGGATTTATGTCTGGAGGAACAGCAACAGCAGCACAGACAGGAGAAAGTAGAGGCTGGCCGAATGACGATCCACCACAGGAAATGTTATTTAAACACACTTTATTGACAGCACCCATTTAGGGACAGTGCTTTGGGGGAACAGACTGCCTGCCTCAGGGGTCCCAATCAAACTCTAAGGGGTCCTTTTACTAAGGTGTGCTCAAAAATGGCCTACGGTAGTGTAGGTGTGTGTTTTGGACGCGCACAGATCCATTTTTCAGCGCGCCTGGAAACAAAATGGACATGTGGCAAAATCAAAATTGGCACGTGTCCATTTTGGGTCTGAGATCTTACCGCCAGCCGTTGACCTAGTGGTAAAGACTCGGGCGGTAATGAGCTACGGGCATCAAATGCCACTTGGAGCGCATCCGATACGCACATCCATTTATGATACATGTGTATCAGCTGTGCGCCAAAAATGAAATTACCACAAGAGCCACGTGGTAGCCGGGCGGTAACTGCAGTCTGGCACACATTGGGCATGCATAGATACTTATGCGGCTTACTAAAAGGGCCCCTAAATGACAGAAAAAAAAAAAAATGCCCTCCCGCGGGAGGTGGTGGAGATTAAAACGGTAACGGAATTCAAAAATGCGTGGGATAAACATCCAATCCTGTTCAGAAGGAATGGATCCTCAGAAGCTTAGCGGAGATTGGGTGGCAGAGCCGGTGGGGGGAGGTGGGGCTAGTGGTTGGGAGGCGGGACTAGTGCTGGGCAGACTTCTACGGTCTGTGCCCTGAAAATGGCAGATACAAATCAAGGTCAGGTATACACAAGAAGTAGCACATATGAGTTTATCTTGTTGGGCAGACTGGATGGACCGTACAGGTCTTTCTTTGCCGTCAACTACTATGTTACTATTAGGGGAATTTTCGAAAGAGAAGGGCACCCATCTTTTGACACAAATCGGGAGATGGGCATCCTTCTCTCAGGGGCGCCCAAATAGGCATAATCCAAAGCCGATTTTGGGCATCCTTAACTGCTTTCCGTTGCGAGGACGACCAAAGTTCACGGGTGCATATCGGCAGCGTACCGAAGGCGGGGGCATGCTTAACACATGGGCGTCCTCGGTCGATAATGGAAAAAAGAAGGGCGCCCCTGACGAGCATTTGGCCGACTTTACTTGGTCCATTTTTTTTCATGACCAAGCCTAGAAAAGGTGTCCGAACTGACCAGATGACCACCAAAGGGAATCAGGGATGACCTCCCCTTATTCCCCCAGTGGTCACCAACCCCCTCCCACCCTAAAAAAATTTTAAAACACTTTTTCCAGCCTCTATGCCAGCCTCAAATGTCATACCCAGATCCATGACAGTAGTATGCAGGTCCCTGGAGCAGTTTTTAGTGGGTGCAGTGCACTTTAGGCAGGCGGACCCAGGCCCAACCCCCCCACCTGTTACTCTTGTGGTGGTAAATGTGAGCCCTCCAAAACCCACCCGAAACCCACTGTACCCACATGTAGATGCCCCCCTTCATCTCTAAGGGCTATGGTAGTGGTGTACAGTTGTGGGGAGTACGTTTTGGGGGGGCTCAGCATTGAAGGTAAGGGAGCTATGCACCTGGGAGCAATTTGTGAAGTCCACTGCAGTGCCCCTTAGAGTGCCCGGTTGGTGTCCAGTGCACTACAAATGCTGGCTCCTCCTACGACCAAATGGCTTGTATTTGGTTGTTTTTGAGATGGGCGTCCTCGGTTTGCATTATCTGCGAAAACCGAGGTCACCCATTTAGGTTGATCATCCCTAAGATCAACCTAAATGTTGAGATTTGGGCATCCCCGACCGTATTATTGAAACGAAAGATGGATGCCCATCTTGTTTCGATAATACGGGATGCCCCGCCCATTTGAGGGGATGTCCTCAGAGATGGGCGTCCTTAGAGATGGTCGTCCCCGTTCGTTTGTGCCCCTCCATGGCAACTAGTTAATGATGCTTGCTTTTCTCTCTCTCTCTTTTTATTCCCCCCTTAATACTAAACTAGATCCTGCAGTGCCTGCTAGATTCTATCTGTTAATGCTGTAGTACAGAGTTTTTAAAACTAAGTGGAAAAGTCTATTACATTTCTTTGAAGGGGTGAACAAACATGTGGACAAAGGTGAGCCAGCTGATATTGTGTATCTGGATTTTCAGAAGGCGTTTGACAAAGTACCTCATGAAAGACTCCAGAGGAAATTGGAAAGCCATGGGATAGGAGGTAGTGTTCTATTGTGGATTAAAAACTGGTTAAAAGATAGAAAAGAGAGAGTAGGGTTAAATGTTTAGTATTCTCAATGGAGATGGGTAGTTAGTGGGGTTCCCCAGGGGTTTGTGCTGGGACCACTGCTTTTTAACATATTTATAAATGACCTAGAGATGGGAGTAACTAGTGAGGTAATTAAATTTGCTGATGACCCAAAGTTATTCAAAGTCATTAAATCAAGGGAGGATTGTGAAAAATTACAAGAGGAGCTTGCGAGGCTGGGAGACTGGGCATCTAAATGGCAGATGACGTTTAATGTGAGCTACTGCAAAGTGATGCATGTGGGAAAGAGGAACCCGAATTATAGCTACGTCATGCAAGGTTCCACGTTAGGAGTCACCAATCAAGAAAGGGTTCTAGGTGTCGTCGCTAATGATACATTGAAACCTTCTGCTTAGTGTGCTGCAGCGGCTAAGGAAGCAAATAGAATGTTAGGTTTTATTAGGAAAGGAATGGAAAACAAAAATGAGGATGTTATAATGACTTTGTATCACTCCATGGTGCAACTGCACCTCGAATATTGTGTTCAATTCTGGTCGCCGCATCTAAAAAAGATACAGTGAAATTAGAAAAGGTGCAGAGAAGGGCGACAAAAATGATAAAGGGGGTGGGACGACTTCCCTATGAGGAAAGACTAAAGCGGCTGGGGCTCTTCAGCTTGGAGAAAAGACGGTTGAGGGAAGATATGATAGAGGTCTATAAAACAATGAGTGGAGTGGAACGGGTAGACATGAAGCATCTGTTTACGTTTTCCAAAAATACTAGGACTAGGGGGCATGCAATGAAGCTACAAAGTAGTAAATTTAAAATGAATCGGAGAAACATTTTTTCTTCACTTAACGTGTAATTCAACTCTGGAGTTTGTTGCCAGAGAATGTGGTAATGGCAGTTAGCTTAGCAGAGTTTAAAAAGGTTCGGACAGCTTCCTAAAGGAAAAGTCTATAGACCATTATTAAATTGGACTTGGGGAAAATCCACTATTTCTGGGATAAGCAGTATAAAATGTTTTGTAGTTTTTTGGGATATTGCCAGGTATTTGTGACCTGGATCGGCCACTGTAGAAGTCTTGCCCAGAACTAGCCCCACCACCCAAACACCAGCCCCGCCTCCCAATCTCGGCTAAGCTTCTGAGGATCCATTCCTTCTGCACAGGATAAACATAAAGGAATTCTGTGCAGAAGGAATGGATCCTCAGAAGCTTAGCCGAGATTGGGAGGCGGGGCTGGTGTTTGGGTGGTGGGGCTAGTTCTGGGCAAGACTTCTACGGTCTGTGTCCTGAAAATGGGGCTAGTTCTGGGCAAGACTTCTACGGTCTGTGTCCTGAAAATGGCAGATACAAATCAAGGTAAGGTATACACAAGAAGTAGCACAAATGAGTTTATCTTGTTGGGCAGACTAGATGGACCGTGCAGGTCTTTTTCTGCCGTCATCTACTATGTTACTATTTGTGACTTGGATTGGCCACTGTTGGAAACAGGATGCTGGGCTTGATGGACCTTTGGTCTGTCCCAGTATGGCAATACTTATGTAATGTAAATAAATAAATAAAAACATAAAAACCACCTGTAGATATGTACATAACTGTATTATACATTCCACTGGTAGAAATGCGCAGGCAGCAACCAATTTACAAATAATATTATAACATACAATATTCTTTACAGTAAATTCCCAAATGGCCAATTGATTTTTGCAAAATGCTTTGGTTGATTTTTGCCGCACTCGTATCTGTAGCCAACCTATGTTTGCTATTCATCCAAGAATTCTTTTCACAATAAATGTATTGACATTAAATCTGACATATGATTTACTGTCAGACTACTTCTTACCCTATATTCTAATATACCCACTATTGGGAAACAGGAACAAGCTGGACTGTTAGACATTCCAACACAGACACTACATGCCAGCAGAATCCGTCACCTCAGTCACACATGCAGAACATGGACAGACCCTCAACTGATACAAAATAGAGGACCATAAAAAAATATGAAAATACTGGTAAAAGTAACAGAAATGCTTTTTCTTCCATGCTTTACTAAACACAAAATTAGAAAAGATATATTTCTAAAAAATCAAATCTTCATGAGCTGCATATCCCTCTTTCCTTTCCCTCCCATTCATAAACAGCATGTCCCCTTCTTGCCTTCCCTTCCATGCAGCTTGTCTCCTTCTTGCCTTCCCATCAATTCAGCTTGTTCCATTCTTGCCTTCCCTTCCTCGCAGCTTGTCCCCTTCTTGCCTTCCCTTCCACACAGCTTGTCCCCTTCTTGCCTTCCCTTCCATGCAGCTTGTCTCCTTCTTGCCTTCCCTTCCATTCAGCTTGTCCCCTTCTTGCCTTCCCTTCCACTCAGCTTGTCCCCTTCTTGCCTTCCCTTCCATGCAGCTTGTCCCCTTCTTGCCTTCCCATCCATTCAGCTTGTTCCATTCTTGCCTTCCCTTCCTCGCAGCTTGTCCCCTTCTTGCCTTCCCTTCCATGCAGCTTGTCTCCTTCTTGCCTTCCCATCCATTCAGCTTGTTCCATTCTTGCCTTCCCTTCCTCGCAGCTTGTCCCCTTCTTGCCTTCCCTTCCATGCAGCTTGTCTCCTTCTTGCCTTCCCATCCATTCAGCTTGTTCCATTCTTGCCTTCCCTTCCTCGCAGCTTGTCCCCTTCTTGCCTTCCCTTCCATGCAGCTTGTCTCCTTCTTGCCTTCCCTTCCATTCAGCTTGTCCCCTTCTTGCCTTCCCTTCCACTCAGCTTGTCCCCTTCTTGCCTTCCCTTCCACGCAGCTTGTCTCCTTCTTGCCTTCCCTTCCATGCAGCTTGTCCCCTTCTTGCCTTCCCTTCCACTCAGCTTGCCATTGGATATAATATTTATCTTTGAGATTCATCAGTTTGCCACATGTAAAGCCTTGTAACGTCTTTGAAGCGACGGATACATTGAATCAGATTGTTGGGTGTCGTGGTCACACAATCTGATTGGATTAATAACAGTGGTTGGAGCTGTTAATTTGAGGCAATGATGAATTAAAGATATGCGAGAAATATCTCCTTGTATAAGTTAAAGTATTAACACCATTGTATTTATTTCATACAACGTATACTGCTGAATAGGTGTATTACACATAATTATACTTGGATAGAGTGGTTGAAGATGCGAATGGCGTGTGTAAGTTAGTTGCATTGTAGCCTCATATTGGTGGGATGATTTAAATGTGGAATAACAAATAATGTAATTAGAAAGTAGCAGTGGAGTACTTGTTTTATTTAAGTATATCACTTACCGTACTCCTATAATAGGGTATATCCCTCTGTTCTTAATTGGATTCAATTTTTACTTCCAGATCCTCGACCATTCTTCTAACGTTCAGAGATCCCTTCTCATCATTTCTACTCCCTCCAGGGTATCCACTCTATTGGCTATTTTCGTGTCATCCGCAAAAAGGCACACCTTTCCTTCCAACCCTTCAGCAATATCTCCCACAAATATATTAAACAGAATAGGCCCCAGCACCGACCCCTGAGGAACTCTACTGCTCACATTCCTTTCCTCCGAGTGGATTCCATTTACCACCACCCTTTGCCACATGTCGGTCAACCAGTTTCTTATCCAGTTCACCACTTTCGGTCCTAAGTTCAACCCTTTCAACTTATTCACAAGTGGAGTGGCCTAGTGGTTAGTGCAGTGGACTTTGATCCTGGGGAACTGAGTTCAATTCCCACTGCAGCTCCTTGTGACTCTGGGCAAGTCACTTAACCCTCCATTGCCCCTAGTACAAAATAAGTACCTGAATATGTAAACCGCTTTGAATGTAGTTGCAAAAAAACCTCAGAAAGGCAGTATATCAAGTCCCATTTCCCTTTCCCTTTCTGTGGGGGACCATATCAAAGGCTTTGCTGAAGTCCAAGTAGATTACATCTAGCACACGTCCTTCATCTAGTTCTTTGGTCACCCAAAGAACTGAATAAGATTCGTTTGGCAGGATTTTCCTTTGGTAGAGCCATGTTGCCTTGGGTCCTGTAACCCGTCGGCTTATAGAAAGTTCTTTCAGCAGCGACTCCATTATTTTTCCTACCATCGACGTGATACTTACAGGTTTGTAGTTTCCCAGTTCTTCCCTGTCCCCACTTTTGTGAAGAGGGACCACATCCGCTTGTCTCCAATCTCGCGGAACCTTTCCTGTCTGTAAAGATCTATTAAATAAATCTTTAAGAGGTCCCACCAGGACCTCTCTGAGCTCCCTCAGTATCCTGGGATGTATCCCATCTGGCCCCATAGCTTTGCCCACCTTCAGATTCTCAAGCTGTTTATAAACTCTTTCTTCCGTAAACGGCGCAGTATCACCTCCATTCCCAGACATTCCCTCGGCAGCTGATCATGGTCCTTCTCCAAGGGTAAGTGGCAGAGTAGCTTCTCCTGGTCCTTCCCAACCAAAGAGACACTCATTTGAGGCTGGTTTATACTTGATAACTAATAACACTGGGAAAAAGGATATTTTGGATTCTGTCCTGTCGTTCTGGGTTAGATGCTCATGTGCACACTTTTTGTTTGTGCAAGGAAAAATATGTACACATTGTGCAGTTATAAAATTACCCCCCTTGGTGTCTGTGCTGATGATATTAGTGTAACTCGGATTGGTTCATGTTCTTTTTTACACACAGGTCAGCGACATGAATTCTGTCCAGAGAGATGGAGACCCTGGAAAGGAAAGTGTTACTTTGTATCTAATGAGACCAAAAACTGGAGCTCCAGCCTGCAGGACTGTGCTTCCCAGGGTGCTCACCTGGCTAAGCTCAAGAATCCAACAGCTCTGGTAAACCTGAATTAATTTAATGATCCATTCAAATTAATGCAAAAGAAAGGAAGATGAATCCTGATTCTTAACCAATGCAAAACACAGTGCAATTGTCCTTTAATCAGATTTTACACATTCATTTGTTTAAACACAAGTATCTTGTACAAAAGTTGTTAAAGATTTTGTCATAACACCTTCTTATTGGACTAACTTTCAAACTCTTCTTCCTCAGATCAGGAGAATATGAGCAAAACATTACAACATATCAGAATATATAAGTGAAACATAAAAGCTTTCCAATGACAGCCTTGAGGGGAAGGGGTGGGGAGAGAGAGATCACTGATGCAGTGCTCTGGTTCCAAAAAGTCGTCCCCCTTCCCTCCACAGAGATGTTACCTTGATTTATTTTGTGATATCCAATCTCATGTCTGTCTTAGATGATTCTGGTCTCTAGCATCTGGCCCATATCCCAAATATAGCACCTTGTTCACATTTCTTGCATTGTAATATAGTAACATGGTAGATGACGGCAGAAAAAGACCTGCACGGTCCATCCAATCTGCCCAACAACATAACTCATATGTGCCACAATTTTATGTGTATACCCTACTTTAATTTGTACCTGTGCTCTTCAGGGCACAGACCGTATAAGTCTGCCCAGCACTATCACCGCCTCCCAACCACCAACCCCGCCTCCCACCACCAGCTCTGGCACAGACCGTATAAGTCTGCCCAGCACTATCCCCGCCTCCCAACCACCAGTCCCGCCTCCCACCACCGGCTCTGGCACAGACCGTATAAGTCTGCCCAGCACTATCCCCGCCTCCCAACCACCAGTCCCGCCTCCTACCACTGGCTCTGGCACAGACCGTATAAGTCTGCCCAGATAATAGACACTGCATTAGAGGAAGAGCATGAGTCGGATCCCCTTATACTGAATGTTTTCTCTCCTGGGCAAAGTCTCCGGATGGGTTAGTTTTGCAGATACCACAAAAGTAATGAATCTCACTCCTAAGCCAGGCATGATCTCAGTCTCTCAAATTTACCGCTAATTCTCATCATTTTGTTTAATATCTTCATCGGCTATATTGATTCAGTGTAACCTGGTGGGTTATATTTATTTTTTCCTTATTTTTATTTTTACCTGGGGTCTGGGAGAGGATCTGGGCTTCTAGCGATTGTTGGTGGCCAGTGCTGTGGCTCTGGAAGTGGTCTTGGGCTTCCTGTGCGGAGCCGCACTGTCCGTGGCTTGCCCCAATGCTCTGCGCTTTGGATTCGTTTTTTTTTTTTGAGTGGGCATCACTTGGGCATGTGTGTGAGGTGATGCAGAATTTAATTAGAGTGAACATCTCTAGTTTTATAGAAGTTTTGATAGAAATTTATGATAAAAATCTGTAAATGTCTTTATGTGTTTAAATTTATAAACAATGTACTGTATGTGTAGTTCGATGGCACTAATGATTATAGGATATTTTGATCAAATTGTTTTCTATGGGAAATTGTTTTCTAAAATGGAGACTGAAAAAAATGCTAATTAGGGTCCATGAGGCAAACACCCCGTGTTCTGAAACCTGATTGGCTGGCAGCTGGTGACTCAGAGTCACATACTCCCTTGGCAACAGCTTGCCAAAGTTGCCAGATGGGCGTTTTTTCCGCCCAATTGGACGGCTTTCTGCGACCCGCTGTGGCTTTTTCATGCCGTTTGCGGGTTGCGGTTTTTTTTGGCAGCTTTCGTTTTGGCCGGGCGCTTTTTTTCTTGTCCGAGTACGTTTTTTTGACCTGCGGGAGGCGGGATTAATGACATCAGGGGCGTGGTTAATGACATTGGGGCGAGGTTGATGACATCGGGGGCGGGGTTGATGACGGCGGAGGTGTGGTTGATGACGGCGGGGGCGGGGTGTGTGGTTTTGGGCTAGTTTGGAGCTGGTTTTGGGAGGGGAAAATTATTTAAATCTGGCAACCTTGCCTGGAGGTGGGGAGAGGGGCTGAAGACACTGAAGAGTGAAGATGTGTATGTGGGAACTCTGACTGCGTGACAGATTTTTGAGACAAAGTATGTGAAATTAAAATTTTATGCAAGCGTTTGAGCACTGAGTGCAGGTGAAGTGAGCTGGAGGTGAAAGGTGTTGAATTTGAGCAGAGATAAGAAAGAACAAAACTGATTTTTTTGTTTGATTATTTGTGTGCTGTTTAAAAGTTTTGCAGTTAAGACGTGTGTTCTGCATGATTTACTGGTGTTCTAGTGTGGAAGATCGCATGATTTTGGAGAGACCAAGTTTCTGTGGGCAGTGTGACTACAGGATTCAATGAAGAGTGCCCTTCCTCAGTAAAAGAATAGAAAAACTCTTTAAGGTTACGAAATTATTATTTATTTTGTTAGTTAGAAAGCCGCAGTTATCCCTGAATCTCAACTAGGGCTGTTCCTGGTGTTAGTCAGGGAGGAAGTCTTTTTTCTATTTTCTTTGAAGTGTGAGGCAGTAGGTTCCTGAACAGGAAGAATAGATCCTGAGCTCCAACGTACAATCAAGAAGAAGAAAGAAGCTCCAAGAAAGACCAAAGATAGGTCTGTACTCCCATGCACAGCTAAAGAAAGAACACTGAAAAGTCACTGTGTTTAATCTGATTTATCTGTTCTAGAGACTGGATCTGGGTGTTCACACCTGAAAGACATAATTTAGTTCAAAAAGAATCAATTCTTGAGACATACACTGTAAAGGAAAGTTATAACTATAGAGTACTACTACTACTACTACTTAACATTTCTAGAGGGCTACTAGGGTTACACAGCGCTGTACAGTTTAACAAAGAAGGACAGTCCCTGCTCGACGGAGCTTACAATCTAAAGGACGAAATGTCAAGTTGGGGCAGTCAAGATTTCCTGAATAGAGGTGTAGTGGTTAGGCGCCGAAGGCGACATTGAAGAGGTGGGCTTTAAGCAAGGATTTAGAGTAAGAGAGAGTAAAGTAGGTACTTTGGTTAATACTTATCTGATGGCTTCACTATTGTTCTTAAGCTATACTACTGCACCTGTTAAAGAAATTTCTTTGTTAGTTTATGTTTAAATGTATGTTTATGCAATAAAAGAACCTGTATGGAACTTTTCAAGATGTATATAAAGGGTGTTGTTGCAATTACCTATGTTGGGGTCAGATGTTAAGACCATGTATTATATTCCTGTTTGGAGTCATTGCCCCCAGAGTTACAGAAATATTTCTCAATGGAAGGGAGCCACATACTTGAGTACAATGAACTTTCAAGCAGACCTTGAGAGATTGCCTTACGCATTACATCTTATGAAGTAAAGAAGGAAGCTTTCTTGGCACGATGCGAGTAGTACCGTGAGCATTATCAATACGTTTGAGATACTGAGATCTTACTCTACATACCCTGGCTTAGGAGTCAGGTTTATTACTATCATGGTATGCATGAGAGAAGCAATACCTTCAGCGAATACCCACAGGTTCTCAGGAGAAGGTAGAGGTTCCTTTTGCAGCCAACACATAATTCAGCCCATGAAAAATGTGGGAGGCAGACAAGAAAGGCAGAAAAGTAAGATATCAGCTCTTGACCATTTAAATCACTTGTTTGGGGCTATCTAGGGATCTTCAGTGAGATGTTTTCCGTAATTTAATTCAATCAATGGTATTATGCCACATCGATTATTGCAATGGAATCTATGCAGGATGTAAGGAACAACTCACAAGGAAACTCCAGATGGCACAAAACACAGCAGCCAGATTGATTCCAAAGCGCCACACCACTCCGTGAGAAACTGCACTGGCTTCCTATCAAGGAACGTATCTCTTTCAAAATCTGCACCTTAGTCCATAAGATTATCTACGGTGTAGCCCCAGGTTACATGATTGACCTAATCAATCTCCCAATCAGAAATAGTACCAGTTCATCACGGTCTTATCTGAATTTCCACTACCCTAATTGCAAAGGACTAAAATACAAGACAACCCATGTGTCCAACTTCTCTTACATAAGCACGCGCCTGTGGAACACACTGCCACAAGTGGTGAAAACAACTTATGATCACCTAAAATTCAGAAAATTATTAAAGACTCACCTATTTGGAAAGGCATATCTGAATGACCCAACTTAGGTGACTCAACCCTGCAACACTTCACTATCAAAGATCGTATTGAACATTGACAAACCCTTTTACCTCAAACCCAACTTGATTGAATCTTATCTTCCCTATCCCACTATAACATTTTGTACTATTCCCATACCGGACTTGGCGAATGCCTTCACGGTATTATGTAAGCCACATTGAGCCTGCAAATGTGTGGGAAAATGTGGGATACAAATGTAACAAATAAAATAAAAGTTAACTAGACAGTGCTGTTAAATATCCTCAACTGATCATGCTGAAACCAGCCAGTTTGTGGGCAGTCCGGGGGGGGGGGGGGGGGGGGGGTGGGGGTGGGGGTGGAGTTAGGGCAGAGGGGAAGCTTAGCCGGTTAGCCATGATTTTGAGGTCGCTAACTGGCTGAGCAGCCGTATAAAGTTAGGATAGATAAAGACTGACCTAACTTTATGTGGAGAGTTAACCAGGCAGCAGTCTGAATATCAGCTGGTGCCCAGTTAACTTCCAGGTCCTGACCTTAAATGGTACCAACCCCCTCCCTCCCTCCCTCCCTCCCTCCCTCCCTTTCACACCTTCTGTAACATGCCAATTCCCCTCTCCAATCCTCCCATCCGCCCCTGGAAGTAGATGAAGCCCCCTCCCAGGCCTTCACATATATTCCACCCCTACTCATGGTTCACCCCCTCCCCGGGCCCTATATATGAGTTCCACCACCATTTATGTTAGAAAACATGTACCAGTAATAATGGTCTTTCAGTTTTCACTCTCTAGAGGCCAAAATGTATTGAGTGAATCAAGCTGTTAGTAAATGTTTCTTGGGGTATAATGGATGATTAATCATTAGATTGATCTTTTAATTTCCAGAGTTTTATGACTTTCTCAGCCAATGTCAAGTACTGGATTGGTCTGAACAATATAGGTAACAGATGGGTGTCGCTGGATGGAACAGAGTTACTGTAAGTTTATTCATGAAAAATTCATTTATTTTCATTTGATTCTAGATGTACAATTTCAAGAAAAATCTTGTAACAGAAGAAAGGCAGAACTTCTATGTTAAATTGTACAGCGCTGCGTAACCCTAGTAGCGCTTTAGAAATGTTAAGTAGTAGTAGTAGTAACTTCAAAAAGAAACGTCATCATAAAAACTTGACGGGCAACAGTAATATTATATTACACTATCTCAATCCAAAATACTTCAAGAGAATCAATCGTAAAGAACCGCCATAAGTAGCAGATTGAGCAAAATATAAATATCAGGGTGTAGAAGGTCAGTAAAGGGTCTACATTAAAAGGCAAACTTCCTGATGGCTCAGAATTCAGGAACGACTTAGGGTCAGAAGATTCAAAAAAGATGAAGGGGGTGATATTCAGCAGTTTTTAAGCCACTGACTGCCGAGGGCTGAACTGAGCCTGGATAGCAATGCTGTCTTAGGCTGTCTTACTTTGCACCTACAGCAATTTCCAAAGTGAAAATACATCTGTGCTTTCCCTTTGAAATGTTATGGAAAACCCACAGATAGAAAGAACCCTACAGACTTTACACATGGCAGGTAGTTTGGAAATGTTCTCCTGAATGCCCGAAACCTGGGAAACTGAATACTTCAAAGCCTTGTGTAACTTTGGTAATGGGCTGAAGTTTGACCTGGAGGTGCTAGAGAAAATAACGCATGGGGAAAAACTGTGGAAACTGAAATGACTAATGCTTGAAGATGATAAACTACTTATTTCTCTAAAACCCTGGTTTGATATTGACTAGCTTCATGTTCAATTGTGTCTTTTAACCAGTTTTCCCCCAGGCCAAATTTGGCCCTGTACAGAGAGTTACTTTGGTCCCAGACAGCCACATTCTGAACATCTTATGTAATTTAAATACCATTTGCATGCATAACTTTAAAGAGTACTAAGCACTTATGCATCTGAATGTTCACTTGCTACTACTAATCATTTCTATAGTGCTACTAGATGTACGCAGTGCTGTACACATTATATGCAGGTTGGTTCCCTGTCCCTAGAGGGCTCACAATCTAAGTTTTGGTGCCTGGGGCAATGGAGGGTTAAGGTCACCAGGAGCTGCAGTGGGAATTGAACCCAGCTCAATGAGGATCAAAGCCCACTGCATTAACCATTAGGCTACTCCTCCACATAAGTTACTGCTAGCAGAGCTCTCGGTGCTGTTCTAGAATTCAATCATTTAGCATGTAAATATAAGGGGTGTTCATAGGTCTGACTTATGGAATAGCTGTGACCACATACACCAGACTCGTATAGCCAGACCTCAACATGGAGGGGGGGGGGGGGGGAGTGCACATCCCAAAGTGTGTGTGTGTGGGGGGGCACATTTTGGCCTGCCTCCCTGCCACTCCCCTGCCACAGCTGCCACTGCCTCACATACCATGGCTGGAAAGGGTCCCCAACCCCCTGCTAGCTGAAACATTTGTCCAGTGCTGGTCTCCGCTGCATTGACTGCCCTGCTCTTCCCCACATGTTGTGTGCATGCTCTTTGTAGTGAAACTGAGCATGTGCAACACTTTGGGAATGCTCAATTTCATTGTAAGTCCAACGTAAACCCCCACACCAGGCAACACAGCAATACCAATGATCGTACTGGACAATACACAATCTCCACTTCCTTCGACCCTCATGATGCCTGATACACATCTTCCTCATTCAACCACAACATAACCTTGTATTTGTTTCTTAACTGGACTTGGCGAACGCCTTTACGGTACTATGTAAGCCACATTGAGCCTGCAAATAGGTGGGAAAATGTGGGGTACAAATGTAAGAAATAAATAAATTAATTAAAATGAGTGTGCACGCGACATGAGGGGAATTCAACTGGCAGCCAAACCAGGGGCCCCAGAGCCAATTTGGGGGGCCTAGGCCCCCATAGCTATGCCACTGATGCCAACCATCGACCAGGTATGTGGTGCACTGAAATGTAGGAGCACTGATGCCAACTTCCATGTAATCCTGGTACAGACATTATGGCATTTCCAGATTTTCTTTGAAACGGATCTCATTGGATCTGAAATATCTGGGAGTATGGGTAAGTGGTACTATTGGCTCGTTTACATTTAATTGTAGGAGCCAACATCAGACACTACAGGACATAATTATGCCACTCTGCCTTCATCTGTGCCTGGGAACACCTTTGCGTGGAGGGATAGCCTCTGTAAATGCTGCCTAAATACTGTCGATATTCAAAAACATTGAACCGCCCAGAAATGGCACATGCCTGGTTAAACGGTACTTAGCTGGCTCACCGTCAATATTCAGTTGGAGATAGCCGGTTGTCTCTTGATGAATATTCCAGATTAGCGCATGATATAAATGGCTACCGGCGGTTTTCAGCGCATTGCCGATAGGCACGTGAATAGCAGGTCTATCTTCGACTGCTATGAATTTCACCGGCCAGCACTGAATATCAGCTTGGCCAACCGTGTTCTTAGTGGCCAAAAATAAAACAGATATTCAATGGCGGTCACCGCAAACGGCCCAACATTGAATAACTGGGCTCAGCGTTGACCGCAGCCTGAATATCGGGCCCTTATAACTCTGCACCTAAATCCTGAGAATGCCCATGCTCCGCCCATATGCCCCTCTCTTGACCACACCCCCTAGGAAGTTGCGTGCAAGAGAAGTTAGCTGTTCAGTTTACAGAATAGGGTATAACTTACTTATGCACACAACTGCCAATTAGTGCCAATCAGTGAAATTGTACGTATTTATCTCAAATTAACTGCCAATTTAGTGACAATTAGCTAACTATTCTGCTTATTTTCGAAAGAGAAGGGCGGTCATCTTCCGACACAATTCGGGAGACAGCCGGCCTTCTCTCAGGGCCGGCCAAATCGGTATAATCGAAAGCCGCATTTGGCCAGCCTCAACTGCTTTCCATCACGGGGCCGGCCAAAGTTCAAAGGGGCGTGTCGGCAGTGTACCGAAGGCAGGACGGGGGCATGGTTAACAGATGGGCGCCCCCAGTTGATAATGGAAAAAAGAAGGCCGGCTTTGACGAGCATTTGGCTGACTTTACTTGGCTCCTTTTGTTTCACGACCAAGCCTTGATAAGGTGCCCAAACTGACCAGATGACCACCGGAGGGAATCGGGGATGACCTCCCCTTACTCCCCCAGTGGTCACCAACCCTCTCCCACCCAAACAACAAATGTAAATAACATTTTTATACCAGCCTCTATGCCAGCCTCAAATGTCATACCCAGCTTCATGACAGCAGTATGCAGGTCCCTGGAGCAGTTTTTAGTGGATGCAGTGCACTTCAGGCAGGCGGACCCAGGTCCATCCCCCCCCCCCCCCCACCTGTTACACGTGGTGGTAAATGTGAGCCCTCCAAAACCCACCCGAAACCCACCGTACCCACATCTAGGTGCCCCCCTTCATCCCTAAGAGCTTTGGTAGTGGTGTACAGTTGTGGGGAGTGGGTTTTGGGGGGCTCAGCACCCAAGGTAAGGGAGCTATGCAGCTGGGAGCAATTTGTGATGTCCACTGCAGTTCCCCCTAGGGTGCCCGGTTGGTGTCCTGGCATGTGAGGGGGACCAGTGCACTATGAATGCTGGCTCCTTCCATGACCAAATGCCTTGTATTTGGCTGGGTTTGAGATAGGCGACATTAGTTTCCGTTATCAGCAAAACCTAATGCCGGCCATCTCTAACGCCGGCAATCTCTAAGGGCAGCACAAATGTTGAGATTTGGCCGGCCCCGACCGTATTATCGAAACGAAAGATGGCCGGCCATCTTGTTTCGATAATACACTCGGGTACGCCGCTTTACAGGGCCGGCCTTAGAGATGGCCGCCCACAGAACCATACCGCTCAATCCAACTAGGATATATCAATGCAAGATCAGCAGTAAGCAATTCAGTAGATATACTAGACTGGATCACCACAGATAATTTAGACCTTCTATTTATCACAGAAACCTGGTTCCACAGCCCCACAGACCCCGCCATCTTAGAGACATGCCCACCAGGATACAAAATCACCCACTGGACAAGAAATGGAAAAAAAAAAAGAGGGGGCAGAATAGCCATAATTTACAAACCCGAATTCACCATCACAACCACGGGTGAATCCACCTCACCACAACTTGAAATTGCCTCGACAAGAATTAATCATCCAAACCTAATAGGACACCTTAACGCAATCCTATTCTACAGGCCACCAGGAAAATGGCAAGACTCCCAAACACAACTCATGGACTTCATTTCGAACACATGTGTCTCTGCCTCAAACATCCTTATAATAGGAGACATCAACCTACACCTTGAAGACGACACCTCAACAGGCACACGAGAATGCAAAGGATTCTTAAAACTCTGGGATCTGCACGCACCCAACACGCAACCAACACACACAAAAGGACACACACTAGACATCATAACACACAAATTCGACCCAGACTCAACTATCCTACTTACTGACACAAGATGGACACCTACACTATGGTCACACCACCATAAAGCAAATGTCTCTCTCTACTGGCGGAAATCTCGGGCCCTTGCTGATTTCTTACACTTTAAGTTCATGCTGACCTCCTTCCAATCTGCTCTTTTACGTGCCAAACAGGATTATTATATCCAACTGACCAACTCTCTTGGCTCTAATCCTCGACTTCTCTTCACCACATTGAACTCTCTCCTCAAGGTGCCCCCTCCCCCAACTCCCCCTTCATTATCTCCTCAGACCCTTGCTGAATTCTTTCACAACAAGGTTCAAAAGATAAACCTTGCTTTCTCTACCTCACCACCTCTCCCTCCACTAGTCCGTTCCCCTCTCTCTCCTTCCCCTCATTCCCTTTACTCCTTTCCTGAAGTTACTATTGAGAAAACTACACTTCTCCTTTCTTCCTCAAAATGTACCACCTGTTCCTCTGATCCCATTCCCACCCACCTTCTTAATGCCATCTCTCCTGCTCTTATTCCTTTTATCTGTCACATTCTCAACCTCTCACTTTCCACTGCGACTGTCCCTGCTGCCTTTAAACATGCTGTGGTCACACCTCTCCTTAAGAAGCCTTCACTCGACCCTACTTGTCCCTCTAATTACCGACCCATCTCCCTCCTTCCTTTTCTCTCCAAATTACTTGAGCGTGCTGTTCACCGCCGCTGCCTTGAGTTTCTCTCCTCACATGCTATTCTTGACCCACTACAATCTGGTTTTCGCCCTCTCCACTCAACCGAAACTGCGCTTACTAAAGTCTCCAATGACCTATTACTGGCTAAATCCAGAGGTCAATATTCCATCCTCATTCTTCTTGATCTTTCCGCCGCTTTTGACACTGTCGATCACAGCATACTTCTCGATACCCTGTCCTCACTTGGATTCCAGGGCTCTGTCCTTTCCTGGTTCTCTTCCTACCTCTCCCTCCGCACCTTTAGTGTTCACTCTGGTGGATCCTCTTCTACTTCTATCCCTCTGCCTATCGGCGTACCTCAGGGTTCTGTTCTTGGTCCCCTCCTCTTTTCTATCTACACTTCTTCCCTTGGTTCATTAATCTCATCCCATGGCTTTTCCTACCATCTCTATGCTGATGACTCCCAAATCTACCTTTCTACCCCTGATATCTCACCTTGCATCCAAACCAAAGTTTCAGCGTGCTTGTCTGACATTGCTGTCTGGATGTCTCAACGCCACCTGAAATTAAATATGTCCAAAACCGAGCTTCTCATTTTCCCCCCCAAACCCACCTCCCTGCTCCCCCCGTTTTCTATTTCTGTTGATGGCTCTCTCATTCTCCCTGTCTCCTCAGCTCTAAACCTTGGGGTCATCTTTGACTCTTCTCTCTCCTTCTCTGCTCATATCCAGCAGATTGCCAAGACCTGTCATTTCTTTCTTTACAACATCCGTAAAATCCGCCCCTTTCTTTCCGAGCACTCTACCAAAACCCTCATCCACATCCTTGTCACCTCTCGTTTAGACTACTGCAATCTGCTTCTTGCTGGCCTCTCACTTAGTCACCTCTCCCCTCTCCAGTCGGTTCAAAACTCTGCTGCCCCTCTCATCTTCCGCCAGGGTCGCTTTACTCATACTACCCCTCTCCTCAAGACCCTTCACTGGCTCCCTATCCGTTTTCGCATCCTGTTCAAACTTTTCTACTAACCTATAAATGTACTCACTCTGCTGCTCCCCAGTATCTCTCCACACTCGTCCTTCCCTACACCCCTTCCCGTGCACTCCGCTCCATGGATAAATCCTTCTTATCTGTTCCCTTCTCCACTACTGCCAACTCCAGACTTCGTGCCTTCTGTCTCGCTGCACCCTATGCCTGGAATAAACTTCCTGAGCCCCTACGTCTTGCCCCATCCTTGGCCACCTTTAAATCTAGACTGAAAGCCCACCTCTTTAACATTGCTTTTGACTTGTAACCACTTGTAACCACTCGCCTCCACCTACCCTCCTCTCTTCCTTTCCGTTCACATTAATTGATTTGATTTGCTTACTTTATTTATTTTTTGTCTATTAGATTGTAAGCTCTTTGAGCAGGGACTGTCTTTCTTCTATGTTTGTGCAGTGCTGCGTATGCCTTGTAGCACTATAGAAATGCTAAATAGTAGTAGTAGTAGTAGTAGTACTGGCGAAAAACACACATAAACGCAATCAACAAACATGAGCGAACAACATACACCACGAGAGGAAAAATAGACCCCACAATATTCTGGCAACAGATCTACCAGAATGAATGGTCAACAAATGCTGACACCATCCAATTCCTCCAAGAATGGGACGATATATGCACAACAACATTAGACAAAATCGCCCCAATCCAAACCAGAACATCACATAGGAAAAAATCAAATCCATGGTTCACCGAAGAGCTGAAAAAACTTAAAATACAAGTCAGGAAACTAGAACGCGCATGGAACAAAAAGAGAGATGAACAAACACTAAATGCCTGGAAACTACTTCGGAGGAAATACAAATATACCATAAAACAGACTAAAAGACTACATTACAAAACAATAATAGGACCATACTACAAAGACACACACAAACTCTTCTACCTTGTGAATAAACTGTTAGACACCACACCAGTTACAAACAACAGCAAAGACATACCAGATGTCGACAACCTTGCGAAATACTTCAAGGAGAAAATTATACAATTACGACTGAAAATACCCACCAGCCCTATTGAATACGCCACACTTCTAGACTGTCTAGACCCAGAAGACGGAACATACCCAGCAGACAGAACCTGGACCGAATTCGAGTTACTATCAGAAGACCTCATCTCTGAAACACTTAAAAGATTTGCCAAATCCTACTGCAAACTAGACATATGCCCAAACAACCTCATGAAATCAGCTCCTCAATAATTCATAATAGACCTAACGAACCACGTAAACTTCATGCTACAAAACGGACTTTTCCCAAAGGAAAAATTCTACTCACCCCAATACCTAAAGATACAAAGAAAAGCGCAAGCGAAATAACCAATTACAGACCAGTAGCATCTATACCACTAATAACCAAAATAACTGAAGGGATGGTAACAAAACAACTCACAAACTATCTAAACAAGTTCTCAATACTGCATGATGCCCAATCAGGATTCCGGTCGAATCACAGCACAGAAACAGTATTAATTACCCTAATGACTAAATTTAAACAAATGATTGCAACCGGCAACAATATACTCCTCCTACAATTTGACATGTCAAGTGCCTTTGACATGGTTGACCACGGAATCCTATTACACATACTTGAATATTTTGGCATCAGAGGAAATGTCCTAAACTGGTTCAAGGGGTTCCTAACCCTGCGTTCATATCAAGTCACATCAAATTCAACTACGTCTGCTGCATGGACACCTGAATGTGGAGTACCGCAAGGATCACCCCTCTCTCCAACCATTTTCAACCTAATGATGATCCCCTTGGCAAAACTCCTATCAAACCATAACTTTAACCCATATATACAGTATACGCCGACGATCTAACAATATACATCCCTTTCAAACAAGGCATTAAAGAAATCTTCAATGAAATCAACCAAAGTCTACACATCATGAACACCTGGGCAGATGCATTTCGATTGAAACTAAACGCAGAAAAAACTCAGTGCCTGATACTCACCTCCCAATACAACACGAATGAATTTACCTCTATAAACACACCAAAACTAAACCTTCCAATCTCAGAAACTTTAAAAATCCTTGGAGTCACTATTGACCGCCACCTAACACTCGAAACTCATGCAAACAACACAACCAAAAAGATGTTCTACTGCATGTGGAAACTGAAAAGAATAAGACCATTCTTCCCAAGATCCGTCTTTCACAGCCTAGTGCAATCCCTCATACTCAGCCATCTGGATTACTGCAACTCACTTTACGCAGGTTGTAAAGAGCAAATACTGAGGAAACTTCAAACAGCCCAGAACACAGCAGCCAGACTCATCTTCGGAAAACCAAAATATGAAAGTGCAAAACCCTTACGAGAGAAGCTACACTGGCTCCCACTCAAGGAACGCATTACTTTTAAAGTATGCACACTAGTCCACAAAATCATTTATGGTGAAGCCCCAGCCTACATGTCTGACTTAATAGACTTACCACCCAGAAACGCTAAAAGATCATCCCGAACTTTCCTCAACCTCCACTTCCCTAATTGCAAAGGCATAAAATACAAGATGCTGCACGCATCAACCTTTTCTTACATGAGCACGCAATTCTGGAATACACTGCCACGCAACCTGAAAATGATCTATGAACTAACCAACTTCCGCAAACTATTGAAGACTCATCTTTTTGATAAAATTCACTGAAAGGATCAAAACACATGAAGTCCACTCACTGTTCAGTAATGCATCAATGCATTCACTTCTGAATTCTCATCCCCCGTAATTCTACCAAACTCATACCTTCACTCACAGAAAAAAAAAATGTATACCGAATGTTCTCTTGCTATTGTTTGTTGCCCTATCAGTTTCCCGTTGTTTCTTTCCACTGTTCCACTGTTCTTTTCCATTGTTTTATTCCCTTAACGATACTCTGACTTTGTCTTGCATAACTCCTCACAATGTAATCCATAACCGAGTTATAACAAATCGTATTCCATCATTTACAATGTATTGTAAGCCACACTGAGCCCGCAAATAGGTGGGAAAATGTGGGATACAAATGCAATAAATAAATAAATAAAATGTAGATGGCCGGCTCTGATCGATTATGCCCCACAAACGGTCTGGCACATGGCACCAGTCTGGAAGTACCACAGGAGCCCAGCAGTGTTTCCCACCTTCAGCATGCGCCATTTGCGGCACTACAAAAATATTTTCTATTTTTGCAGCACCGGTGCTTACCCACTTACCACCAGGTTAGCCTGGGAAAACTTAGGATTGTGCGCATGGCAAGTGGTTACCACACGGGCTTTTGTTTGCAGTAAAAGTGGGCCACAGCACTTGTCAAAAACACGCCCTGACTTTAGCGCAGGCCTCCTTCTACTACAGCGTAGTAAAAGGAAACTGACCCTGTTCTGAACATTTGTGCATCTGGCTTTCGGTGCCATTTATCAGATTTGGGGGATTTCGTGAAAAGGTTTGCACTATTTTTCTGTGATCCGACTTTTTAGGCACTCATAACCCAAACAATTTCATAAAAGCCCAGCATAGAATGTAATATGTCATTTTACACACTCAAGTCTTTCATTTTTAACAAATTTATCCCCTGTAGCTGTAATAAGGAAATAACTAGCTTTTTTATTTTTCACCATAGATCTCCTATTATGGCTCATTATGGTGACGCCTGTGCAGTGCTGTCTGTTAGAGGACTACGCAACTGGAACTGCGACTATCAGAATCGGTGGATTTGTGAGAAACCAATTATCCAGTTGCGGTTTAACCAGGATCATAATCTCCCTGTGATGTGGGTTAATGGTATAAAACACATTAACTTCACTAATGAAAAGGTGGAAACATAGCAGCGGAATCTCAGGACAAGACATCATGAGGCCTCATCCCGAAACAGAGAATAATTTGAGTAAAATGTATACAGACTCCTGAAATCCCAAATGACTCTAAGCGTTAAGACTGAAAACCCAATTTCACCCTATCAAATGCCCTTTCAGCATCCAGTAAGAAAGCCACCAAGGAATTATCCGCTTTTCTTTTGTGCTAATTGTAATTTAATACACAGCAACCTGGAGATACGTCACAACCTTTTCATTTATGGCTTCCTGCAACAGTTTCTCTCAGCTTTGGAGCCTAACTGAAGTTTTTACAAGCCCCCCCCCCCTCCCCACTTCTCTTGCTTATTGCAGAAAAAACACTATTCTTTTGTGCAATGATTTAAACAGCTAAGATATAGTGAAATGCTTTGTTTTAGAGACAACTTAGCTAGGGTCTATTCTATATTTGCCACTATGCTAAATGAAAATGCCATATCTTTATACACTAGTAAAAAAGCCCCGTTTCTGATGCAAATGAAACGGGGGCTAGCAAGGTTTTCTTCTGTGTGCATGTGGGAGTGTGTGACCCTGCCCTCTGCCCTCTCTCCCTTCCCCTGTGCTGTTTGTCCTGTCTGTCCCCTACCCCCTCGGAGTGGAGTCCTTCAGTGTTAAGTTTCCTGCTGTGCTATGTTTGTGTTACAGAGAGAGTGAGGGCTTCTGTCCTCTCTCCCCTCCCCCCTCTGAGTCCTTCACTGTTAGAGAGAGCGATTTGATTTCGTGCTTTGCTGTGTTTTCCTTCACTGTTTGTGTTACAGAGAGAGCGAGGGCGGGGCAGACACTCATGGGGAAACCGGATATCTCTCCCCCTTCACACTTCCGGCTGGAGGCTTCATTTAGAACGTTGGTGGTGCCTTTTATATAGAGAGATTTCTTACAATCATTATATTTTTTTTTATAATTTTGTTGGTCCCAGTTTCTGGTTTCTGCTTCCCTCTGTCTTCTCTCAATATGTTTCCAGTTTCTCCTCCTACTACTATTACTATTAAACATTTCTATAGCGCTACCAGATTTACGCAGCGCTGTACAAATGCTTGTCCATTTGTTATTTCTTCTCTCTCCTTGCCCATTATTCATCTTTCCTCTTTGTCCCTATCTGACGTGTACAGTATCTCCTCTTGAAGGGTCTGCCCCCATTCTCCTGC